>NC_143577.1:13208816-13530483 GCF_048544385.1 Mastigoproctus giganteus
AATAAAGAGAGGAGAAAAGGCAGCTTGATTTGGTATAAAGGGAGCTGAGAGGCGGAAAAAGACGTTCTTTCGGGTAAGGATTTTGTGGTGTCTGGAGGTAAGGTAGTAGCAACGTGTACGTAGGTCGGACGGGAGAGTTTCCGAAAAGAGTTCAGTCTACAGGGTGATTCGCTATCAGTGCGACAAACTTGCAGGAGGTGTAGGGGGCACAAAGACGAATCGGAATTACATAGCATTGCAGGGTCCGAAATCCTTCGCCATGCGGTAGAGGACGTTGAATGGGAGGTCGCGTGAACAGCGATCCTGCTGGAAGTCAGCATTTGCGAACCGGTTCCCGAGGCAGTAGGATGGACGAGTATTCAAACGTTGAACTGGCCGACATGCACCTCGCGTATGGAGCTGCGGACTGTAACGGGAGCGCCGCTCTGCGCTTGTACCACGAACGTTTCCTGCACAGGCGTGCTCCTCATCATACGATTTTCGTACGTGTGCACAGAAGGTTACGTGAGACTGGTTGCTTCACGAGAGGTACCATGAATCGAGAGCGAACGACGAGGACGCCAGACAGTGAGGAGAATGTCCTACGTCTTGCAGAAGGCAATCCGAGTACGAGTACTCGAGCGATAGGCCAACGATTGGATATTTCCCAATCCACTGTATCGAGGATACTGTCAACAAACCAAATGAGTTCATACCATCTGCAACGCTTCCAATAATTGGAGCCTGCGGATTATCCACTCCCGAGGACTTTTGCTACTTGGTTTCTTCAACAGAAACGGTTTCCAAATGCTGATTTCCAGCGGGAGCGCTGTTCACGCGGCCTCCCCGGTCAACGTCCTCTGCCGCATGACGAAGGCATTTCGGACCCTGCAATGCTATGTGATTCCGATTCGTCTTTGTACTCCCTACACCTCCTGGAGGTTTGTCGCACTGGTAGTGAACCACCCTGTATAGTTTAGCAGAGAATCGGAATGTGCAGAACAGAAAAGTTGAAAATGGATTTCAATGAGCAGTGACCCATAGATGCTCCTAGTTACAAAAAAAGGATGGAAATCTCATATTATATGCCGAGTTGGAGATCCAGAGAAGGGCAGAAGAAGCGGAAAACGAGAAAGTACCCCCGAAAGCAAGTCAAGAAATGGAGGAGTCTTTATTGAATAAGCTGGCCCGACCGGGTGAAAACCTGTAAGTAGGATTTTGTTGAGTTAAGTTAAACAATGAACATGGCTCTAAAAACGATGAAAAAAGCTTGTGATGAGAAATTATTTCTGGACCTCTGTTATGCGAAAAAGCGTTACAATTGAATCATAATTTAAAACCCCATCTGAATTTAAAGCCAGTACAAGTTGGCTAAAAACTTTCAAATCTGGCCACGGTGTAAGGGAGCTTGAAATTCAAGGAGAAGCTTTATTAGGTGATGCCCGGAAGCAGAAGCTTTTAAAGAGTCTTTTCTGAAAATGGCGGAGGAAGAAGGTTTTCCAAGGATGCCGTTTACAATGAGGATGAAACTGGTCTTAATTTAAGTCACTCCCTCTTAAATCACTTGCAGCCTGAGACGATCTTTACTCTCATAAAACAAACAGGGCTTATCTTGGGTGGAATGCGCATACCTTTAAAGACCATCTGGTTTCTACCAGATGCTATAAATGTCTGTGCTATGGACACCGTGCTAAATACTGCAGACAACAGGACATGACCTGTGATTCCACAGTGTCCACACTGTGGAATCACGTGTCACAAACACACAGAGTGCCCAAATAAGGAACAGTTCCCCCTCCTGTCCAAATTGCAAAGCAAAAAAGAAGCAACATAACCATTCTTACAGGAATAACAAGTGTCAGGAATATATAAAGCAGTGGAATCATTACAACAGAAAACAGATTATGAATAACCACACCCACAGAAGTAATTACGATAGAGCAACAATAAAAATGGTTCAATTGAACTGTCACAGATCCCTGCTAGTAATGGGACAGCTAGCAAAATTAATCCAGGAAGAAAAACCAACAATCTTACTCATACAGAAGCCTTACTCTTACAAAGTGGGGTTGTCAAGGGGCTGCCATCTACAACCAGAATAATCCAGTCTGAAAGTGGTTACAACTGGACAAGGGGAAGGGGGGGAAATGCTATTGCCCGAGTTTTGACTGCAATAGTCATTACTGATCATAAGCGTATAGTGACAAAAATAACTGGCCTATGCTCCACCCATGCTACCTGTGCATGTGTTGAGGGTCCCACAAGACAGCTTCATCAGATAAGCCTCTATTTACAATGTAGTGAGGACTTACAATCTGCAGATCCGTATGTCAATTATTTGGATCACGCTATTAATAAACTTAGGGGCTCTGACCTCCTCATTGCAGTTGATGCGAACGCAAACTCAACCATGTGGAATAGTGGCGTACATGGCCCAAAGGTGACTTGTTTGAAGAGGTGATACTGGCACACAATATGCAAATTCTAAACAGACCAGGCCATCCACCCACCTGTGTTATCCCCATGGGTCACTCCTTCATAGATTTCACCATGGCCACTAGTTACCTAAGCAGAAAAGTAACATGATGGAGAGTTAATACGCAGTATACCACCAGTGACCCCAATGCAATCATAACCAGAATCCAAAGAACCACACCGGGCCATAGATAAGACATAAACAGCTTGCCGAGGTACAAAATTGCAAAAGCAGACTGGGACACATTTAAATCCCAGATTTAACATACAAATTTGTATAATAACTGAACTTGATGCAGAATGCATTAGAAGGCTTCCCGCACACCACCAGGCTGAAGAGGTGTAAAACATAATCATACATAATCATCTTAAATCTCTGTCCCAAGGAAGAAAAGAAGATCCAACCATGTCCTCTGGTGGGCTAACAGTCTCACAGCTATGAGAACACAAACAAGAGCAACAAAATTATCAGAGGGCAAGAAGAGATCACAGTAGGAGTCAAAATGATGTAGCAATCCTTCTGGAGCGTACAGCCTTTTTTATGAAATATGGTTTCTTAAGAGCTACCGGTAGACTTCATAAGTTAAACGTTGGTGCATGCACATCAAGGGGGGCTAGTTCTTGCCAACAAAACATGCCCCATATTAAGCAACCACCGCCACCTGCATTGACAGTGGGCACCATGGACGATGGGTCTATAGATTCTATTGTTCGCACACATGAAAGCGTCCTCAGCGTGTTGCACCAGTTTTTTACTCACGCTCTGTTCTGACACCTGGGATTTGGGCTGTCTTGGTGCCAGACAGCTCTCTCTTTTTTTCTTTTTTTTATCACAGGGAATTTATTTTATTTATTATTATTATTATTTAATTATCTTTTAATTTTTATTTTTATAATATATTTTCTTTATCACCACGAGGAATTATTATAATTAATTATGATTATTATTTTTTTTTTTTTGCACCACGGGAAATATATTTTGTTTTTGTTTTAAGTTTATTTATTTATTTACTTTTTATTTATTATTTTTTATTATTATTTTTTTTTTCCCTCTCTGGAGTGGGCCCCCAGAGAAATTTGGCCCACCTTTTGGCAACATCAGGTGGTTCAGAGTCTCGTATCGAGACAGTACGTGCTCCATTGGGACTGGCCCACCTTCCCGTGGTGTGGACGAGTACCCAGAATCATCTGTCCAGGTGACTGATGCTTCTGGGTAGCCAAGAGGCCAGAGCAGAACAACAAAACACACACACATAATACACACAAACCTACATCACACACATCTGGCCCGTTTGTAGTGATACTGTTCTTCACAGAGATACGAGGCGGAGATGAACTCACGTTCTAGGAGCCGCCCTTTACAAAAACACATGTCCACATTCGTGGTCGATGACGAATGTTGTGGTTTCGTCTCTTGTGCATCGTCATACGTCTGAGTGTGCTGCTAAACGTCATACATCCTCCTTGAGTGAGTACAGTTTTCTCGGCGAGAAGAAGTTTGACCGTTCGACAACGTTCTTTGTTCACGTTAACTACAGTGGACTATGAGCAACCGAAAACTCGTCTCGTTTCGGGTATGGACGCACCTGATACACGAGTTCCCACCATTCCTTTGAAACTTCGTGATGTCTTCACTACATCCCATAACTGCTATTTTTATCACTTTGATCTGCACTAGCAAATATAATTTACCACTGCTCGATCGTTCGAAGCTGTTTGGCGTTTTATATTGCGAACTATGTGGCATAGTACATTACGAATGGGGTGGTTACAATTCAGAGATCACTGAGTGTATAAGGCTCGTGGAATATATCACAAATACAAAAGGTAAATCGTTTATGTAATCATTTCCTTGTCGATTTGATGATCTGACAGCTGTGGAGCTACAGAAGTAGGTTCATTTCACTCACATGTTCCTGGAACCAGTTTAGTTTAATTCTGGCCTGTGTCATGGCACATTGTCGTATTGGAACAACCAAAATCATTTACGTATTAAGTGGATAAAAAAAAAAAAAACATAGAGCGGTAATACTAAAAAAATAACAAAAAATTAATAATGAAAATACGTAAAAAATAAAATAAAAATATAATCACGCACTCACAGAGAGAGAAACATAGAAACCAATGGGTCGAGGTCAAGGTGTGTTGATTTTAATTGCGGTCTGCAGGGTTTTCCCGACGTGCTGCTGTAGCATCTGAAAAGGCAAAAGGCCAAGGCCGGCTAGTGTGCATACGTAGGTGTGTAAGAATGTGTTATGTTTTTAAGTGCTTAGTGTCGACACCTGGCGACTTCACAGCCAGGGGACACCTGGTCGCCTACCCCCTGACTCACAGCATTGACCACGTGGAGCCTCGCCAGTGACTACTTCTAGCTGAAACTTTCTGGGGTGATTTTTCTCACTTGTTCACACATTCGGTTCTTTTGCTCAGTATCATCACAGAGAAATCCTCTCATTCACACGTTTTCACTCTTGTACTTCAACATTCATTCAGTTCTTTTACTCATCTACACATCCGTTTGTACACTTAGTCAATGCAAGTTTCAAATTCACTTCACGTTTCAGTTATTCACATTCACCACAATGTTCATTCACTCACTTTCACCAGAACATTCACTCATTCACATTCACCAAACAAACGGCCATTTCCATTCCCACAACTTTCACTCTTTCACATATTCTCACACACACCTACACTCACTCACATTTAAGTTCTCTCACAGTCTTTCATATTCACCCAATCACACAAACTATTCACTCACATTTGTTCACCTCTTCTTTCACTCTCACAGGCTACGCATTTACTCATTTTCTTACATTTATACTTTCTCTTTCACCCTAGCACAGTAGAGTGACTTTCAGCTTACTAATATTGTTTCATCTGAGGGGTAACCCCTGCTGCACCTCATGATGATCATATCAATTAGATGATCTTATAGTTGTGTTATCTGTCCTAGTCAGTATGAAAGGCATGTGCAAGGATTGGGACAGTACCAGCGTGCCCTAGTTTACATTCAGTCAATCCACTTCTCTTCCTGCTCCCAGAGTTGCTCAACCATAGGCAGGGAGACCCAAAGGGCAGGAGGCCATGTTTGGTTGTACAATCCAGTAGATATATGTCAACAGTCGTCTCCGGTTAATCCTGTCATTCTCTGGGCGTGGGAAGGAATTTCCGCAGTGTAAATCTATGGGCTATTGTTTGGTACTGGAACAGGCTGTGGTGCCTTTCTCTGTAGATTTCATCTAATCTCGAACACTTTTTTGGGTATAGTGTTTCTCGAAATTGGAATTTAAAACTTAATGATTTAGATGTCTTTATACCAGGACCAGAAAATATGTGGTAGCCTTTAGCAGCTTTTAAAACATAGACATCGTGTACAGTGTATAGTGTTGCTTGTCAAGCGGCACTGGGGGAGAACCCCCGAACTCCGCGTAGTATACACTGTGACGCAGTACAAACTCTGTGAAGGTCTGGCAGAGATAGTGAAAGTTTTAGTGTAGTGTAGTCTGCGTAGTGTAGTGTTAGATTGTGTTGGTCTGTTGTTCCTCCGGCCATTTAGCCGAGAGGCCCCTGGTGGGACCCCTCGTTGCCCGTCTATGCCCCGTGGAGGCAGGTCGGGTGTAGTAGACAGTAAATAATTCTCTGGCTAGTGAGAACCCTGGACGCCGCCTGACCTTGCCAGGGAGTACCACTGAGTAAAAAGAAAAAAAAAAAAAAAAACGCTAGAAACTTTTTAATTGAAAAAGGAGGGGAGGTAATGATAGTTCAAAAAATGGCGTTGAAGATAGAGGTGGATGATAGGAAAACGTTCGACCTAGAAATAGGAAGTTAAGGGACAGAGGGAGGCCACCCTCAACAGGGTGGACTGTCAAGAGCAAAAAAGGTTTCTGAGGTACAGTCCACCATTTGGCGTCAATAATTGCTGAGCCATAACTTTGACCTTGGGGAATATGTCCGATGAAGCGACTATCGCGTTGTTTTTAATTACTATATTTTATTACAGTTATTATTATGCAGGTCTCTTAGCCTGATGGACAAGCGTTGGATCCCGCTGGATTTATCCTTTCACGATAGGCCCATATCAGATTTGTTTATGCCTGTCAGTTAACATGTAAATAAAATGCCCAAATAGGTAATTCATCAATCCAGGAAGCTCCACAATAAGTTCCACCCACTCCAGGAATTGCAGACAGCCTTCAGCGATATCATGTTCGCTTTCGCAAAACCCCACCATTGCCAGGCTCAACCGTGATTCCCAACCACCAACTCCCCGCCAATAATTGATACTAACCATGCACGATGGTCTTCGTAGCAACTACTCCTCGGCTCACAGGGGCTCCGGCGAATATGGGATTTAGATGCGACATGATATCTCTGTGCTGCTTTTCATGAGGGAACACCGTGAATCAGTCAGCAATTATAGCAGAACATTGCCGGTTATTATATTAATAATTTATAAATTCTTATTTAACTGTACGTTGGCATATTTTGCATGCAGGTGCACGAACAGAGGCAAACACAGCCTTCTCATATCTTTGGTGACATCATAAAGAAGTAAATTACAGTAAATTATTATCTGGTAGTATCAAATACAACGAAATCTGTTGGATTTACTTTAGAAGCCAGAAGTTCCTCTTATCATACGCGATGAGGACTGGTTTTCTGTATCTTTCTAAATATAAACAAATTATTAACTTAGTATTGGTTTTGAAATTATTTTTACGGCTTTCACAGGGTTGTTGAGAATGGGTGACCGTTAATATGTAATTGCGATGCTGGGGGTAGTGCAATTCCAACGCGCCTCGTTATGAAGGCAAAGTTTTTTTTTCTGCTCTGGGTATAAACATCATTGCATTAAAACTACGAAACTTGGAAATGTATTTGTTCGTAATTCAAATTTTAATTTATTTTTCTCTATCTTACAAATCAGAGCTAATGAAATTTAAATGAGAGATTAAAATTTTGGAGATGTCATTAATAAAAAGTAGTGCAATACCCCTGCAACTCGTTCAGAAAGCAAAGTTTCTTCAGGCGTGAGCACAATACCCTTGCATTAACGCCATAAAAGTTGCATTATATTTGTTCGCAATTCAACTTTTACTTGTTTTTAGACTGTGCGTGATTATTTAATAATAATAAAAAAAAGAAAACGTACCTGAAAAGGCTATTTTCTTTCTAACGTTCCTTGACGTTTCAGTTATGAACCCTGATTGGACAGGGAGTTGCACACAACCCCCAATAATGATTACCATGGCGGAGTTGAACTAACGTTTAGGTGGCGCCGTACATAAGAAACAATACATGTCCACAGAACATGTGTGATTCAAATCTTCCATGTACTACACAAAAGTGGAATGGCGGATCAAAAAAAATACAATTATATACACATTTCCGTTCACATCATCCGGGGCATGTGTGCTTGTGTCTGTTTACATGTTCATGGTGGCTCCAAGGCAATAACCCATCTCCACCTTTGTTCTCTGTGATGGCGTATAAACTCTAGGCCACTTCGACACCACGCAGCTGCCGCCTGGTGCCCATCCCCAGGCACGATGAAACCGACCTAGCTATTATCCTATATGTGCTTTTGTGCACAAAATCCCGCACCCACCAGATCTTCTTCAGATGATCTTTTGACGGTACGCATATTACTGTGGCCAGCTTCCTCGTGGCATGGACAGATACTAGGGAGCAGCCATCCTGGTGATTGCTGCTCTATTGCAGCAATCTGTTTTTCCTGTCCAAACATGGAGAGGCAAATGTACAGTGAAGTCCAAATCAAATCAAGTAAGTCTATCCAGGTTCATCCTATCGTAAGTCAGCCCAATTATGACAAAATTAAAACCAATTAAGAAAAGAGAAGATCCAGCAATTATTCCAACCAAGCGGATGTTGTCATGTAGGTTTATTTCATAACTATAATAACAGTGATCGGTACAGAGAATTCGTAAGCAATATTTTTAAGAGAATCATCATCATCAGCCATTTTCAATCCACTGCAGGATGAAGGTCTCTCCAGCAA
This sequence comes from Mastigoproctus giganteus, assembly GCF_048544385.1. Classification (NCBI taxonomy): domain Eukaryota; kingdom Metazoa; phylum Arthropoda; class Arachnida; order Uropygi; family Thelyphonidae; genus Mastigoproctus; species Mastigoproctus giganteus. Next base: position 13,217,293 of record NC_143577.1, read on the forward strand.
CTTTCCAGTTCCTTCTGTTTTCTGCAATGGCCATCCATTTACTACCCACAAACTCGAATTTAATCTATCCATCATCGTCGTTGTCTTCCAGGTTTTCTTCTAGCTCCTCTTGGGTACCATTCTGTTATTTTCTTAGTCAATCTGTCATCATGTCTTCGAGCTATATGTCCTTCCCAAGACCATGTTAGTTCTTTAGTTTTGATAAGAAAATAATGAACCAATGCATACTCCCCTAAGTGGGGAGTATAAATAGGTTCATTATTTTACGTTTCAGACAAATTGGGATATTGCTCCTCAGTATTTGACCATATTTCCTGAATGCTATCCATCCAAAATTTATTCTTTTCTTAACTTCCTGCCATTTATCATTATTACAGCTAATGACTTGTCCCAGATAAGTATATGACTCCACCTTTCCAATTACTGCTCCTTCAATGATTATATCCCTTTCTGTGGCATACTTGTTCATCCTTACTTTTTAAGAGAATTCATAAGCTTAAATCATCTGACAGTCCGAGATATTTTTTAATGAGGTTTCGAATGTGTTCGAAATCAGGTGCGAGTTCTGCATTCTAGGAAGATACACATGTGTATGTTTCTAGAATTACAAGTTAACATGTTACAGGTGACGTACTGTAACATGTATTGTAACAAAGTATAACAACGTACTGTAACATGTATTGTAACTCTCAACCAATACGGTAACAAAGTATTGGTTAAGAGCTTAAGAGGTAGCCGTAGAAGACGCGCATATATTTGCCAGAGATTCAAGAATTGGAGAAGAAGCAGGGAGTGATCCAGCCATCAGCTGGCTCCTTAGCGCGAATTTTTGGAATACCTAGGAAAAGAGTTTCCTACGTAACATCTGTTTGGTGTTGGTGTTTCTGATTAGAGCTACCATATACGTTTTGCTATTTACAGTCAGATGGGTGACGTGGACATCAAATTTAACCGTTTATCCACAATTATTCCAAGGTATTCCAAGTTGCCGAACCATTTGGGATGAAACTCCCATTCATTTTAATAAGCAGAGTCCTCCATAGCTAATTTTTTTCGCTGCAAGTCATCATCTTTGTCTTTGAAGGAGAGATATTCAGCTCACTGCTATCAGCCCATTCAAGAGTTAAGATAAGACCATGTTGGTGACCGAGATCAGAGCAAAATTTGCCTGCAAAGATGAGAGTCAATTCGTCAGCATATATCATTGCATGTGTTTTATCAAAACAAAGAAGTCACCAACTGTCTAGAAGTATATCCCATCTGTCTTGAAAGTTGTTTCTAATTACGTGGAACAACTGTCGAGAACAATTGGCCTTGAGGTATCCACAAAGAAACCTACTTTAATCTTGAAAAGGAAAAACTGTATGTACTCATACGTTGAAGGTGAGGAGGCCCTTGGCCTTCAAAAGAACCTGTATGTGCTTCTTTTCCCATACGAATATTACAGCTTTATGGTTATTATATTTTTATTTGCATTGCTGTCAAAGATACACTGCGATATCCATAGTCAGTCTACCTTTTCGAGTTTATAATTATTCACATTTCTTTGTTTATTCTGTTGAAATCAAACGTCTCGTCCTCAGCTTTACGATTTCGGATAGTGTTTTGTATAATCCTGAATTTCTTTGTTGTCATCAAGTTACCTTTTATTAGTAGATAAGTGGATGACTTGATAAATCACTACAGTCTTTATCGTGGAATTTTAATCTAATCCGTTATACAATTGCGGAAGAACAGTGGCGTGAATGAAAGGAAGAATTTTATTTCAAGTGTTGCGAACGTTCTTTAAAAAAACGCGAAGAATGAATTTTTTTTCGAAAATATTGGAAGTTCCTTGTCGGTTCAAAGAAAAAAGTTCAATTCCCGTGCAATGAATCTCAGAGGAAAGAACTGAATATACTTTTGCCCATGTGAGAATTTGCAATTATAATAATCTTTTTGCTGTTTCTCGCCATGAAAAATGATTAAGATTTTATTCAGATGTACATAATCTTTATCAGTAAATTAAATCCCATATCAGCCGTTGAATCCTATAACGAGATGGACAGCACCACTTGCGATATTTCAATATCCGGAATGTATTTGAAAGAAATATTACGAGGAGATTAATTCTCACAGATCCTATTTAAGATGACAGATAAAATTAGAGAAGAGCACGTTGATAAATGACAAATAATTCTGTATACAGTACTTAGAAAAAGCGGCAGACATGACAGCTGTATAAAGTCACACTAAAGAGGAATTTGATTTTCGAAATGCAGTTCAGACATGCAATACCCAAATTAATCTAATTTTGTATTTGTTAATACTATTGAAATCAAAATAATGAAACCTATGAAAAATTATAAAAATATACACGGTAAATGCCAAGGTTTCATATAATTTATCGGTTAAGAGGGTTTATCGACCCAATAATTGAGAGTTTATCGAGTAGGAGTGTGTCCAATTCACATTTTATTGAATTTGACAAACTCACAATTCGTCTTTGAGATTTATCTTCGTGCTCGTCGAAGAATAATTCCTTTAATGTTTGGAGTTAGGTACAGTTCCCACCAAAAAATTCCAGAAAATACATTTTAAATAAAGAATAAATAAACGCAGCAAAAACTCAGTATCTCCTACCTAAAAGGTTGTCTTCCACACCCACATATTTAGTGTTGGGGTCCCTTTGCTCTCTGTAGCCGCACCTGCTAGATTTTCGTTGACAAGAGCGGAACCAGGTGAATTTCTCTTTTCCTTTGAACAACAATATTGTACTGCCTTGTGATTTCACCGACGGTGTCCCATTTTTAGGACTGTGCGATTCTTATCACCCATCGTTTCTGCGTGGGTAGCACAGTGTTTATAATCACCGTCCTCCCCATACATGGTGGAAAAGGAACGGTTCGAATCCCGTCACTGACGCAAAGAACGTTTATTGCCTTTTTTTTCTTCTTCAGATTTGAGATTTTATAGCAAAGTTTTTAACAGAAACTCTGGTTTCCTTCGCCCAGCAACACACGCAAACTGACCAGAGAACGCATGCAATTTATGGATCTTGAACGCACCGGCGAATTAGGTAATTGTCGTGTGCCCCTAATATGATGGATTCTCACTTCCTGCGTATAGTCTTGTACGACATGTTCCTCCTTCCCTAATAGTACGTGTACTATTTCCTTTAAGAAGCACCTCTTCGTGTCCACAGGATTGGTGTAGGATGGAGTTTTTCTGGTTGTTAGACCATGAACAACTCGGATATAAGTACCTTAGTCCTCTAGAATTATTCAGTTACAAAAGAGTTATTCCCATATACAAGTGGTTCAACGTTACAATTTTTTTTTTTTTTTTTTTTTTTTTTTTATGTAAACCCCAAACACGAGAGGTATTGGAACCTATAGTACTTAGTACCGTGCTTGGGTTGGAAGTTGAAAAGACGAAAGAAGATATTTGTTGACATTGGACTTGAAATTCTGTAGATTGTAATTTTCAGGAAATATGAATGAAGGAAGCTTGTTTCAGAAAACGGCAGTTCAATGAATAAACGAGGAAGATGAAAAGTTGGTTTTGTGGGTTTGAAGTAGGACAGTAAATGGATGTTGGCTGGTGGCGGCACGTGTTCGGACCGCTTTGAAAGAGAGAGCGGGAATTATAGAAGCCAATTCAGAAGAACAGTGCCCATGGAAGCATCTGTAGAAAAGGCATGCAGCAGAGACAGTACGTCTATGAGACAGCGAGTGCAGAGACTCTGTTAGAAATGAATCATTATTTAACCTAACTGACCTCTTCTGAATGGAATCAAGAAGCCTGAGAGAGCTTTTGGGGGCACCACCCCAGATGTGGGAACAATATTCCATGGTACGTACAGTGTGAGCAGCTGTTTGGAAGAAAAGTAACGCCGAGAGCGAAAGAGAAAACCAAGTTTTGTACATGCAGAGGAAGCAATATTTGTAATGTGCTTGTGCCAAGAGAGATTAAAAGTCAGGGTAATCCCCAAAAGAGATATAACATTTTGCCTAGAAATCGGAGTGTCACTAAATATAAGCATTGGAGCAGAAGAATCCTTTTTGCGAGATATAAGGCAAGACTGAGTTTTAGATGGGTTGAAATCAACTAAGTTGTCTTTGCCCCATTGGAGAATTACCTGAATATCGGCATTTAAGGAATTGTTAGCAGATATTTGAGAAGTTGAAGCTGATTGAGCAGGACAAGGTTTCTCAAAATGGAAAGTGGAATGCAATGTGCTATCATCGCAAAACTATGGATAGGATTTCAAGTCAATGGAAGATGGGAAATAATATACAAGAGGAAAAGAGTGGGAGAAAGAACTGAACATTGGGGGACACCGGCATTAGTGGAGAAGTTAGAAGACAGAGAGCCATCTACCATAACCCTCAGTGAGCGATCAGAGAGAAAACTGGATAACCAATTACTAAAAACAGTTGGCAAACCGTAAGATGGAAGCTTATTTAGAAGACCTTTAGGCCAAACACGATCGAAAGCCTTTGAGATGTCAAGAGCAACTACTTGTGTTTCACTGAACCTTTCCATTGAATTAGTCTATAAATGGGAAACATAAGCCAGAATATCATCAGTGGATCGACACTGTCGGAATCCATACTGGCGATCGTTGATCAGACGGAAGGTTTCTAGGTAGTTTAAGAGTTGGCGGTTAATTGATTTCTCCATTACTTTAGAAAGAGTAGAAGTAATTGCAATGGGACGATAATTGGATGGAAGGGATTTATCACCCTTTTTAGGAACTGGCTGGATATGAGCAAATTTCCAAGCAGAAGGAAAAACACCTTTGGAATAAGAAAGTGAAAAAAGGCGGCAAAGAACAGGAATAAGTTCAGGCGCACAGGTTTTGAGAACAAGTGGAGAAATACCATCGGGACCTGAAGCTTTCTTGGCATCAAGATTTTTCAAAATCCTTCTGACATCCTTTTCACGGAAGTCACAGGAGGCATTGATTGGAGCGTGTTGGGAATGGTGGGAGGTGTTTTGCCAAGATCATTAATGCATTAGTTGGAAGAAAAATGGGATGCTAGCAGGTCAGCTTTATCCTTGGCTGAAGTGACAACCGAACCATCTGGTTTGGACAGAGATGGGACCAGCGATGGGCAAAAATTGCCGCCAATAGCTTTGGCAAGAGACCAGAATGCTCGGGTACCATTAGGGCAAGAACCAAGTTTTCTACTCTTAGCCTGTTCAAACTCTAGTTTGGACTGATTAATAACTGCTTTACAATTGTTGCGAGCTTTCTTGTAGGCAGAAAATGAAACTGGAGAATTATAAACTAGCCAATTACGATATGCAATATTCTTCTCTTGAACAAACTTAGCACATTTATTGGGAAACTAAGGTTTAGATAAAGGACGAGATTTTAAAGTGGAGTGTGAGATAAAGGATTCCATTCCTGCAAGAATAATTTCACTGACACGATCTGAGCAAACGTTGACATCAGAAGTTTTGAAACAGTAATCCGACCAAGGAAAAGAAGAAAAGAAGTCTCGCAGGTCATCCCATTTTGCATTCTTGCAATGCCAAACAACACGAGGTTGGCAATAGCCATGAGATAAAGGTTCCATTGGAGAAAAGACAATCACCAAGTTGTGATCTGAAGTGCCTAAAGGACCTCTCACTTCGACAGTGTACTTAGAAGGGTTGCTTGTAAGAAAAAGATCAAGCGTATTGGCTGTATGATTAGGATTGTCCGGTATTCTTGTAGGTAAATGAACAATCTGTGCAAAGTCATTAGAAATTGCAAAAGCCTCAGCATCTCGATCAGCTGGGTCGGTGTGACTTGAAAACAGGATCCTGCTGCAGTTGTGTGACCATTAAAATCACCAAGAAAAATTACCTCACCGTTAGGAAAGTTAGACTGGAGAAAGTCAAGTTGCAAAGAGAGGAAGTCAAAGAGCTCCAAGTGATTAGTGGAGTTGGAAGAACGGTAGAGACAACAGATGAATTTGACACAATGAGGTAGAGAGATTTTAAGCCAGAGAAGACCAAAGAGAGTAGATTCCAAATTTCCAAGTCTCTGACGGGGAATATCAGAACGGACATATGCACAAGTACCACCTTTGAGGCGAAAGGAATCATACAGCGAATAATTTGGGCATCTGAGTTGAGTAGTTGAATCAACCGATAACTGAGATTCTGTCAGAAAAAGTATATATTTGTGAAATGAATTAGGTAGTTCTTGGGAGATTTAGATCTTTTCGCAGATAATTTGCTCTATTAGTTTGACAATTCATGGTGTATTCAATAGTAAGAAAAAGTTGGTGGGACATGCTGTATGAAATAATGAAATTTTTAAATATGGCGTACATGTGGTAAGAATATACCCAGATTCTTGACATAACGTTGCTTCGACAATGCCCCCCGCATAAATACTACTCGGACTCCCTCCAATCACTATATGGCAGAGTAGAGGTAGCAAGATTATACACTAGCTGATCCGGAAGCCTCCCAGAGAGTTCCCAAAAGGTTCGGTCCGGTGTACTAACTAGCGGCCGGCCTGCGAACACCGTTTTAGAGCTGTACCCTCGAAATGAAAGGAATATTGGATCTCGCCACGACGTTGATCATAATCTCAAAAGTCATCAATCATACTGCATGATGGAAGAGATAGGGAAGGGTTGACCGGAAGTTAGCTCTACAGACTAAACATGAATTCCACCACTTCAAGCCTCCTATAAGCAAAGTGGTGGTATTCCACCGGTTGATGTGAGTCATCTACCACCTAGTACTGCCTGGTAGCATAGAGGGGCGGCATTGTTCCATGTGGTGTGGGCGCCACACCTCGACCCCTGCTTACGTTGGTTCACACCTGGGTGGTCACCCACCATGCTTGTGCATGGAGGTTATACCCAGGATTACTAAAAGTCCCACCATCGTGAAGGTGCAAGCAGAGGATTTGGTTGTCACAGACCGTCCGGACTTCGCCGAAATTGGGTTCATTTGATTGAGTGTCACACGAATATCAATTCCATCAGCGTTTTAAACTCCCAGGTAGCTAGTACAGAATGTCTGGTATATCTCAGAGAATGTCTGTAAAAACCTCAAGGACCAGTATGCATTGTTGATAGAAAGAAGGATCGAAATTAATCAATGTTTAAGTCAGGTTTCTACCTATGATGTTTGTAGCACATTATTTCAAAGCGAAAATAACTTTTATGGGAAAGGTCATATGCACAACCAAAGAAAATTTATTTAAATAGAGCTATCTTTAAACATCCTGAAAAATGTTTATGTCTTTTAAAAAAAAAAGAAATAAAAACAGTTCCTTCATGTAAGGCTTTTCATCATCACACTTTAGTTCCGATTAAAAAAAGTTTAAATGTGAGAGGGGCCACCTCCGTCATCGGCCACTGAACTATAAAAATTAAAATAATCCGTATTAATAGTACCTATCGATTGAGCCATATTTCAAAAATAGCCAGGCTCGACTATGATTAGGAATAATCCCTCCAGGCGTTAGGCATGGACCCACAGCTGCAGGGTCTACGCATCACGTTCTCTAACCAAATATAGGAGCTACCAACTGATATGGCGATGTTTTGCTACATATCCGTGCCATACTGTTTTTAATTCTTATTATTTACTACTTTAAGTCTGATTATTTGCAAGAAAATTAACATATTGTGACCGCAGGTACAAGTCGCAATACCAATCTGTCTGGTTCTTGATGAGCTCAAGAACTATGAATTAATAGAACGGTGTGTTATCTGACACGGTTCCCTTCGAGCGTAACAAGATCTCTTAATCCAAAATCAGACTCGTATCTGCTAAAACTGCAAACACGTTCGAATCAGAAATCCATCCATTCAGAAAGCCCACAGCAAGTGCCACACATTCGTGGACATTCACAGTCTTCAATTATGATCTGCCCACAGCAAGTGCCACACATTCGTGGACATTCACAGTCTTCAATTATGATCTGCCCACAGCAAGTGCCACACATTCGTGGACATTCACAGTCTTCAATTATGATCTACCCACACCACTCTGCCACTTTCTATATCCTCCATCATTGCCTGACTCGACCGTGATTCCCAACCTACCATTGCCTGCCTTATAATTGATACGACAATCCCCTGATGGCCCCCGCATCAATTACTCCTCGTTTCACAGAGCGACCAGCTAGTATGGGAATGTAATGGTGCTTATCTGTCTTCTGTTTTTCATGGTGGGACAGCCTGAGTGAATCTAAAATAATCTCTGAAATTATCCATACTTCTAGTCTACGCTCTCGTCCATGCGAATAGAAGATAACCACCCTTTTTTATATATCTGAAATGTAAATCTAAAAATGGACATGTTGAGAGATAAACGTGTTTCTATTTGATTTTCCGGTGATACTGCTATTGTTAATACTAATACAGAAAATTGCAATTTTACTACCTGTTGACTATCATTCACAACTTCCGAGACAAAGTCCAAATAAAAAAAAAATAGAGAGGAAAAAGGAAAAATGAAGATCAAAGGTGATAGTCGAAGAATTAGTGTCAAAGCAGGGAGAAAGATGGAAGGATGAAGAAAGAAAGCGTCCTCCAGATGACAAAGGCAGGGAGGAATCAAGGATTAGACACTGCTGTTCCGAAAAGTCTACCCGAGCCCAGGGACAGTAAAAGTTTGCAAGGTAGAGGAATTCCATAAGAAGGAGTCAGCAGGTCGTGCTGGTCATTGGAGGGATTAGTTGTCTTGATTGTCATCTGTCTGTTAGGTTTTTTGTTTGACGGTTGGCTCGTCTAATTTCAAAGACTGATTTTGCAAACTCAGTAAAGGCAAGGTAGCAACGCTCATCCTGCAGTAAGAGGTACTCATTATGCTGTCGGTTCTCCTGTATTTCAGTTATTAACCTGAATCACCAGTCGTCCTATATAGGACAAGTGTATAAAATGTGGTCCCAACTTTCATCATCACCACATATACATAGAGAGCTATTTTCGATCCCCAGACTAATCAGTTTGAGCTTGAAAGGTTCATGTCCTGTTAGGAGGAACGCAGCTTGTAAGCATAGCGAACACCAGGGAGGAGACTTAAGAATAGTAAATGCAATTGATGGGATGAATTACCCCGTAATTATACCATTTCCAGAGTTTTCCCGACTGTCTTGCCAGATTCTGATAAGTTTTTCGGTGATTTTCTTCTTTTCATGCCAGGGATCATTTGTGAAGTCGAAGATAATATCTGCTATTTTCGTTGGAATGCCGCTCTTCTACTGTTGGAAGAGACCTCTCCGGACACCCTCCATGTGGAGGAGTAGGCAGCCTGCAAGAGTAGCAATAGCCAGCCGAAGAGTAGCTACCCACTCTTAAGGGGCACTTTTAAGTGAATTTCCAGGCAAGCTCTTGTGTCAGCATTTTCTGCCAAATCCAGGTCATCAGCGAAAGCGAGAGGTTCAACATGCTCAAGGCCCATTCCAAGAAGTCGTATACATATACACTAATTATCACTGAATTATGGCCACCTTCATAATACCGTATTAGGCCTCCATTGGCATGAATAATAGCCGCTATTCTCCTAAGAACTGACTCCACTATATGTTGGAAAATGTCCATAGGAATCTGCAGCCATGTTGCTCGGGAGGCTATGCACAGCGTCGGAATAAATGACCGTTGCTTGTGCATAAATCTCGATTCGCGTTGCGAAACAAGTCACAGCTGTTCAATTGGATAGAGGCCAGGCGAATTTGGAGGTCAATTAAGATCGATGATATCGTCACTGACAAGACGCTGACTTGCCGGATGACAAGGCGCATTATCGCCTTGGAAGATTTCGTTTCTGCCATGGAAAAAGTGCAACTAGGCAGGGTGCACATTGTTTCCTAAAAGCTATTGGTAGAGCTCACTAGTGAAACGTTGGTCCGTACCCACTAGGGGGCATAGTTTTTGCAAGTTAAACATGTAACATATTAAAAAACCACTGTATCTGCCATGACAGTGGACACCAGGCACGATAGGTCCATGGAATCCTGTTGCTTGTGCACATACAGAGTCATCAGACGGCATGGTGCACCAGGTATTTGGACTCATCCGACCAGCACATTGGTTTCAGTGCTTCAGTGTCAAACCAGCGTGTTGCTGACACCACAGAATTTGTCGTCGAAGATGACCAGCAATAAGGAAAGGGTGTCTGTTGGGTCGTCCGCTGTGCAACTTAAAATTCTGAGTGTGCGTCGAACCACATTGCTCTTCTATTCCTCATATTGTACTATGATATCAACTATCGCACAGTGACCTGGCGTTGAGCCTAAACAACGAGCTTCACCCTTCGCTAACCACGAACATCCTCCTTCAGTAATCCGTTACAGTTTTATTGTAAGCAGCGTAATTGATTTGTAGTAGGGGAATTAATAGTTTTCTCTAAATATCAATTGTAAAAAATCTCAATTTCTGATAACGAGATAAAACGCTTAGAAGAAAAAATAAACATTTTATCAAATCAGAAAATTGAAAAGAAAAGTATTTTAAGATTCAATAAGGCATTAATTAGTAAATTTAATATTAAATTTAAACATAAATATATAAACGGTATCACTATCTGCAACTGATGTTTTGTACATGAGTATGAATACAATTCCGTTTATCGTTTAAACGAAAATATACGATCATATAACCTTGTGTCTATCACTTATTTAAAGGAGTCTCAATTCGAATCGTCTCATGTACTGATGGAATCAGGGCCGTTGATAGACGGAAGAGTGAACAGTTTGCAACAGTCAGTTGTTCCGTGCTTTTTCCTTCCTCACAATGTGCACATTGGACAGTGAACACCCACATTTAAATATAATACACAATAGCGCAATATGTCATAAGTTGCTGATGTTTCTAAAGCCTAAAATAATCAATTTTACAATGAGTTGCCCTGACATTGCACGCCTTTCAAAAAATGAGTAATTCACATTCATTTAAAAGATGGAACACTGCTACAATAGCCACTTTCTGTATTTGCTGATCCCTCCTCAAGCAAAAGGTTATCGTTTTCCATAAATGACAGAAAATAACGGACAAAAATCATTTGCGAATGTCATATATTTAATAAGTAGTGCAATAACAAGGCAAATCATAGTGAACGCCAAGTTTTTCCCACTGTGGGCGACGTACAATTAATTATGCTGTTTCTCCTGTAACCAAATTTATTTACACTACGCTAGTAGGATTGAAACATCTAAATTAATTATACTTCGCTTACAGCAGAAGAAACTTTGCGTTCACAATGAGTTGCCTTGTTATTGCACTACTTTTTAAACAAGATCCTACTAGTGTAGTGAAAATAAAATTGGTTTCGGAGACAGTAAACAAGGTAATTATGAATCTGCTTTCACAATTTTCTCACTCAAAAATTACAAGATATACAATAAAACTATTTAAATCAAAACGTGGCTATATTGAATCTACTACACATATCATTCCCAAAACCACACTCTTAAATTACATCTTTTTTTTTTTTAGCATTAGCATTAGCATTAGTAGAGGTATTTGATGCAAGAAAGCAAGCTTATGCAGCATCAGCAAAAAAAAAAAAAAAAAAAAACCCACTTCCACTTCACCCCTCTGTTCGTTCAAAATACCTGTCCAGCTGAGCCTTAAACTTATTTAGGCTATCAACCTCCACTACAAGGGATGGAAGTCTGTTCCACCAACCAACCACCCGCTGGCTAAACGCAAATTTCCACACGTCTATCCTACATCTGTCTTTTCTCAATTTGAATTTATGTCCTCTCAGGTGATTTTTCTGAACTAGAGGAAGAATCCCATCAGCATTGAGCATGCTCAAACCATTCAAGGCTTTATACACCTCTATCAGATCACCTCGCTGGTGCCTAGTCTCCAGACACTGTAATTTGCAAAACTTAAGCCTTTCTTCGTAAGAGCACCCCTTTGTTCCATTCACTAAACTAGTTGCTCTTCTCTGTACTCGTTCCAACAGCTCTACATCCTTCTTGAAATGAGGCCTCCAGACCTGAATACAGTACTCTAGGTGTGGCCTGACCATTGCCTTATACAAGGGAATAATCACCTCCTTATCCCTGCTAGAAAAATTCCTATATATCATTGACAATACACCATGAGCTACTCTTGCAGCTCGTCTGCACTGCTCAGAGAACTTCATATCTGCCTGCACAATAACCCCCAAGTCCCTTTCATTCTCTACCACTGTCAGTGTAGTACCACAGAGTTGATACGTTGCTCTGGGGTTGCTGTTTCCCATGTGTAGTACTTTACATTTGTCAATGTTAAACTTCATTTGCCACCTCGAAGCCCATCTGCTCAACCTTTCCAGATCCTGTTGCAGCAGCATAGTGTCAGTAGTGTCCTTGACAACCCTGCCAACCTTTGTATCATCTGCAAACTTGGACATTAAGCTTGATATACCATCATCAATATCATTTATAAATACAGAAAACAATAATGGACCCAACACTGAGCCCTGAGGGACTCCACTAATAACATTAGTCCACGATGAGCAGTGTCCATTGATTACCACTCTCTGTTTTCTCCCCCTCAACCACCCCTTTATCCATAGCAGCAATTTGCCTCCAATGTCACACTGCTCCAATTTGTGTAGCAGTATCTTTACTCCTGATAACTGGATCTACACCCTTTTTGCATATATTCCTTTACAAATATCATAATTCCTCGTTCTGTATTTGAAATTGTCCAATGAGAATTATCACTTTTTGATGATCCACATTTTCTATTCATTGCCTTTATATTTTATAACACTGAACAACAAATTTTGGGTCATATCTTGTTTCGGGCATGAAGGTAAGTTTACTTTTTAGATTTTCGGGTGCTAAACACGGAAAGTGTGCCGAAAATGGCAGATTGGCTCTTTGTTTCTAACATGGGGCATTCCATTTCCTTTTGTACCTTTGTTCCATCTGTGAGATGTCTTGTTGGAAGTGCTCGCCATGTTCGTCCTTGATGGCACCACTGTATGGCGGGGAGAAATTCAGAAGTGAATGCAAGAAACGCACCTTCAATGGCTTGTTGGTTCCCAGTTTTTCGTAAGAAGAAATGAGATCTTACACAAGCTGCCTGTAGTTGCCGGCTTGAACATTTCCAAGAAATCCAATCGGAACATTTCGAAAGGCTTTCCACTTTGATTTCTCGCTATCACAAAGGGCACTTTGGAATTGTTCGTCGCTAGAAAGTTGCCTTATTTGTGGACCAATGAAAACACCTGCACTAATCTTCTCTGTACTAAGTATTGGGAATTTCTCTTGAAAGTATGTGAATGCTGGGCGGTTCACTTCGAAAGCCCTTCACGAAATTTTCATGAGTCCCAGTTTGATGTGGAGTGGTGAAATCAAAACTTTATTTCAATCTACCAGAGGTTCAAATGCTGAGTTCTTCATTCCAGGTGATAATGGGTTTCGTTGAGGCTCTTCTCGTAGTGTATATCCTTGGCACGATTATCCCACTCATAGAAAAAGCAAAAACACTTATTCTAACCCTTTGGTAGTCTTCATAAACTGGGGATTACCTTTAAATTACCACATATCTGCCACTCCGATCACTTGAGCCTAAGTGGATGTTCTCCATATTTGCGTAAGCTTCTTTTTGTGGACGGCACATGCAAGAGGTAATGGTCCCCCTTAGTGATCCCCCTTTGTGAATTGGGGATACATTTGATAGTACTGAGTTAGTAGTCAGTTGCTGATGGTTTGTAAACAAAAACAATTTCGCAACGAGTTGCCCTGGTATTGCCTTACTCTCAGACAAATAGCTAATCAACATTTATTTAAAGGACGGGACACTGAGGCACCTCCGTAGCCAGGTGGGCAGGAACAGCAGTGCGTAAGACACGCTCCTTGATTAGACCGGGGTTCGAGTCCGTGATTCACCAAATACGGAGGATGCGGAAAGGGCAGGGAATGACCACCGCATTTCCACGGAGCAATATGGCCTTAGTTGCTACTGCTGCTAAAAACAAAATAGCAAACAAACGGGACACTGTGATGACATTCTCTTTCATGATTTTCTGATTACTCATGAGGGAGTCGGCGATAAAAAAACAAAAAATAATTTTTTCGATGTCATTTGTTTGAAAATATTAAAATGATTATTATTTTACACAAAACTGCATAAACCAGACACTATACTTTTGCAGTAGTTCTGCATTCAATTACAGAGTACATACGATGCAGACTTTGGAGACCACTGGTAACGCCTGACCCTAAATACTATGCCACTACTAACACCGATGAGTCAAAACATTATGATCACCTACCTAATATGATGTTGGTTCTTCACGTGCAGCCAAAACAGCTCGTACCCGGCGAGGCACGGACGCTACAAGATATCTAAATGTCTCCTGTGGTATCTGGTACCAACACGTAACCAGCAGATCCTTTTAAAGCAGAATCGATCGTTGACACGAAAGTCGAATTGTTCTCTTAATAGTTCTGGATTTTGAAACGTTGATATATATATCAACGATTAAGCTTTCCTACTATTTTTTCTTATTTATTTTTAATATATATTTTATAAATTTTTATCTCTTTATTTAATTTTTGGATTAATTTGATCATGTATATATTTATTTGTTGCTTATTATTATTTTTTTTTTTTTGTAACATTCCGAATCTTAAAAGTGCCGAATTTTCCAGCTTCCGGTATATACAATATATTTTCCTGGAATACTATATAAATTATGTATAGAAAATTCGAGAACATTATGCAACAGTCCAGTCCTTAAATCAGCGATTTCCAAACTGGGAGGCGCGAACTAGTGCCAAAAGAGGCCAGAAAAGTTGAACAGTAATGTAATTTTCAAAACATAACATATATAAATAAAATAATATATACATGGTTTTATTAAACAAAAGCAAACCTTCAAAAAATAGTTTCTGTTCCATCAAATGCATTGCAATCGTCGTACCAAGTTTCTTACAGAATCGCGAAATGTAAAAAACCGCACACAATAGGAGAAACTCTAGTTTTGCCGAAGAACTAGAAATTAGGCAGCGTTTAGCGCCGATTTAGCGATGTTTTAAAAGCATTAAGTGCTTCAATTCCATCACTACTATTGAAATATCATATAAAACATAAATGCAAATCGGTACGCATATCCGTACGATGTAAAATGCTACCATTCCATAACTAAGAAAATATTAAAATCAATGTACATGAATTTCTTAAGTTCAATTATATTGTGATTCTTCGTCGAACGGAAAACGTTTGTGAAGGCATGACTGTGATTGAACTAGACGATTAATAATTTTAATGGCTACTGTTCGAGTTCTTATTCTATATTTAATACTTGCTTTATAAACATTGCCATACGAACCAGCACCAATTTGTTCTTCAATGTAAAGACCGTTATACTCTAAAATTTCTCTGTATTAGTTCGAATCTTCACTTTTATACTTTGATTTAATTTCCTCTGGTATACGACAGAATAAATCGGATTCCTCTACATCAAACGCATACTTCTCAACTTCGATTTTATAATAATCTTCATTGTCATCGCACTTTGAATTCATGGTTTGCTGTTAAATTTACTTCTTAATACTCTGCATTAAAATATACCTCTACTACACAAAAACGGACGATCCAATGCAGTATACTCTATCAAAAAATATATATATCCAGTTTACGAATTACACTGATCACGGTTTCTTCATATGCCCAACTGATTAATTTGAATACATGCCTCACTGAATAATGAATAACGTACCTCACTCTCAGCTCATTGCACTATATCCGTTGTATTCAAATTAATCAGTTGACAAAGAGCCACAGGGGTCTCGGAAGCTACTGCTATTGTATAGGTTATCTATATATATATATATATATATATATATATATTAAACTGGATCATCACTGTATATTTTCATAACCATGGACCCGAGTACACCAGGACCATTAATCACAATCCGTTTATTGTCTGTTTGTTCTACTTGCGGTGTATTTTTTTACAAAAAATGAAAGCTGTTTTTCATTTTGAAGTGAAACTTCTTTATGTGCGCTCCAGGCACTTTTCAGATGGGAGAACAGGCACTCTAAACAGCCAACTATCGTACTACGGTAAATTTCCCGGTTCTCGTGCGATCACCGAAGTAAGGCTGGTTAGTAATTGTGAGGGTGGCAAACTGGAAATAACGAGTGTAGTTGACCTTTTGTTCGTTTCTTCTTGACCCGTGTAAAATATTTTTCCGATTTTTCACGTATCATTTAATTTTGTTAATTGGTAACGTAATAGAGTGTAAATCTGTGCTTTATATCTGTATCTTTACAACCTGCCCATAATATTCCTCCTATTTTAGCTTATTATAAACGCGTTTAACAGAGTTAAAATTCAATTGGTAAATGTGATCTCAATGACCGGCCCCAACTACTTACAGTATAGCAAACTGTAGTTTGTTATTATGGAATGTCCATCGTACAGTGAACCAATCGTAAAACAGGGGTGTGCGTTGAAGGCGTATTGCGCACGTACACGTGCAATGCGTCCGTTGATTGACAAGAAATGATTGATCCCTCCCACACCGTTCTACCACTCCGTACCAGAAACGAGCGACGCATGACCCAATCAGTATCCCTGGTTGCGTCATGCTATTTATTTTGTAATTTCTACCGTATTTTAATAAAAAAGTTCGACGGAAAAGAATTTATAATTGAACATGCCGAAGACTAATAATGAGCTTTGTAAGGCGTATACAGCACGTATACGTGCAATGCGACCACCGAAACCATTGTGGGGGGGGGGGATTTAAGTTATTTTATTATATGTAGAAAATCCTAGGCTGAATGGGGACCTCAATTATATTATAAAAAGTTATTATTATTTTTTTTTTTATATCCCCTTATTTTAACCCCTCCCACTTTAACACCTGACTTGATTGATTTCAGAAAATTCCCAGACTCACGGGGACCCCAAATATTTTAAGGTATTCTTCCACTGGACTGGCTGAGTTTAGAAATGACAGACACACACACAAGAATGTAGAATATACAATTTTTTTTTTTTTTATTGTCATATCATATATAAGAAAATTACAATAACCTTTAACAGAATACAGTATTTAGTTTGACACTTGTTATTTTACTAATTTTTAAATGTGTATATATCTTGTAATTTACAGTCAACCTTGTTATCAAAAGAACTACTAAATCCTAATACTTATATATATCTACCTATATATATCACTGTGTCTCTTCATGTTGCTCTACAAAGATTTCAGTAGGTCCGGGCATTTATTACCTCTCACAACGCACAATCTGTCTCTTTGCTCCTTAACAGTCCATGTAAGTCAATAAACCACCATCAGCCAATGAACAGACAAAAATATAATTTCATAAGTGCTCGTTTCCCAACTTATTAGGAAATACATATATATTCATTCAAGAATCCTTCCTTGCAAACATGTCAACAGTCAACAATATCCAACCAATTTACTTAGTTACCTTTCCGTTCAATTAATCCACTATTTCATAATTAGGGCTAGATGCTCATTTAATTGTTTACCTGTTTAATCATTTTCTACCCCAAATAAGTCATACTCACAGCAATTTAACATTCACAATAATTCAAGGACAAAATTTTTACTTCCTACTACAGGTTAACTTACTCTTAAATTGCATTACTCTGATCTCTATACTAAATTGAATTATCACTCCTTAAGTATTACACTCGTTCAAATATA
Source organism: Mastigoproctus giganteus (assembly GCF_048544385.1). NCBI lineage: Eukaryota > Metazoa > Arthropoda > Arachnida > Uropygi > Thelyphonidae > Mastigoproctus > Mastigoproctus giganteus. The sequence goes on from NC_143577.1 coordinate 13,234,934, forward strand.
TATATATATAGTTAGTACTTTGACATTCTCTCTTAAAATTTTTTAGCGTCCTCCTAGAGTCCTTTTCATTATTAAATTAGTTCCTCTTTTTACGAATTATATTCTCAGTACTTATTCTAGCACTTACGCAATGGTCTGGTATTCCTCCCTGCTCGGTCTCTCTTCCTATCAGTTCGGGGTGAGGACTGGAAAGCGAAAGGTTGATCATCCGGGGAACACAGTAATCTATCCTGGGTTTCTCTACCGGGTACTGCACAGCTGAAGATAATACCGGATCTTATCTCCTTTCTTCCTCCATCTGCGTTGCGTCCGAGGACTGGGATACCTTCCGGGTCGACTAGTCACTCAACTGCTCAATCGAGAAATTTGCCTCTAAGGCGTTTCACCATTCTTCCTCCATAGATTGCATTAACTTCTTCAAGGGAACGATACTTCCGACTCTAGACTTTCACAAAATAATTTCTTATAATAAATTCTCCCACTACAGCTTCCATCTCCCCAGGACTGCTTCCACCGCCCAACTTAGATCACGACTCCTCTTCTCACTCTCTTCACCACAAGAACTCCTCTCCGAATAATGAACCCAGTATCAATTTTTTCTTTCCTTCTCTCCTTTCTCTCAAAATTCCCACCCCTTTCTTCCTGGCCAATCGTTGACTTCCCCATCCTCTTTCCTTCGTGATCCTATTCGTCTCCCTTCCTTACCGTGGGCGTGTTTTCCTTTTCCTAGTGTGACCGAACTTCCGATAATCTGGAAATTACTGGTAATTTCTAGAAATTAAACGTAAGTTCCGGTCAGCTAAGAGAGTTTCAGGCTTTCTTTGTGACCTCACCCCCATTACTATGTCGCCCACACCTGCTAGAGGTCGAACCGTGAAATTTATTAATAGGGCCACTTCCGCACTCAGCGCCCTTTCTATAGTGTATATGCTCCTGTCTTATGTGGGATTTGTTTCGGTCCATTATGATTGCTCTTACTGACTCGCTTAAGGAATTCCTTTACAACCGAGATTTAACTATCTGGGTGTGTTTGGACTAACCTTCGAATTTCAGTGTTTCTTAACAAATGATACTTGACTGAAACTAACTATATTCGCCACAATTAATTCTTCCAATATTTAACAAACTTTATAATTTATTGTAAGGCTGGGTCCTTACACCATCTCCATTGAGTACAGAGGAGAGATCGAAGCTATTTCAACAGCGTGGGATGGAGACGAGCAAAGAAGCCACAGAAGGTCCTTGAAAGGGCACTTTTAAGTGAATTTCCAGGCAAGCTCTTCTGTCAGCATTCACTGCCAAGATCACGTCATCAGCGAAACCGAGAGGTTCAACATGGTCAAGGCTCATTCCAAGAAGTCGTATACATATATACTAAGTTATCACTGAATTATGGCCACCATCATAATACCGTATTAGGCGTCCATTCGCATGCATAATAGCCGCTATTCTCCAAAGAAATGACTCCACTAGATGTCGGAAAATATCCATTGGAATCTACAGCCATGTTGCACGAAAGGCTTTGCACAGCGTTGGAATAAATAACGGTTGCTTGTGCATACATCTCGATTCGCGTTCCAAAACAACCCACAGCTGTTCAATTGGATAGAGGTCAGGACAATTTGGTGGCCAATTAAGATGGGTAATATCTTCACTGACAAGACGCTGACTTGCCGGATGACAAGGCGCATTATCGCCTTGGAAGATTTCGTTTCTGCCACGGAAAAAATGCAACTAGGCAGGGTGCACATTGTTTCCTAAAAGCTATTGGTAGAGCTCACTAGTGAAACCTTGGTCCTTACCCAACAGGGGGCCTAGATTTTGCAAGCTAAACATGTCCCATATTAAGAAACCACTGTTACCTGGCATGACAGTGAGCACCAGGCACGATAGGTCCCTGGACTCCTGTTGCTTGTGCACATACAAAGTCATCCGTCTGCATGGTGCACCAGGTATTTGGACTCATCCGACCAGCACATTGGTTTCAGTGCTCCAGTGTCAAACCAGCGTGTTGCTGACACCATAGAATTTGTTGTCGAAGATGACCAGCAATAAGGAAAGGGTGTCTGTTGGGTCGTCCGCTGTGCAACTTAAAATTCTGAGTGTGCGTCGAACCATCATTGCTCTTCTATTCCACATATTCTACTATGATATCAACTATCGCACAGTGACGTGGCGTTGAGCCCAAACAACGCGCTGCACCCTTCGCTAACCACGAACATCCTCCTTCAGTAATCCTTTACAGTTTTATCGTAAGCAGCGTAATTGATTTGTAGTAGTGGAATTAATAGTTTTCTCTAAATATCAATTGTAAAAAATCTCAATTTCTGATAACGAGATAAAACGGTCCGAAGAAAAAAATAAACATTTTATAATATCAGAAATGTGAAAAGAAAAGTATATTAAGATTCAATAAGGCATTAATTAGTAAATTTAATATTAAATTTAAACATATTTAAAGGGGTCTCAGTTCGAATTGTCTCGTATACTGATAGAATCATTGCCGTTGATAGACGGAAGAGTGAATCGTTTGCAACAGTCAGTTGTTCTGTGCTCTTTCCTTCCTCACAATGTGCAGATTGGAGAGTGAACACCCACATTTATATATAATACACAATAGCGCAATAGGTCATAATTTGCTGATGTTTGTAAAGCCCGAAATAAGCACTTTTACAATGGGTTGCCTTGACATTGCACACCTTTCAAAAACGAGTAATTCTCATTAATTAAAAGATGGAACACTGCTACAATAGCCACACTTTCTGTATTTGCTGATCCCTCTTCAAACAAAAGGTGCTCTGTTTTCCGTAAATGACAGAAAATAACGGACAAAAACCATTTGCGGATGTCATAGGTTTAATAAGTAGTGCAATAACAAGGCAACTGATTGTGAACGCCAAGTTTCTTCTGCTGTGGGCGACGTACAATTAATTATGCTGTTTCTCCTGTAACCAAATTTATTTACACTACGCTAGTAGGATTTAAACATCTAAATTAATTATACTTCGCTTATAGCAGAAGAAACTTTGCGTTCACAATAAGTTGCCTTGTTATTGCACTACTTTTTAAACAAAATCTTACTAGAGTAGTGAAAATAAATTTGCTTACAGGAGACAGTAAACAAGACAATGATGAATCTGCTTTCACAATTTTCTTACTCAGAAATTACAAGGTATCCTATAAAACTATTTAAATCAAAACGTAGCTATATTTAATCTACTCCACATATCTTTCCCAAAACAACACTCTTAAATTACATCTTTATTGTTTGTTTGTTATTTGGATTTTAGGAGCATTAGCAACTAAGGCCATATTGCTCCGGGATATGCGGTGGTCATTCCCTGACCCTTCCGCATCCTCCGTATTTGGTGGTGACGGGCTCGAACCCCGGTCTAATCAAGAAGTATGTGCTACGCACTGCTGCTCCTTCCCACCTGGCTACGGAGACGCCACATCTTTATTCCTGATAACTGAATCTACTCACTTTTTCCATATATTCCTTTCCAAATATCATAATTCCTCGTTCTCTATTTGAAATTGTCCAATGAGAACTATCACTTTTTGATGATCAACATTTTCTATTCGTCTACATTTATATTTTATAACAACAAATTTCGGGTCATATCTTGTTTCGGGCATGAAAGTAAGTTTACTTTTTAGATTTTCGGCTGCTAAACACGGAAAGTGTGTGGAAATGGCAGATTGGCCCTTTGTTTCTAACATGGGGCACTCCATTTCCTTTTGTACCTTTGTTCCATCTATGAGATGTCTTGATGGAAGAGCTCGCCATGTTCGTCGCTGACGGCACCATTGCATGGCGGGGAGAAATCCAAAAGTGAATGATAAGAAACGCACCTTCAATGGCTTGTTGCTTCCCAGTTTTTCGTAAGAAGAAATGGGATCTTACACAAGCTGCCTGTAGTTGCTGGCTTGAACATTTCCTAGAAATCCAGCCGAAACATTTCGAAAGGCTTTCCACTTTGATTTCTCGTAATCACTAAGGGCACATTGGAATTGTTCGTCTCTAAAAAGTTGCCTTATTTGTGGACCAATGAAAACGCCTGCCTTAATCGTCTCTGTTCTAAGTCTTGGGAAATTCTCTTGAAAGTATGTGAATGCTGGGCGGTTCACTTCCAAACTCTTCACGAAATTTTCATGAGCCCCAGTTTGATGTGCAGTGGTGGAATCAAAACTCTATTTGGGTCTACCAGAGGTTCAAATGCTGTGTTCTTCATTCCGGGTGCTAATGGTTTCGTTGAGGCTCTTCTCGTAGTTCATATCCTTGGCACGACTATCCCACTTCCAGAAAAAGCAACAACACTTAGTGTAACCCTTTGGTAGTCCTAAGAAAATGGCGATTACCTTTAAATTACCACATATCTGCCACTGCGATCACTAGATCCTAAGTGGATGTTCTCCGTGTTTGCGTATGCTTCTTTTTGTGGACGGCACACGCAAGAGGTAATGGTCCCCTTTGTGATCCCCCTTTGTGAATTGGGGATACATTTGCACATTTCCAGTCCATGGGGACCTCGGACGGGAAATGTGCAAAAGTATCCCCAATAATTTGCACATATCCCCTGGAAAATGTGCAAATGTATAATTATGAGAGCATCCTTGGACCTGAGTTCAAGGAAGCTCTCATAATTATGGCTAAGGGTTTGCTTACTTCCTTTGCCGCCTCCTTTAATATAACTGGATAGATCCCATCCACCCCAGGTGCCTTTCTTATGTTTAACTTCAACAATTTCTCCTCCACTTTGCTCTCAGTTATTACAAAATCATTAAGCACTCTGCTACAATTTGATTAGGTTATTATCCAGCTGACCTTCGAATTCCCCCAAACTGTCAGCCTCTACCACTCATGTAGGTAACTTATTCCAGTAATTTATAACTCGCTGGCTAAAATAAAACTTTCTGCAATCCAGTCTAAACATCTCCCCCCGTAACTTAAAATTATGGCCCTTAGTTCTTCTATAATCATTTATAGCCGTGAAAATTTCGCCTCATTTACTTATGCCCATCAGAGCTTTAAACAACTCAGTCTAGTCTCCTCTAGAGTGTCTAGTTTCCAAGCTCTGCAACCCACATATTCGAAGCCTTTCCTCATATGAACGTCCTTTTGCCGATCTCAGCCGGCGAGTTACCCGTCTCTGGACCCTTTCAAGAAACACAATGTCTTTCTTTAGGTGTAAGTTCATTGAAGTTATATCTATAAGTTTGTAAAAAATAAAAGGTTCAAAATTATAAACTAACCAATGGCACTGTTGATTTTGTTGAAGTTTCATAAAACTAGGAGGGCTCTCTGGTTATTTCATGTGTTTTTTCAGCAGGATAGTGCTGCAATAGTCTTAAATAACAAACTTTGCCTTAACAACGAGTTGCCTGATACTGTACTACTTTCTAACAAACAGGATCACTAAAAGTTTAATCCAGACTAGTCATTTGGTGAAAGGAAGCCTGAGGCTTGTGCTGCGAAAAAATTCTGGATTACCCATGAGTCAGAATTAGAAAGGAATCACCAAATGAGGGAAGAATGATGATATCCAGCTCAGGACTCTGGGTGTGGCACGTCCATACTCACCAGATGTGAGCCCCCGGGGTTGTACCTCTGAATTTCATATAACTTAAACTTTCATATAACTTCATATATTTCATAAAAGTATTAGGAAGACCTAATACTTTTAATAATGTAAATTAACTTATTAAATTAACAGAATTGTGATGTTTTATTTTATAGCAAAAAAAAATATTTTCGACATCAACAGTTTGGGATACATTATTGCATCACAGTGGCGAATCTGTAAATTGCACTCCCCGGCCACATGCTATTACAAAATACGTTAACATTTTAAAAATTCATTGCTTTTGTAAGTTTAGTACTGAGTTAGTAGTCAGTTGCTGATGGTTTGTAAACAAAACCAATTTCGCATCGAGTTGCCCTGGTATTGCATTACTCTCAAACAAATAGCTAATCCACATTTATTTAAAGGACGGGACACTGAGGCACCTCCGTAGCCAGGTGGGAAGGAGCAGCAGTGCGTAGGACACGCTCCTTGATTAGACCGGGGTTCGAGCCCGTGATCCACCAAATACGGAGGATGCGGAAATGTCAGGGAATGACCACCGCATATCCACGGACCAATATGGCCTTAGTTGCTACTGCTCCTAAAAACAAAATAACAAACAAACGGGACACTGTGATGACATTCTCTTTCATGATTTTCTGATTCCTCATGAGGCAGTCGGCGATAAAAAAACAAAAAAATAATTTTTTCGATGTCATTTGTTTGAAAATATTAAAATGATTATTATTATTATTAGTCGTATGGTGTAAGAAAGCCTGAGGCTTTTGCTGCACCAGCCGAAAAAATTTTTTTGAGTTACCCCGGACAGAAACAGAGAGAGACAGACACAGACAGAGAGAGAGAGAGAGAGAGACACAGAGAGACAGACAAAGACAACGAGAGAGAGAGAGATAGAGAGACAAAGACAGCGAGATAGAGAGAGAGAGTGACAAAGAGAGAGAGAGAGACAAAGACAGCGAGATAGAGAGAGAAAGTGACAAAGAGAGAGAGAGAGAGAGAGAGAGAGAGAGCGCGAGAAAAGAGAGAGAGAGAGAGAGAGAGAGAGAGAGAGAGAGAGAGAGAGAGAGAGAGAGACAAAGACAGCGAGATAGAGAGAGAGAGAGTGACAAAGAGAGAGAGAGAGAGAGAGAGAGAGAGAGTGACAAAGAGAGAGAGAGAGAGAGAGAGAGAGCGCGAGAAAAGAGAGAGAGAGAGAGAGAGAGAGAGAGAGAGAGAGAGAGAGAGAGAGAGCGAGAAAAGAGAGAGAGAGAGAGAGCCAGACAGAGACAGAGCGACAGACTGAGAAAGATACAGATACAGAGAGACTGAGACAGCGACACAAACATAGAGAATGAGAGAGAACAGAGAGACACATGGAGAGACAGACACACGGAGAGACAGATACAGACAGAGAAAGAGTGAGAGACACATGGAGAGACAGACACACGGAGAGACAGATACAGACAGAGAAAGAGTGAGAGACACATGGAGAGACAGACACAGACAGAGATAGAGTGAGAGACAGGGAGAGAGAGAGACAGAGAGGCGAAGAGAGAGATAGAGAGAGACATAGAAACAGAGAGAGACAGACACAGAGAAAAGGAGAGACAGAGATAGATAAATACAGAGAGACAGATAAATAGAGAGAGACAGACAGATAGAGTGACAGATTTAGAGCGACAGAGAGATAGAGACACAGAGACAGAGAGACAGTAACAGAGATAGAGACAGAGAGACAGATACTGAAAGACAGAGAGAGACAGACAGAGACATGGAGAGACAGAGAGACATAGACAGATACACGAAGAGACAGAGACAGAAACACGCAGAGACAAAGGGACAGACAGAAATAGAGACACAGAAAGAAACACGGAGAGGGAGAGACAGACAGAGATAGAGATAGAGATACAGAAACAGAGATATAGAGAGACGGAGACACAAGGAGAGAGAGAGAGATAGACAGATAGACAGAGATAGAGAATCAGAGACACAGAGAGAGAGAGAGAGAGAGAGACAGAGACAGAGAATGAGAGACAGATACACGGAGAAAGAGACACAGAGAGCCAGACTCACGGAGAGACAGAGCAGAGTCTCAGAAAATAACAGGCAGCCTGGTTCAACTCCCAGTGGTGATGGCGGAAACGTAAGGTGCCATTAGGGGCCCTGTGGCCAAGCAGCCAGCGACATAACAACAGAACAAAACACAAAACTGCATAAACCAGACACTATAATTTTGCAGTAGTTCTGCCTTCAAATACAGAGTACATACGATGCAGACTTGGGAGACCACTGGTGACGCCTGACCCTAAATACTATGCCACTACTAACACCTATGAGTCAAAACATTATGATCACCTACCTAATATGATGTTGGTTCTCCACATGCAGCCAAAACAGCTCGTACCCGGCGAGGCACAGAAGCTACAAGATTTCTAAATGTCTCTTGTGTCTGGTATCTGGTACCAACATATCAACGATTTAGCTTTCCTACTATTTTTTCTTATTTATTTCTAATATATATTTTATTAATTTTTATCTCTTTATTTAATTTTTTGCCGGAATACTATATAAATTAGGTATAGAAATTTCGAGGACATTATGCAACAGTCTAGACCTTAAATAGAGATATAGCGGTGTTTTGAAAGCATTAAGTACTTCAATTCAATCAATATTATTAAAATTACATAAAAAATACGTATGCAAATGTTAAGAAACAGCAAATATTTAAAGTAAATATGAAATATTAAGAAAATATATAAAATACTATAATTTTTTTAACAACTCCTTTTAGAAAACATCATAAAGTCGGAACTTAATACCTCGGCACTTAATACAACTTAATGCTGCATTTTAATAGAAATTGCAGTGTAGCCATTTTTCTTGTAACGACATTATGTATAGTTGGTACACCACAGTCTGTTAATTTAACCGATTACCTTCCAGGTAAAATAATGATTTCTGACTTAAGTCGCGTTGAGCGATACCGTTTGTGTGTAAGTATTGCACTGCGTCAGGTCAGACCTTTAAACCAATTACGAGCTGTCTTCAGCAACGGAATCCGTTTCTATTTAGCGTAAAATACTACCATTCGCACTAACTTCCTAACAAAGGAAATATTAAAACCAATGTACAGTACATGATTTTCTTAAGTTCAGTTGTATTGTGATGCTTCGTCGATCTCCAAATATTAATTTCAAACGGAAAACGTTTGCGAAGGTATGACTGTGATTGAACTAAACGATTAATAATTTTAATGGCTGCTGTTCGAGTTCTTATTCTATATTTAATACTTGCTTTATAAACATTGCCATACGAACCAGCACCAATTTGTTCTTCAATGTAAAGACCGTTTTATATTCTAAAATTTCTCTATAATAGTTCGAATCTTCTACATCTTCACTTTTATACTTTGATTTTATTTCCTCTGGTATACGACAGAATAAATTGGATTTCTCTGCATCAAACGCATACTTCTGAACTTCGATTCTATAATAATCATCATTGTCATCGCACTTTGAATTCCTGGTTTGCTGTTAACTGTACTTTTTATTATTATTATTATTATTATTATTATTAAAATCCGTTTATTAAAAAATAGCAAGTGTTTGCTTTCACCCCTTATACACAGCCAACCGGCTAGAAGGGTGTACAAAATGCTAGGATTGCAATTATATACAATATAAGAAGGGTGTACAAAAAGCAAAAATAACAATTATTTACAGTATTTACAATATAAGAAGAGTGTACAAAAATGCACGAATACAAATATTTACACAAGTGCGTATATTTACAATATTGTTTACAAATTCACTCATTGACAATATTATTATAGTTGAAGTAAGCTGTGCGCTTCTGAGATGCTCTTCACTCTGTACTGATTGCTTTCGGAGTATTTCACAGGGTCTATTGTTAATGAATTGAAAAGGTTCACAGCGTTGTTTGGGAAGAAATTCTTCAGACAGCACAGGTTGGATAGTGTAGAATGCAAAGGTAAGTAGGGACAGTCATTACTGCGTCCAGCACGTGGAGTAGAGATAAGTCCTCGAAGACTGGGGGCGTCAATTACCGGTGTGATTGACGCCTCGAAGACTGGGGGCGTCAATCACACCGGTAAGCATCTGAGAAAGAAGAAGAATATTCCTGGATGCAATGTGAACTCTCCAGGGAGTGATATTTAAGTTTCACCATCTCCACAGCCCTGGAGATGGTGAAAGCATTGCCCGTGACCCTGTTCATCCATTGCATTACCCAGTACTCGACTGCGAGGAATCTATTTATGTACGACGTCGGGGCAGAAGACCAGATTGGTGATGCATACAATGCGATAGGTTGTAGGCACCGCTGGACGTATCCTCCGACTATATCTACGTTCAGTAACCCCATCAGCTCTTGTCGAATTGCCCACATCGCCGAGAAAGTCTTCGTTTTCATGGTCGAGAAATGGTTCTGAAAAGTGAGGCCCTCGTCCCAAGTCAAGCCGAGGTCGGTGTGAGACTTCACTTTCCTTATCTGCACTCCGTTGTGGTAGCTGTGATGTCATTTTTTATTCTCTTTTTTGTAAAGGTAAGTTGAGCTGATTTTGATGCATTTATTTCCAGACCTATTTGAAGTAGATATGCTAATAGGCTGTCGATCAGGACGGAGACTCGCTGATTAGTCAGGTGAGTTTGTTCAGCTTCTTTAGACGTTATGTATAATTTGAGGTCGTCTGCATGCGATGAGAAATCAGTATACCTTGCGAGGAAGGGTTCAAGGGCAACGGCGAACAGTACACAGGATAGGACACCTCCCTGTGGTACTCCTCTCGTTATAATGCACTCCTGTTGGAAGGATTTATAGCTGAAGGTGAGTTGTCTTGGTGTAAGAATGCGGTTAATGGTTTTTAGCAGGCTTCCGGTAATGCCAAAGTACTTTTCCAGAATGTTGATGAGAGCGGGAATTGAGAGCTTATCATAAGCAGATGAAATATCCAGGAAGATGACGTCTAGCTGAGATGAGATTTACTGTTGAGAGCAGTTTGAATTTTAAATAGGGTATCCAGTAGGTTTGTATATGTAGATCTTTTGGGGATTACTTCTTAAGTACTCCGCATTAAAATATACCTCTAATACACAAAAACGTACGATCCAATGCAGTACACTCTATCAAAAAAATATATATATCCAGTTTACGAATTACACTGATCACGGTTTCTTCGATTGCCCAACTGATTAATTTGAATACATGCCTCACTGAATAATGAATAACATACCTCACTCTCAGCTCATTGCACTATATCCGTTGTATTCAAATTAATCAGTTGACAAAGAGCCACAGAGGTCTCGACAGCTACTGCTATTGTATATGTTATCTATATATATATATATTAAACTGAATCATCACTGTATATTTTCATAACCATGGACGAGAGTACACCAGGCCCATTCATCACAATCCGTTTCTAGTCTGTTTCTTCTCCTTGCGGTGTACTTTTTTACAAAAAATGAAAGCTGTTTTTCATTTTGAAGTGAAACTTCTTTAGGTGCGCTCCAGGCACTTTTCAGATGGGAGTACAGGCACTCTAAACAGCCAACTATTTCCCGTTCTCATGCGATCACCGAAGTTAGGCTGGTTAGTAATTGGGAGGGTGCAACCTGGGAATACCGAGTGCAGTTGACCTTTTGTTCGTTTCTTCTTAAGCCGTGGAAAATATTTTTCCGATTTTCACGTATCATTTAATTTCTGTATCTGTACCTTTACAGGCTGCCCATAATATTCCTCCTATGTTCGCTTATTATAATCGCCTTTAACAGAGTTAAAATTCAATTGGTAAATGTGATCTCAATGACCGGCCCCAACTATTTATAGTATAGTGTACGGTAGTTTGTTATTATGGCGTGTCCATCGTACAGTGAACTAATCGTAAAGCAGGGGTGAGCGTTGAAGGCGTATTGCGCACGTACACGTGCAATGCGTCCGTGGATTGACAAGAAATGATTCATCCCGCCCACACCGCTTTACCACTCCGTACCAGAAACGAGCGACGCATGACTCAATCAGTATCCCTACTGATTCGTCATGCTATTTGTTTTGTAATTTCTACCGTATTTTAATAAAAAATTTCGACGGAAAAGAATTTATAATTGAACATGCCGAAGACTAATAATGAGCGTTGCAAGGCGTATATAGCACGTATACGTGCAATGCGACCACCTCCATTGAGTACAAAGGAGAGATCTAAGCTATTTCAACAGCGTGGGATGGAGTTGAACAAAGAAGCCAGAGGAGGTCCATCCACAACTTCAGAGCCTTCATCTCCCTAGAAATGCTAGAAGTGAATTTGGAAGAAGGAGTCATGGAAGTTGAATCTGAAAATGAAAACGATGAAGAGTCCTCAAACGTAAGAGAAAAGCAAAGAAGCCAAAACCGACTGCCAGAAGTACTTAAACAAATCGTTGAACGTAGTTGACGTAATACACAGCCGGAACAGCAACAGGATTTTAAGAAACACCGAAGCATCCACGCACAGTTGTTTAAACCTACATTCCTGGATAATGATTTTGATTCAGTCTGTTCCGCGTGTTTGGTTCTTTTTATGTGTTTCTTAACTAACAGCATAACCCTCCTCCCTTCCTATCCTGCCTATCATTCCTGTACGCATTGTATTCTCCAATTTCCAATTCTGCTCTGTTTATATCTGTGTGACACCGTGTCTCTAATGTCCCAACAATATCTGCCTTTGATGCCTTGATCAGCACTTCAATTTCATCTAATTCATTTACTATACTTCTAGCATTGGTGTAGATGCAAGCATACATACACGTCTTCTTACTCTTAATTACCCTAACACAGCCCATGTATTTACTTGTTCCATGACGACACCCACCAGCCCAGCCCCCCCCCCATCTTCCATTCTAAAAGAAGCAGTGCAAGAATCACTTTCACCCCTCCTGGGGCTAATTTTAATCTGTGAATCTCTCCAAGCTAGAAGTTTTCCGACCCACCTAACACCGCTTGGAGAAAAGGCGTTATGTCAAAGAGGTAATTAAAACGGTGGAACATTAAAAATATAAATTAATAATGAATAATGATTTACAAGGAGCAATAGGGAACATCAAATTGGGATGGGAGCATAAATAATTAAAAGACTAAGGGAAAGAAAAAAGTTAAAATTGTTTAAAACATTTGATGGAGCCATAAAAGGTTGATAAACTGCATTTATATACATATTCCTAGTTACGGAAGAAAAAATTAAAGGGAAATTCCAAAGAAACTTAAGAAAGGAGGTTAAGTGATAAACATTCCATCAAAATAAGTAAGGTAGCCCCCTGAAAAGAAAACGAATGATACTACGCCGATATTAACCAACCCCCAGGGGCTCATATCTGGTCAGTATGGGCTTGGCACACCCAGGATCCTGAGCTGGATATCATCTTTCTTCTCTTTCTTGGTGATTCCCTTCAACTTTTCTTTCTCTCTTAGGGTAACTCGGGAATTTTTTTTTTTTTTTTTGGCTGTTGCAGCATAAGCCTCAGGCTTCCTTGCACCGTATAGCTAATAATAATAATGTGTTGAACTAAACATTTCGCCCTATGGGATGCTGTCACACTATGACATATCTTTATTAGTTTTAAGGATATCTATTTTTTTTCCAAGAGTTTATAATATTGCTAAAGTAATACAGTATCTAGAGTGACTATTATTGCGGCATTTATATCGTTTTTCACGCATGTCTACTTTTGGGAGTGTGAAACAAATGAAAGAGGAAATAATTTAAATAAATAAATCTTTATTTGTCCTACCAAATTTAAAATATAGGTGTACATTGGTAAGTGACAAATTCTCTTCACGGCAGAAAATGCCAGGGGATTACCACAAAATGAAAATAAAAGAATGTCTAAAATATACAAGAAAGGTTAAATATACACGAAAAGATTACATATAAATTGCACTACTCTTCACTACATTTCTGTCTAGAGTCCTGGCAATTGTAGTAGAAAAGTTCATCTTAACATCGCATCCACTGATCAACTTGTGAGAGATTTACAATATTCAATTGCGTACACACAGTTTCTGACAGAAATTCACCCAATTTCTCTCAGGAACTGTGTGAATTTCTGTCATCCATACACAACAGTAGCCTCAGCGAACCACACTGCGGTTTATTTTCTATATTTCGGATCTTCTATGAGCCTTAGTAGGTCAATTCCGATATGTGTTAGGCACTGAATTGATTCTATCGCACTGGCGGGTATAAACCTGTCGGCCATCTTCACTCTGTTGGTCTTCATTCTCAAGGATTTTGTGCCTCTTAATGCAGATGGCGGGATGTGCCACTCAGAAACATGGTGATGATATTGTGCCAGTCATCATTTTGATTGTGGTTATTAATCGTTTCCAGGCAATGATGTCTGGTAAACGCTGCACTTTAAGCTGTTTAGAGAGCTGCGTGGTTTTTAACTGTTGAGGGAGCTAGTGCTTATGGTTTGCCCACTTCAGCAGCCAGAATGTACTCGCATATATTCTCATAATGTGGGTAGGGGTGGCTGACGCCCACAATTCGGCGCAATACAAAATGGCCGAATACACTGTGGTTCTTAAATATCGTGCGGTTGTTGTAGTCTGTTTCACGTGCAAGAGGTGCTGTTTTGTTGCCCAACGTAAGTAGTTCATTTTCTTTACAATCAGGTCAATATGAGACGTGAACGTAAGTTTCGTATCAAATGTTACTCCCAGATCTCTATGCGTCTCTACAACTGGGATAGGTTTGCTATTAAGTTTCGGGTATACGAGCGTAGGCGATTTTTTGAGCGAGTACACCATGGTTACAGTCTCCTGCGGATTTAGGGCCAAGCCAAATTTGTCTAAGTACACGAATAAGTTCAGAAGCTTATAATTAATCTGTTCACACAATGCACTATTGGTCATAGACGGTTGGATGGGTGTTAGGATCTTAATATCGTCTGCATAAGTGCATACGTCATCCCTATCCTTGCAGAACGGATCATCGTTGCGGTAAAAAGGACTCCAGATAAAACTCCTCCCTGTGGAACTCCTGCATGGAGTTGGCGTTGAAGGATCTGACTATCTGTGCGGTAATAAATGAACCGACAAGTAAGTAGGGCCTGTAGGAACTTCAGCAAATTTCATTTTATTTGGAAGGCGTGTTGGAGCAGATGAAGTAAGGCATGTACATCCAGGCTATCGAAGGCTGCTTTGATATCAGCATAAATTATTGCAATTTCCTTTCTGGCTTGGAAAGCATTTAGTATCGCGGCTTGAACTGTGAGGAGGTTAGTAATTGTTGATCTTGCAGTTATTGAATAATGAATTTGTTGAGGCTGCCCAGCCAGTATCTGATTCGACAACTTTGGCAACAGAGCTTTCTCCAGTACTTTTAACAGGGTAGATGCAGTAGATATTGGCCTATAGTGCTCCACAAGGTTAGGCTTTGTAATTTTCGGCATTGGAATTACAGCGTACTTATTCCAGTTCTCGGGGAAAACTCGGCAAGCAAGGATAGAGCTGTAAATTGCTTGGAGTGGTTCAATTAGGTAAGGGCTGAGACACTTTACCATGAAGTGGGGGACTCCATCAACTCCAGCTGTGTTAGTTGGCCTGAGAGAGTTAATACTCTGCATTAGTGCTTCTTTAGTGATAAGAACAGACTCCATCTCATTGTCAACTAATTGATCCCTCTCAAACTTCCTGACTTGAGACTCATGATATATGCTGGAGAATCTGCTGATGTGGTCCATCCACGCTTCTTTGTCAAGCCGCTGATTTGTGTCACTTTTATGTGTGCAACGAGGAAGCTTTCCCCTGTCAAGTGTGTCTTTCATGTAGTGGTTGATTGCTCTAGATTTTTCCCTATTAAATATTGCTCTGGCCCTCGAGTAGTTAATTCTATTTTGTGTGTCATTAGACAGTTTCCATTTTCTGTGCAGAGTTTGCTTTAGTTTAAACAATGCCGTTAGGCTAGAGTTCCACCAGGTTTTAGATTTTGATGACATCCTTACTACTTTGGAAACCGCAAATTCTGTAATAGAGTTGATCCAACTGGTTAAGAGAGTTGTTGCAAATAAGGCATCACATTTGAGTAGACATTCCCACGGGATACAGCTGGCAGCAAATAAGCATTTATTTGGATCCAGAAAGGCTGGCGAAGTGACAAGCTGGCTCTTAATTTTTTCCTTGACATTGTTGCATTGCAATTGGGCTATGATTGGATGGAAAGAACATTTCGGGGGGTACATCAATTATACATTTACCAGAAGACAGAATTAGGTCAAGTCTATTTTCACCTCTTGTAGGTTGGTCATTGATAAGAGAGATGGAGCATGGTTGTAGTTTATTTAACATGGCGTCCAGTAGGTTATTGATCTGTGGTGGAAGGCTGAAATCTCCACATACGATATGGGTGGCTGACACATGTAATTTGTTGAGAAGCCAGTCTACTACATTATTTATCATTTCTAGACTAGGGACAGGTGGAATGTAAACGACTGCTATATCTAAGAGTGCTGCGTGGATTTTTAAAGTGACAAGTAATGCCTCATAAAGCTCTGAATGCGAGTAGGCGACCGAGATTATTTGAAGTGCTATGTCACGTACAAACAGGGCTACTCCTCCACCCCTCGCTACAGATCTGGATTTGAAGTAGGCATTGTATCCAGCAGAAGACGCCTTATTAGAATTCCACCACCTCATTGACTGCTCCACTTCCAAGTACGTTATGGCAATCTTTATCGATTTTGAGGGCGGTTTTGATACTTTATGGTGGGAGAGTGCCCTCAGTAGACTCCGATCCAATCACTGCTCTCTTCAGCTTTATAAACTTGTTAGAAACTACTTTGGCGATCGCACCGTCACCGTCATCACTAAAAGCACGAAGATTAACAGATCTGTCTCCCGTGGTTGCCCCCAAGGATCAATTTTGGGTCCCTTGATTTGGAACCTAGTTCTCGATGATTGGCTGCTTAGGACGACTGAATTTCAAAATGTGCAACAACTTGCGTATGCAGATGACATTATCATTTTAGTGAATGGAAACTCAAGATCTGAATTAGAACTCTATGCCAATAAAGTACTCTTTGAACTATCGTCCTGGTCCTCTAAGAACAAATTAAAATTATCCCCAACAAAATCGAAGATCATGATTTTTAAACACAAATTAGACTATCGCAGACTACCAGTTGTAAAACTTGACAAGAAATCACTTCCACTTTTCCGAAGCACCAAATTTTTAGGAGTCATCATCGACGACCACTTTTCCTTTACTGAGCATATTCAACATCTGTCCGTCAAAGTTAAGAGTTTTACCGCAATGCTGCAACAAATTACCAGACAAGACTGGGGACTGAACACTAAAACCCTACATCTATTTTATAATGCTGCCATAATCCCAATTACAACCTACGCTGCTAGCCTTTGGTTTAGACGTACTGCACTCAATACAGTACAAACCAAGTTATCCACTATTCAACGTTGTTTTCTCCTCAGCCTACTTCACGTTTGCCGAACAGTATCAACTCCAGCTTTACAGACTCTTGCAGGCACCATACCACTTGACTTGCATGTTGTGTTTAGAGGGCTTTGCTTTCACATCCGCAAAGGCATTTCTACGGAATTTCAGGGAATCATTGTTAACCCTCAGGCTGATCCCAAAACTGAGCGAACCAGATGCTGGAATTTGTTAGTGAACACCTGGCAGAATAGATGGAATTCTACCGAAAAAGGAGCTATCACCAAAAATTTCGTTCCCGACGTAACTGCACTACTCTCATCATCCACCAGAAAATGGTTTTCACCCTCACTGTCTACCTCCTACATACTAACTGGACATGGTTCGCTTAATGCAAAACTCTACCAATTCAGACTTTCCAATACAGTCTCCTGTCGATGTGGGCTACCGGAAGACTCTCCTCACGTCCTTTTTGAATGCTCCAATTACGAGGATCTAAGATCGGCTCTTAAGGCAACAGTACCAAACTTGTGTCCCGGAGGTGAGAAGATACTCATTTCTGTCAACAATTTCCAGGCCCTTCAAACCTTCTGCAATGCTGCTTTTAATCGCAGGAAGGCTCTCAACCTCAATGTTAATTCAAGAAATCAAACTGAAAACACATCATAAATCATAATACAACTGTGCGCTGCCTCGTCGTCCTGATGACGTCATATACAAAATTGCTGTGGCCTTCAAGAACACGCAAAGATTTTAACAGATGCTGCACTTCTCTGACTCATCCTTTATCAAGACTCTCTTCAACTAAACCTCTGCTCAGTGATACCGTCATCGACCAGAGACTTCTGACACCACTCCAGTTTAACAAAATTCAGAATTATATCTAGAACTTGTTCCTGCCGATCATGATTGAATGACATTACTACTTCTGTTTGACAATACACCCTTTCTCCTTGTGGACCACTTTGGGCAGAAAGATGTGGGCTATAAATGGATAAAGATTTTTTTTTTTTTTTTTATACATATATATATATATATTTTTTTTATATATATATATATTTTTTTTTTTATTAATTTTTTTTTATTATTATTTTTTTTTTATTTTTTTTTTTTTTTTACTTTATTGCTATTCTCATCCTTATTTCTTCGTCTTCTGCTGTCCTGTCTCCTGGGAATGTGTGTGTGTGTGTGTGTGTGTGTGTGTGTGTGTGTGTGTGTGTGTGTGTGTGTGTGTGTGTGTGTGTGTGTGTGTGTGTTGCCGGCTTGCTGGCACGGGGTTCTTTTTTGAATGGCTCCAAACCCTCTTTGGACATTCAGTACGTGACTGTTGAGGTTGGCCATGGTTCCTGCGCAGTTGTGGCCTACCTCCCCGTGGTGTAGACGGACACTGGGCAGGCTTTCCAGGTGATCGCCTGCCTGGTGACAAAACGGCCAGAAACAACTAAACAACACAACAACACACACACACTGCACGAACATAACGTTACACACATTTCTGGCCTGTTACAGTGCTTTCTGTAACCATCACAGTGTACAAAGACGGAGTTGAACTTTCGTTCAGGTGCCGTCCTACATAAGATACTATACATGTCTACATGTCTACATTGTATCCAGCAGCGTCAGCAGCGAATAGAGATTCTTGATGTGGCTGGAGCCAGGTGGTTAGAGTTAAACCATTTCTGAGCAAGATTTTGTTAAAAGAATTATTGTTGAGGCCATAAATGATTTAAGAATTAAAGAAATAAGATTTGTTAATATTTCACAGAATTTTTTTATTTCACAAATATACGTGGTCTCAGTTCTAATCTCAAAATTTACATTCATACTTACAGTCTGCCAAACCTCATGTACTTTTTCTTACAGAATTTCAGTTATCGATTGATTCAACTACTGCTCATCTCGGTTGTCCGATTTATCGTTGTATAATTCCTTTGGCTTCAAAGGTGGTATTTGTGCATATGTCTGTTCCGATATTCCCTGTCAGAGACTTAGTAATTTGGAATCTCCTCTCTTTGATCTTCTCTGGCTTAAAATCTCTCCACCACATTCTGTCAAATTCATGTGTTGCTTCTATCGTCCTCCAAACTCCACTAACCGCTTGGAACTCTTTGACTTCCTCTCTTTGCAACTTGACTTTCTCCAGTCCAACTTTCCTAACAGTGAAGTAATTTTCCTTGGTGATTTTAATGTCCACAACTCCAACTGGCTTCCGTTTCTAGTCAGACGGACTCAGCTGTATGAGATGCTGAGGCTTTTGCAATTACTAATGACCTCGCACGGATTGTTCATTTACATATGAGAATACGAGACAATCCTAACCACACAGCCAACAAGCTTGATCTTTTTCTCACAAACAACACTGCTAAGTACAGTCGAGATAAGTGGTCCTCTGGGTACCCATGATCACAACTTGGTGATGGTCTCTTCTCCAATGGAACCTTTCTGTCGTGGCCATTCTCAACCTCTTGTTCTTTGGCATTACAAGAATGCAAAATGGGGTGATCTGCGAGATTTCTTTTCCTTGGTCGGATTACTGTTTCAAACCTTCTGACGTCAACGTTTGTTCGGATCGTGTCAGTGAAATTATTTTTGTACAGATGGAATCCTTTATTCCACACTCCATCTTAAAGTCTTGGCCTTTTCTAAACCTTGGTTTTCCATTAAATATGCTAGGGCCTTTCAAGAGAAGAATGTAGCTTATCGTAATTGGCTTGTTTCCATCTCTCCAAGACTCCAAGTTCATTTTCCTGCCTACACGACAGATCGCAACAATTGTAAAGCAGTTATTAATCAGTCCACGCTAGATTTCGAACAGACTAAGAGTAAGTAGAAAACTTGCTTCTTTTCCAAATGGCAGCCGAGCATTCTGATCTTTTGCTGGAACTTTTGCCCATCTTTTGTTTTGTTTTTTTAAAACAAAAGATGGGCAATTGTTTCTTACAATTTTAAAAAAAAGCGATTGTAAGAATTTTTTTCTTACCATAACTCTAATCAATTCAGTTCAGCACAGCACAAAAAGCCAGAATTTACCTGATAAAAATACTGTAAATTCATATGTAAATTTGCAATTTGTTTTCTCCAATGTTTAATCCTACACTTCTATAATTAGTAACAATATTGTTTTTTTTCTCCTATGTTATCCTTGATTGTATTAGCCTTTACTGTAAACCCCTGGCTTTTGTAGCCGTGAAGGGTATTGTGTCCGGCGTGTGCCTTTTTGCATGCAATAAAGAGTTCTTGTTCTTCATCTTCTAAAAGCAAAAAAGTAGAGGGAAAGTTATAGCAGGAGAGGAAGAAGAAACGAAACGCTGTAGAAGAATGAAAGTGGCTAACTCCTTCAGCTCACATCACTCAAAAACTCACACTCCTTGAATAGGCAACGCTTCCCGTTTCGTTTCTTCTTTCTCATCTACTAAAACTTTCCTACACTTTTTTTGCTTTCCTAAGTCTAATAGGGACAGTGTGAAGATAACAAGGTATATTATCCCATACCATTTTGCAAACGGTTCTGTCTGGGTGGCGGCATCCGCTGAGGATAAGTAACAATAGTCTTCTCCTATGGGGAAGAATTACTTATTCGAGGTAGTACAATATCATGGCAACTCCTTGTGAAGGTATTCCCAATATGAGATATACATAATGAAGCCAATCTTATAACTATTTAGTACTATTTAGATGAGGGACAAACATCACAGGTGAAAGGAGCTGCAGTTTGAGCGCTGTTATAGAAACTAATCTCAGATGCATCAACTCAAACACATATATCTGTGCTGTCAGAAGATCTCAGCGCTAACTCCTTCCCTACGAAAACTCTGAATCCAACCTTTGGTATTCTGCAATCAACTGAATTCCAGGAACTACTCTTTAACACTATGCAGAAAATCCTCATTCAAACTCATCTAATCAGCGCACCTCATACTGCAAACTCTGAAATTCTCCTGGATTCTAATACACTCAATGAAGGAAACAGCGAGCTATCCACGGAGATCTGTGGTATAAAAACAATATTAACTAATCAACAGGCTGAAATTTCTGACATTAACGCCCAAATTAAAAATCTCACATCAGTTATGTCTTGCCACTTAAGGGAAGCTAGAAAGAATTCTGAACCTACTCTCGAAACCAATGGGCTCAAAGTGAATACGAATTCTTCATTAACTGACGATGCCCTCAGTATTGAGACCAGATCTTCACCTTCCACCGGCCTCAATACTTCTACTGCTGCAAATATTAATTTGCCCAAGCCTGCTAACATTCATGACTCAAGTCATTCAACTGAGCAATTTATTGCCAAACAGACTCTGTTAGATGATTCTTCTGATGTAAATAGAACCACTCCTCCCACCTACTCTCCTCTGCGGAACAGTTCTGTCTGTACCTCTATTTCACAAGCACAGAGTCACCAAGGGCAATCCTCTTCAACATCAGTTAAGGCAACATATGCAAAAATAACTGCTGCCACATCTAATGAGGTCTGCAAACCTGTCTGTAGATCTGCCGCCACAGCGAGTAAACCTGTTTCTAATTGCCAGTCTCAAATATCACACCAAAGATCAAAACAGAAAAAACCGTCAGAAAATATTAAAGCATCTATATCTCAAGATACTTTCTCCAAGCTTCCAGCCATAACTCATCAAACACAGAATATAACTACTGCAGAAAAATCTCAGTTACTCAAACACAAGTATAATATCACAATTATTCCCACAAAAGACCGAATTTTTCTTTCTAGACTTGGACCCGCCACTAAATCTGAAGATCTTATCAACCTAATTAAAGAAGAATATGGTTTCGGAGTAGATGTCCGTTCTCTGAAGACACGATGTCCCGCCTACTCATCTTTTATAATAACATGCCTTCCATCACAAACAGAAAAAGTGCTGAATCTAAGATCCCTTTTATCAGGGGCTCTAGTAAAACGCTTCACGGACAGACCATCAAGGGAGTCCAAAATCTCCTCTCCACCGGCATAGCAATCAGATACCCTGCTATCTACACATACTACGTTCTCCTCTCGTCATAGAATCCCCAGAAGATCCCAACTGTTCAGTGTTTACCTTCAGAATTGCAGGAGTATAATTAGCAACCTAAACCACTTCAGAGCAATCCAAGGCTCACATATTTACGACATTTACCTGCTCTCTGAAACCTGGCTCTCCATTGATATTGATGATCAGGAGATTATAGATGGACATTTGTACAATCCATAGAAAGGACAGAGGATCTCGTGGAGGCGTAGTAGCTATTATACATTCTAACCATATACTCTGTGAAACTGCATCAAATTTCACAAATATTGAATCAGTATACTGCCTTTTTCATCTTGGCAAGTTAAAAGTTTTAATAGTATTGCTTTATTTTCCACCTCCCTTAACTAATATAGACCTCCAGTACTTAGAAAGCTCGCTGGAATCAATCTTCCCACTAATTCAATCTGCCGACATAGCAATGGTTTTGGGTGACTTTAACTGTCAAATGGCCAATTTAGGATCTTCTTCTCCATCACTGCAGACTAGGGCTCTCTTTAATATGCTTAAAAGCTATGGTCTGGAACAAATTTGCAACTTTCCAACCAGAGAAAATGCCTACCTCGACCTAATATTTTCCTCTACTCATATAGATGTTCACAACGACAACCCCATATTTCACTCGGATCATTCACCAATTACTTTTGACATCACAGTGACTTCTCATAACTTCAAATGCAGCTCCCGTACTCCTCGATTCAATTTCAGAAAGGCTGACTGGCCTCTGCTCAACCTAGCTCTAAGAAACGTAGACAAGCAGCTCGCTGACGCTATGGATGACATCGATGTGCTCACCAACAACCTGATTAACTGTGTCCATTCAGTTATATCTGACATTGTTCCTCAATCCCATCTTACCGCACGCTCTACCTACCCGCACTGGTATAACAGTGAACTAATACGTAAAATTAAATCCAAAGAATTCTACAGAAACAAGTATAAGCAAACAGGTGACAGTCAATACTATGAAATATTCAGCCAACTCCGCAAAGAAGTGAAAACTCTCATATTAAACTCCTACAACATGTATACATAGTCAGTTCAGGATAGTCTGCTTACTCACAGAGATATCAAACCATTCTGGAATTTCATGAAGCATAAGAACATTAGCAGTAGAAAGTTACAACTCCGTAACGCAGATGGAATTCTCTTATCTGACGAATTCAGTATTGCTCAAGAGTTTGCCAAACATTTTTCCACAATCCAAACAAACGATACATTGAGATCTGCCTCATTTCCTGACTTCACACCTGTTAAAGATGATATCCTCATTAATCTCTTTATCACTGATGAAGATTTAAATTCAGCATTAAAAAGCATGAGAAATGACTATACTAGAGGTTCAGATAACATTCCTGGCTTATTTTGGAAAAGGACTGTCACTACATTGAAACCCCTCATACTGCGGATCTTCAACTTGTCTCTCAGGCTGGGGAAGTATCCTAAGCACTTTAAGCAGGTCAATATAGTTCCTATTTTCAAAAAAGGTGATAAAAATGACGTATGCGATTACAGACCCATAACCTTGCAAAACAGCCTGGCTAAACTCTTGGACACAGCAGTGCACAAACATCTCTTCGAATTCTTCAAGCCTTTTATCGATCAGAATCAACATGGTTTCTGCAGTGGCAAGTCAGTAGTCACAAATTTACTTCCTTTCTGGCAATACACCTCGGAAGCTCTTGATAACCACCTACAAGTTGATGCAGTCTACACAGACATATCCAAGGCATTTGATAAAGTCCCGCACGAACAACTTCTGGAAAAACTTAAGCTATATGGTATCCGTGACCCTTTGCTCTCATGGCTACGCAGCTATATTACGCATCGTTCCTTGAGCGTTATCATAGATCAAGTGAACTCAGACTGTTTTATACCACTAAGCGGAGTACCACAAGGCTCTCCCTTAGGTCCTCTTCTCTTCATTGTTTTCGTAAATGATCTTCCTTCTTTCATCTACACCTCCAATGTTCAAGTTGCTCTCTATGCAGATGATCTTAAGATCTACTCAGCAGTGAAGGAGACTACCGATTCTCAACAGCTTCAATGTACTCTCAATAAATTCTCTCTGTGGCTATCTCTGAATGGCTTGTCTGCTAACCCCTCGAAGTGCAAAGTAATCTCTTTCTCATCTTGCAGATCTCCACAACTAATGAATACGGAGTATAGTGTTAACTCTGTGATCATCGAAAGGTGTGACCAAGTTAACGACTTAGGGATTCTCTTTTCCAGCAGTGCTAAATTCGATGCCCATGTCCTTAAAATCACCAGCAAAGCATTCAAAACACTGGGATTCATCAAACGGAACACATACAAGTTCAAAAGCTACAGATATGCGGTTATCCTCTATAAAACTATTGTTCTGCCAATCCTTGAATTCAGTTCACCCATCTGGAATCCTCACACAAAGACTTTAACTAACAAAATTGAAGCAGTCCAAAAAAATTTTGTCCGTTACCTTACATACCGCAATCCTCTATTCTATCACTCAGTGTATTATGAATCGCTGTGCGACTACTTTCATCT
The DNA here is from genome assembly GCF_048544385.1 of Mastigoproctus giganteus. NCBI lineage: Eukaryota > Metazoa > Arthropoda > Arachnida > Uropygi > Thelyphonidae > Mastigoproctus > Mastigoproctus giganteus. The sequence continues at coordinate 13,259,497 of NC_143577.1, forward strand.
GAGGCCTCTGTGCACTAGAAGAGTTACTGCTGACATCGCCCTCCTAGCCAAAGTAATCACTGGAATTTACGAAGCATCTGATATCCTGAGTAAAATAAACTTCAATGCTCCTTGTAGACAAGTCAGGAACCTTACACCGTTTCGCCTTGACTCTGCCAACACGGACTTAATGAAGTTCAGTCCACTGAACAGAATCAGCAAATCAGCAAATGACTCTCGCATTGACTTCTTTGACAGCTCCCAATCACTGATGAACTCCATCCACAAGTTTGCCTCTTCACTTAAACTGCAAAGTGACTAGCTCACATCTAATTATTGTAGCTTTTTATTTGTTATATTATTTTTCTATTATCTAACGGAGTAATTATTACTTGTTTTACCGGTAACTTAACTTAATACAATCCTCTTTTGTACATATGCTTTTATTGTTTGAATCTATATCAATGTTTATCGTCCTGTTGGATTTCATATTATTGTTATTATGTTTATTGATCTGATCTCAGATACACTGTTAATGGTTACCTGTTGTGTATCTTGTTATTAATAAAATAAAATAAAAATAAAATAATGAATTGAGAGTTGAGTAAGCCAGCAGCGAGGTGGTTTAAAGCAGTCCAGGAATGTTTAAAAATTCTGGTCATCACCTAGAAAACAATAAAAATAAATAAATAAATGAGATATGGCAAAAAGTAATATTTTTACAGCTGTCATCAGAGAGTAGCCGTAGGATGAGGGAGCTGGTGACGTTTCAGATCAGGGATGATCTATGACTGCTCCGGGTCTCGCATTATAGATTTCTCTTTCTCCCCTCTGCCCACCTCCAAGCAAAATTTTGTTTCCCACGCACGTGTTGCGTGTTTCGTGAAGTTCTTTAACGCCCTTGCGCGTCACTTGAGATGGTGATCATGAAGACATTTACTAAGCCGATTTGATGCGTTTTTCGTTGCAAGTGAGCTTTCTTACAGATGAAAACTTTAAATGTGTCTGATCCAAACTGAAATAGAAACGAATTGGAAACAGTGTGAACTCACCTTCTCCTGGCCCGCCACCGGAGCATCCGGAGGAAAGCTGCTTCACTTGGATTTTAAACACGGTTCCTTCGTCGTAAGCATCCGTTTTAAAGGTGAGCACGATCTCCGTTTGGGATCGAGGGAAGTCCACCACCACTGAAACACAAACAACATCGAAATCAGCGCAAAAAAAATTATTACTTTTTTCTCCTTGTTCCATCCCACTTCGGGCACGTGCGTGGGATGGTTGTTATGTCCGCTCACTATTACTGTCCTACTATTAGGGTTGCCAGCTTTCTACGACTGGATTAGACACTCAAAAATAATTAATGCTACCACTCTCCAACCCAAGAAAGGAAAATTGAATGATTTTTTAAATTTTGGTTTAAAAATAATAGTTTTCATATTGACTATAAATATTTGCGAATTTTAGTTTAATTTAGAATTTAAAATATTTAATGGTGAACCATGGGTTTCTGGGGAAGGATATGGGTTGATATATAAGGATAATGAACGATATGGTTGATATAAAAAGCGTGAATTGATCCAAATATTTTAATGCAAGTTTAGTGCATTAATTGACATCGAGCTAAAGTAATTTTAAGTGGGTGAAAAAAAAACGTACTGTTTTAATAGCTAGAAATCATTCGCACATATTTTGTACTACTTCGTGCAGCCTTAAGAACTTCGGCATCGTTTTTAATTTTTTCAGACAAATCTAGACAAATTATCTTTAAAACTGAAGAGATCATTAGTTCGCTTTTCATGAGTGAAACTGAATATCTATTTCGTTCATCCCCCACTTCGAGTTCATTGCACTAAAAATCCTTTTTTAATTTGCCGAAATCCCACCCAGGCACTGAAAAAACGTACGAAATGCTCAAAGTACTCAACAAGGTTTAAATTTTTCAGAGGTTGACTCAGTTTCATAATTTGTTTTCAGTACCTCATCAAATCAATCATTCGCATCCATCCAACTTTAGTTCTTCTGTTGTTAATTTAAAATATTCCGCGCTTCAACAAATGGGTCGTAGTTAGGACCACCATTTTTAAAGCTTCATTTGCCGAGTTTCAAAAAAGGAGTATTTTCATTAAAATTAAATTTCTTTCCTAAATATTTCGACGCAGCATTATAAAATGCTTTAGAATAATTTATTATTGCGCTTTTAACTGCGGGGTCTGATTTCTGAAAATGCTGATGAACTCGATACCCAAAAAAAATTCCTGATCAAGAAGTGCTTGAGTGGATTTCTTAGATCGTTGATTTTATAAAAAAATGTCACTGGCACACTTTCATTATTTTCAAGCTCTTTTATTGCCTCCCAAATTATTTCGATCGCATACATTGAGAAAAGGAAATATAATTCTATAATTATGGGGACCTCAAATTGAATTTCAATTAATTTCAAGGATTATAAAAAGCTTTTGAAACAGTCTTTTTGTTTTGCTTACGAAATAAAGGCTCAAAGCCTTCCACGAAAGCAAACTTCGTTCTATGCACCGGTTGTAAAAAAAAAAGCCATCTAGTTGGTGGATGCCTTAAAATGTCCTTGAACCCTGTTTCGGCAAACTCGTGGAATTCTTTAAGGTTACCCCTTCTTTTATCTGAAACAGAAAAATGACCCTGCATTTTCATTTAGATATTGATACAGAATATTTTCTCTATCAATATCGAAATTATCGAAAGCATATTTGGCTGAATTATGAATAATGTGAGCGTGGCAGTTTGCTTTAATTACGTCTTCATTTCATTTCTTAATATTTTGGAATAAGGATTTATTACTCCCAAAATTACAATTTGCATTGTCTGTACCGAAACTAGTTACCCTTTGCCAATCCAATCCTGAGTTTCTCTTTGAATTTTTTAGGCACTCAAACGTGCCATCTGCGCTTTCATCAGCATTTTCAAAAAGATCAACTGAATAGCTTGTGGGACCACATTGTTTGTCGAAGTACTGAATTGACAAATTTTCATATTCTTTCTATTAGAAGCATCCATCTGTAAACAAGAAAAAAATGGTGGATCGTGACGTTTTAAATCATCCAAAACAATTTGCAAAGCTTTTTTCCTGAAACATTACAAACAGTGGCAGTTTTTGGTGCAATTTTTGAATCGTTGTAAAGTTCAGCTTCGTGCCACAATCTAATGAGTTCAAGAATGGTGGCGAATGATAAATATGAGTTAACAAAATCCTCTTCTTTCGTATTCTTTTTCGCAAGAAACCTCTCGAGAAGATTTGAAGAATTTGCCGATTTATCAGCTTGTGAGTCTTTATGCCGAGTAACTGCTAAGATGCCATTCCTGCATCTGGCCTCATGAGGATCATTCGTTGAAGTTATCCATTCGTATTCTTGCTGACAATTTTTGTTATAAGAACAAAGCGTCTTCCTCTGTTTTTTTTTTTTTTTTGGGGGGGGGGACATTCCGTTTTAAATTAAATAGATAAATGTTTCTTTGCACAATTATAAAAGGACCACAGTTGAAGCAAAGCCATTGAACTCCGCAAGCGATTTTTCCGATACCCCCCTATGATTTTATTAATTATCTACCACTCGCACGATTTTCGTGAAAATTAGACGATGGCCACACAGGTCCAAGCTTTTGTGCTTTGTCAAAAAAAATTATTTCATCGAGCAGTATGAAGTTAAGTGGGTGGTGTTCGCGAAACCACATTAATGAGCCAGAGGGGCTACAAGAGGCTTTACGATTCATTTCTCAGTGGTGGATTTTTGCATTTGAGGGGGTTTTAACGTATCCCCTGTTAAATCTTTGAGCTAAAGCTTTGAAATGAAACTGTAATTTTTTGTCGGTTTCGGAGGCCTTGTGAGGTTCAAAGCGCACGTCTGTGCGGAAACACGCCCCTGCCATTACGAGGCACGGGCATTTAAAAATGAAAATAGAGGACAAATTGCGTCCTTTTTCGTTTCAATAAAGGACAAGGACAGTTTGGCTGAAATTAAGGATTGTCCTTTGAAATAAAGGACATCTGGCAACCCCACCTACTATCCTACAGGTGTTGAGCATTGCAGCTTTCTAAAAAAGACCATAAGGTGTTCTCTGCGAGGCAGCCGACTTCCTGTGAAGGCTCTTTGGCACTGTGTCATTATTTTTAATGTTTCTTTTGGACACAAACTGCGACAAAGTGTAAAGTGTGTTTGGTGTCAAGCGGCACCAGGGGTTCCCCCATCTCCGCATTGCTTGCACTGTGATGGGTGTGCCAGTTTACTGGAAATGCCAGAGATTCAAAAGTGTATGGATATTGTACATGTGTAGTGTCTGCCCTTTTCTTTGCAGAACAAAACCCTCGCCATCCCCTCAATAAAACCCTCCGTCTACGAATTGTCTAAAGTTTTCGTCGGCAGACGTCGCTGTTACCGTGTGTGTGTGTGTGTCCTGGTATCAAGGGTGGCCCCTAGGCATAGCCCATCTCCGCCTAGTGGATCTGTATTGAATGTAGGACCTCTGCAAAGGAGCAGCCAATACCTGTGCAGCTGCTGTCTGGTGCCTGTCCCCAGGCGCGAGTAGTCAGGCCTGGATTTTTTTTTCTTTTAAAACTTTTACATGCCAAAGTGCACGAAATCCCGCACCCACTGGAGGTAGTGCAATACCAGTGGGTGCCCGCTATCCCGCTCACAGGCTGCCCAGGCCTAGAGCCCGCAAAAAAAAAGAAAAAAAAACAATGATGGAGCTCCAAAAACCCATTGAAGTCACACAGCCAAGACAAACATTTTTAAAGAGACCTGCAGTTATCAGGAGCATTATATATCAATTATCCTATTAAGTTTAGCATTAACAAGGAAATAAACTGTTAACAGTGATCACTATTTCCATTACAGTGAGATTTACCAGTCTCTCTCTCTGATCAGTTCTAGCAACAGAATTTGAAAATTATTTACAGTCGTGTTTACAGCAATATTAGTTGTTACTTACCAATAGTTACATGTATTTCTGTTTCATACAATTGTAAAGACTGTCCAGTAGTCTAACTGTTCAGGAAATATAGTCTCATTTAATTTCTTCCCCGGTAGAATCTGAGCTTGTAGAGTAGGGCTATAGAAGTTCCTCGAGGCGATTTCCATGTAGATAGTTCACATAGTACTCCTGAGCTTTAGGCAGGAGAGGAAGTTCCCAGCATGCATTAAAGCACTCGCAGTAACACTAGCGTTCTTGCAGAAGGTTTTTCTATACGTGTAGCTATAAATTTTCTATACGTGTAGCATTACATCAGTCAGAGAGCAGAAATTGGAGTTTTTTGTGTTCAATTGGCTCGATGGCATTTCAGATTATTGCAGGATTCATCCTATGGGGAGAAGATCTTATTTTATTTTTTTTTTTTTTCTTTTTAAAAAAGATTTCATGAGAGAGAAGCGTGTTGGGTGCGCAGAAGTATGGGTATTCTTAACTGTACGTTAAGCAATTATTTACAATTCTTCGAGGTTAGCTTCCTAATAATTTAGGCCTGTTTATACACAAAGCTTCTTGGAATCCCATCCAGCATCACTTAGAGGAAAAAGGGGTCTACCTGTTATTTCCTGTTGCGTTGATGGCTATCTTCCTATATGTTCTTCCCAAAAGTGAGTTAATCTGGATCATTATGACCCCACAGTAGAGTTTCTAGCCGCAAGTCTTTTCTTGAAAACTGCCGCAGAGAACTGTTGAAATGTAATGAAGACATCAGAATTTTCGACGAGCAAATGTACATTATTTTCTGAGAGATTATTTATTTTACTCAGCAGTACCTGTCTTTCATTCGAATAATCATTACATTCAAAGAGAACGTGCTGCCATGTCTCAGATGCTCCGCAGTGACAGAAAGGATCAGGCTCAAGGCTCCTTTCGAAAACTTTAGCCCTGAGCGATCCGTGGCCAGTCATTAAATATGATGTAGTCATGCTAGGCACAAACCATTTTGAGACTGTGGGTAATGATGCGAATTCAACATTAGAAATGTATCTTCGTGTAACCTCATCGTGTTCACTTTCAGCCCATCTTTGCTGCCAAACAGCGGTGAGTTCCTTCCAGAGTCTTCGTTTTTCCTCTTTTATTCTGTTCGTAGGGTCTGTTACAATGTTAAAAATATTTACAGAAATTCCTTTTTTGAGATTGTAGATCATACCCCTGTAGGAGATATAAAGGTCCAGAGGCAGGGTTCCTGCTAGAACTTGTAGGGCATTATTCGACACCGTCCGAGGAGCTTGTAGAAGTGTGAGCAACACCGAACGCTGTAATGAAAGAAGTTTAGTCCTGGTCTTAGTTTTTGAGGCCCTCCAGAACCAAACACCTGCTGCGTACGCAGCAATTGGTAGGAAGATAGTCTTATAGTATAAAGACAACGTCTTTTTGCTGAGGCCCCATTCTTTTCTGGAAATCCTTGCAATTCCAGCCGTGAAGTTTTTAATTTTCTCAGAAATTTTGGATACGTGAGTATGAAAGTTTAGTTTGTCATCGATTGTAAGTCCCAAGTACTTGGTGCTGGATACGTAGGGGATTTGTGAGCCATTTAGGATAACTCTGGGAGGTCTGCCATAATTGAATTGCTTTCGAAAAACCATGAAATTTGTTTTTGTAGGGGAAATTTTGAGCTTATTTAGATTGGCCCAGTTGGATAAATCATCCAATATTGTTTGGATCTTTTGTTCTAAGATTGTTCTCGACATTCCAGTAACGCCAACCGCCAAGTCGTCTGCATATGCAATTTTTTTGCAATCTCCATTTTTCTTTGTCAGCCATTGGTCTAAGACTGCATTCCAGAGGAGAGGCCCCAGGACTGAACCCTGCGGGCACCCTCTGGAAGCAGTCGTGCTGTAAGTCAGGTGTTTGGCACAAACCTTGATCTGTCTGTCTTGAAAGTATGATCTCATAATTTGGTAGATATGATTATCACACATGGCTGAACGTAGCGACCCGAGGGCGCTCTCCCACCAGAGGGAGTCGAATGCGCCCTCGAAGTCCACGAACACCACCAAGACGTACTTGCTGTGAGAATCCTGGATGTATTTCAGAAGAGAAATTATAGCATCTTCGGTCGAGTGACCCTTTTTGAATCCGTGTTGATGATCTGAGCACAATTGCTGGTCCGATAACATGCTTGCAATTCTGGGAGAAATTAATCTCTCAAAAAGTTTCCCTAAGTTAGCCAGGAGGGATATTGGTCTGTACGCCCTTGGGTTTGTTTTGACTTTTCCAGGTTTATATAAAATTTTCAGTAGAGCTAGTTTCCAGGGTTTGGGAAAAAGTCCTTCGAGGAAGCATTTATTGTACATATTCAGTAGGATATTGGGAAACAGTTTAAAAAATTTCACAATTACCAAATTCTCTAGCAAGTCAATGCCAGGGCATTTTTTCTTATTGAGTTTAGCAGTAGCAGCTCCTAGTTCCACGAGAGTGAAAAGGCAAACATCGGTAGATCCAACATAATTCTGGTTTTTCCTCCTGATCTCTGCCTGTTCTGGAGTATCACAGTGAGGTAGATCCTTTGGAAACAAATTATCAACGATCGTTCCGACAGTAGAGTGCCAGTCTGTTGTTTCTAGGTTATTACTAATTACAGTCTGATAGATATCTCCACTTATCAGTTTATTCCTCATTATTTTATATATGATCCCCCAGGGGTTGGTATTCCCAACATCTTTGACCAAGTTTTGCCAGCAGGTCCTCTTACTTTCAGATATGGCTCGATGGAATAATTTTCTTTTCTCTCTATAACTGTTTTTCAGCCTTTCAACGTCCTCGTTAGAAAGATGTCTACTACGCTGATATAAGCGTCTGGCTTGTTGAGTTTGAAGCCTCAAAGCAGAAAGCTGAGCGTTCCACCATGGCACTGAAGGCTTTCTTATATGTTTCCTTTTACTTGAGTTTGACATAGCTATATATAGATGTTGCTGAACAGTGTCTACATATTCTGAAGCCGATAGTTGGTTTAATGCTTCAGCATCCTCTCCATTAAATACTGTGCGCAGATAATCCTCGAATTTTTTCCAGTTGACTTTATCCGTACGGTATCTTCTTAAGTCATGGACAGTCAAGTCATTGTGTTGGGAGTTCTTTGATATGTTGAACGTGATAGCCCTGTGATCGCTGTTCACCAAGGAGGGTTTCACGTCCCAGTTTCCAGTTTTGTCATCCATCCTTATGGAAGTAAGTGTGACGTCAATGTTTGATTCTCCGTTGGTAGTGGAGAAAGTAAATGGTTTATTTTGTACATTTTTAATACAAAGGCTGTGAGCCATAATTAAATTTTCAAATTGGGCTCCCCGAGGATCAGTGAAGCCACTGTTCCAGAACGTCGATTTGGCGTTCAGGTCCGCCGCCACCACCAAGTTATTATTTGCGAATTTATCACAGATCTTGTCCAGTAGGTGCAATGCTATATGCACATCTTCTGAGGGGGGACAGTATAGTGAAGTTAGGTAGAAAGAGATGGAACTAGAGGATACGAGGATACAGGTAGCATTCGCTGAGCATTCTCCTGTAATCGCAGTAATAACTAGTTCGTTATTAAACACAACAATTGCAGTTTTGGGTGGAGGATAACAAGTTGCTATGATTCTAGTGGAATTGGGGTAGCCCATGATTTTATGAGCTGTTCTACCTACTTGGGATGAATAGTGTGGTTCCTGTATACAGACAATGTCATAATTATGTTCTATGGCTACATTTCTGATCTCATCAGCTGCGGCTCGAGAGCGCTGTGCGTTTATCTGTAAAATTCTAATTGTGTCTGTATTTTGAGAGTAGCCAAAGTTATGTCTGCTTGTAGTTGTATTATCCATCAACGATACGCTTATTTGCTAGTTCCATCGCTTTTAAAAACTCGGGACACTTTCCATCCCTGACTGAGTGATTGAAGTCCTTGTTCTTGCGTTTACAGTTTATGCATTTTGGTGGCAGGGCTTTTTAGAAAGGGCTTTATTTTAGCATTCTAAAAAGCTAGAATGTATATCGGACTTCTTAATTAACCAGACTACGTTTCTCTCCAATAAACCAAGAACAATATTGGCCTGTGTCCGGCTGTTTGTATGATGTGCCCTGTAAACGTTTCTTGATGTGTGTGTGCTTCTTAATTAAAGTATTAAGTTCCTATTAGTGCTACCAGATAAAGATAGGCCCTTGGATTGCCAGATGCATGTGCTTTATTATTTCAGCAGACCACAGATAAGTATTAAATGAATTTCTGCATGTTCATTCTGCTTCTTTATACAAGCGCATTCAGTTATCTTGTAGTTCAACTTATACACGTGTCTAACGGACACTTGACCTTGACTGCATTACAGTTTTGCTTGGCCGCTCAGCCTCCCCTCCCGACTTATACCCCTGCTACCTGTGGACTTCACTGCGGGACAAATAAGGCGACCGGCTGGTCACTGTGCCAATGGTTTGCAAAACCACAGCTGGTGGTGATTTGATGTTGTTAAATAACCCTGCAATATCTGATATATCATTCACTCAACGCGAGCAACTTTAATGGGCTTTTTTTCACTCCGTGGCTGAGTTAGTCGGTCTCAGGAGTAGATAGCAACGTTTTATTCGTCCAGCAAAACAGGCAAATCGACCAAAGAACACAAGCAATTTGCTCACACAAATACGGGTTAATGTAATCAATTCCGGGCAACCCTAAAATAATAATAATAAAAATATCATTCACTCAAACCGCTCAGCTCTATTGACCTGCCTGCCTCTTCTGGGATTTTCCTAAAAAAACAACGAACGAACAATAGAGTAACTAGCCACTGAAACCATCCCAGGAAAGTAGGTGGCAGGACCCGCTAGAGTACTATATAGGTAACACCCGGTCGGCCTCCCCGTGTCGAGGAATGGTAACGTCGGGTCCCATTAGGGGCCCGGTGGCTAACAGGCCGGATGAACAAGGGCACAACATACTACATGACCCGTATACTTTTAAATCCCTGGCTTGTCCGATTCAGTGTACATATGCGGATATAGGAGTCGTTAGACCCAAATATACCTATCACATCATTCCTGTTTTCTCTCTTGCTCATTTGGATAGCTACATCTCCAGTACTCAGGTCGGCATATCATCCTTCTGTAGATGATTTTTTTAAGATGGCGGGACGTTGGAAGACTTGAAGACGGCCAGTCGCAGGCCGAGGTGACACGTGAACATAACGTGATGGGGGAAATGGGAGATGGGGAAAACCCCTCGTTCCGTTTGACACAAAATACACTATGAAGACACTGAAATCTCAGTAAACTAGATAACAGAGCCTGCGAGAATAAACACTTCAAACTGCTGGATGCCTGGCCTGCCTCCACGAGGTTAAGTGTGGGCAATGTCGGGCCTCAGCCGGGGTTCATCGGCTAAATGATCAGATGAACAACGATAGACAACAATACCCATTTACAAGATCCACGCACTTTCGAATCTATGGCCTTTACAGTGAATTGGTACGCCTGAAAATGAAAGCAACACGTAGATGAGATACCCTTGGTGCCGCTAGATATCAATACACACTCTTCACTTGCCAGCGTGCAAATCAGATAGGTCCAATTCATATCAATGGTTTCACTGTATCAAACCATAAAACACTGCAATTAAAGGTTTTTCCAGCTAGCTTGGAAAAACCTTTAATTGCTACATAATTATAAGTATTTAGACAAAGCGTTCCATTAGCAGGACTTAAGTCAGGTATCACCTCAATTAATTGTTGTCTATAAGCCAAAAATAAAGGACAATTATATAACATGTGACTCCAAGTTTCCTCAGATCTACACAAACAAAACGGATCCGACACTAAGCCAAAATAGTATAATTTACGTCTTAACGAGTCCTGCCCAATTAGTAGATAAAATAATTCCGAATTAGGATAGAACCGTCTATTCGTCTCATAATTAAAAGCAAACCGAACATTCGGAATAAATAATCTAGTAGCAGAACCAGTTATACCAGCCTCCCACCTCTCCTGCCAAAGAGCCAACATTTTTCCTAATATGAACGTCCTCTCCTTTTTAGAATCTTCTGCAGCGTTATTGCTAATACTCATAAATGTGTATTGCTTGCCTCTTCTTATGTAATAACTGAAACTCAGTATACAATATACAAATCAAGATGCACATGACCAGCAATAACATGTAAGGCATGTGTTCACACTGTTCTACACATTCTGTGCATAGCAAGCAACATAACCTTCTGCAAGGAATACAATTTTGTCCTAAATCTTATTGACAGTTTACCCAAACTGAAGGCGCCTCCGTAGCCAGGTGGGAAGGAGCAGCAGTGCGTAGCACACGCTTCTTGATTAGACCGGGTTCGAGCCCGTCACCACCAAATACGGAGGATGCGGAAAGGTCAGGGAATGACCACCGCATATCCCGGAGCAATATGGCCTTAGTTGCTAATGCTCCTAAAAACCAAAACAACAAACAACAACAACAACCCAAACTGATTCAGCATAAGCCACAATTGGTAGAAAAACTGCCTTGTAGTAAAGATTTAACACTCTTCTTTGCAACCCCCCCTCTGATCTAGGTATCCTAATAATTGCCATACTAAAATTGCTAACCCCAGTCATTAAATGATTTAAGTGTGGCAAGAAAGTTAACTTATGATCCAATATAACCCCCAGATACCTAGTCTGAGGAACCAATGCAGTTTGCTTATTAGCATTAGTAGAGGCATATGATGCAAGAAAGCAAGCTTATGCAGCATCAGCTGTATAAGCTTGCTTCCACTTCCACTTCACCCCTCCGTTCGTTTAAAATACCAGTCCAGCTGAGCCTTAAATTTATTTAGGCTATCAACTTCCACAACAAGGGATGGAAGTCTGTTCCACCAACCACTCACCCGCTGGCTAAAGGCAAATTTCTGCACATCTATCCTACATCTGTCTTTGTTTGATTTTAATTTGAATTTATGCCCTCTCGGGTGATTATTCTGAGCAAGAGGAAGAATCCCATCGGCATTGAGCATGCTTAAGCCATTCAAGGCTTTATACACCTCTATCAGATCACCTCGCCGGTGACTAGTTCTCGTTACTCTGTACTCATTCCAACAGCTCTACATCCTTCTTAAAAGGAGGCCTCCAGACCTGTATACAGTACTCAAGGTGTGGCCTGACCATTGTCTTATACAAAGGAATAATCAACTCCTTATACCTGCTAGAAAAATTCCTGTATATCATTGAGAAGACACCATCAGAGAATTTCATATTTGCCTTCACAATTACCCCCAGGTCGTTTTCATTCTCTACCGCTATCAGTGTAGTACCACAGACTGTTTACTGTTGACAGTTACTGCTTTCCATATGTTAACCTTCATTTGCCACCTCTCAGCCTACCTGCTCAACTTTTCTAGATCCCTTTTGCAGCAGCGTACTGTCATTAGTAGGGTTCGGATTTTTATGTATTATCATATTCATTTTTCGTTTACATAAAGCATGAATCTCAGTGTGTCCATGTTACATGGTATGAGGATCCTAAAGAAACGTGTTCGTAATTTCATATTTAATCATATTTTACACATTAGGTTATGGCAGCCAATCGTCCCGGATTAGGCGGGACAGTCCCGAATTTTGATAGTTTGTCCCGCATTCGCAGAATTCGTTTAGTTTGCTCGGCATTTTCTTAAGCAATCACACTTAAATTCTTTTGCACTCGTGGATTTGTAGCTTTGTCTCAACATTAGAAGTAATGCGTCAGTTCAAATTACGATGTATTGATTTAATACATTGTCGCAGGACGATAAATTGCGCACACTATCGCTCACCAACTGTGGTCTGATCACCGATGTCATCAGTCAATCGTAACCTAAAACGTTTAGTATCGACATCGTAAACTAGCCATATTTGTATACAAATCTCGGGGGAGTTAAGCGAAGGGGCACGAATAATATTTTTGCAAAACTAAATGAGAGCTTGCTTCAGAATCTTATTTCTGTCGGCTGTGTTGCTCATATTGTGCATAATAGCATACAGACTTATTACCTGTTGATGTCGAAAGTGTTATCATAAAAATATATTCTTATATCTATACGGTTCGTACCGAGAAATTAAAGGAGTTTTGTGAATCGTCGGAAATTGAATACCAAAGGCTTTTGGGCTATAGAGAGACACGATGGTTGGCACCTTCTGCCCTGTATTGAAAGAGTTTTAAAATTATTTGTGCCCTTAAAATGTGACCTCTTACCTCAGGATAAGTGTCCAGCAATACTAGAAAGCTTTTTTACTAATGAATGTTCAGAATTGTGGCTAAAACATGTCCATCACCAATCATCATTATTCCACAATACAATAAAGAGAATTGAAGGAGATAAAGTGACGATTTTCGATGTTGCGAAACATATTTCTGACTTGAAAAGAAAAGTCAGTGACAGGTTGGAAAATCAGTATATTCCAATAACAATTAGACATGATTTGACAAATTTAGAAGAAAATGGTCATATAAATACGGATTGGTTTATTTGTCACGTTCAGAATTTTTACAAAAATAGTTTGGAATATTTAAAAATATACACAGACCAATTAAATGTACTGGAAACTTTTTGCTGGATTGATCTTAAAAAAACGCCTCTGTGGAAAGATGTCCAAGAAACTTTGGAATTTATGTCCGAAACTTCAATTAACGAAAGTGATTTGTTCGATGAAATATCTTTTGTAAAACGTTACGCAACGGTAGAGAAAATAAAGGAATGGAATTAAAATAATATCGAAATAGATACTAAATGGGTAGAAATATTCAGTAGTTTTAAATTAGTGTCCCTTACCAAAACGTCCTCAGAATTGTTCAATACCTGTTATGTTTACAAGGGACAAAAGGACCAACAGAAACAGTGTTTTCATTAAAAACCTGGCTGCTTTACATTCTGTCATAATTTCAAAAAAATTATATTTTATACTTGTCGACATAATTTTCATATTTCTTCTTACGATAATCGACGAATTATTTATCAAATTGATTTAAAATATATTTCTAAAAAACCGTGGGAATTTACATTTAATCATTTCGCATTCCACAGTGGGCGGGCACGAACAGCTAAATCCCAAAGTTATTTTGATTGGTCCTTTACTCACTCACAACCACACCGGACTGTCATTTTAGCTGAAATTTAAAACTTTACAGTAGTTTCGCCTTATGCTGAGTTCAACGAATTATTCGTTCAACTTATTTTATGCAGTAGAAACTGCAACTGTTGGCGAAATGAAGCCAAAATGGAGCTTTTCAGAAAACGGATTTCTTTTGTAGAAGAGTCTAAAGACACATAACAAACGATGGTAAAATAATATATTTCAACGCGTGCAATAAAGAGGTACGTAAATTAATTAATATATATAATATCGTGTAGATACACCATTGATAACTCTTAAAGAACAACTGCGATAGTAGTGTGAAAGGCATCATTTCGTCTGTATGTCATATTGTGCTCTTGCTCCACAACGAGTTGCCAATGCATTGCACTACCTTGAATAAGTAACGCTAAACCAGTGGCGTAGCCACCATGTAGGCAGGCAAGGCAACTGACTCCGGGCCCGAAAAAGGGTAGCTACGCTAGTGCGCTTCACTAATAGAGAAAACTACTTATTCTCAGTGAGTACCACCACCAGGACAGCACCGTTTCAAAGCTAGTTGGCTTTTCATCGGTGGGTAGTGGTAAGACAAGTAACAATAGTCTTCTCTCTTTGTGAAGCGCTACTTATTGGAGGTAGTGCAATACATGGTTAACTCGTTTTGAAGGAAGAGCAGAATATTAGATACAGACGAAATGATGCCTTTCACACTATTATCGTAGTTGTTCTTAATCTATGGTGTATCTACACCGATATTAGATAGAACCTTACACTCTTAAATAGTATGCCTTGTTGCATTTAGTTTATTTAAGTAAATTGATTAATTACCTGGTAATAGATCTATCATAATTTTTATTTTTGGATGCTTCGATATATGGACATTCCAAATTTAATGCTCATGCATATTTAGATTTAATATGCATGATTTCATTTAGTTTAATTTAATATGAATAATTTAGATTTAATGTACACGATTTGTACTTAAGTTGCTAAAGCTACTAACACTTAATTTGCGGAACAACTTAATTGTTAGTAGCCTAGTACCTCTTAGACTATACATTTTGGTTTTTGTATGTTTAAAATAATTCTTTTAATGATTATATTTAAAAAAAAAAATGTGAAATTTCCATTATATTACTTGTTAGAAATTTGTATAAGAAGTCGTTGTACAACTCAAAAGAATAAAAAAAAGTAAATACAATATTATCATTTAGACGGTATGTAAAGGTAAATTATTTAGTCCTACTTAAGGCCATATTTTGTTAAATTTAATAACATATCTTCATCATGTTTTGATATTTTTAAGGTCATAAAAATCAGAACCCTATTCGTTTGTATCCTTAACAACCCTGCCAACCTTCGTATCCCCTGCCAACTTGGACACTAAGCTTGATATACCATCATCAATATCATTTATAAATACAGGAAACAACAATGGACCTAACACTGAACCCTGAGGGACTCCACTAATAATATTAGTCCACGATGAGCAGTGTCCATTGATTACTACTCTCTGTCTTCTGCCACTCAACCATCCCTTTATCCATAGCAGCAATTTGCCTCCAATGCCACACTGCTCCAATTTGTGTAGCAGTCTTCCATGTGCAAAAGTATCAAAAGCCTTTCTAAGATCCAAGTATATAATATCAAAGTTATTCTCTGCGTCCAGTTCTTTTGTGACTACATCATAGTATCCAATCAAATTGGTCAGACAAGACCTTCCCTTAACAAAACAATGCTGTATCCTAGCTACAACTGAAGTCTTGTCTAAATGATCCTGCAGTGCTTCTTTATCCAGTGCCTCCATTAATTTCCCTGGAAGGAGAAATTAAACTCACAGGTCTATAATTACTTGTGTCAGCCTTTGATCATTCTTTGTCAATTGGGGCCACGTTTGCACATCTCCAGTCTATGGGTACCTCCCCTGAGGTACCCATAGACCTTAGAACACAAAATAGTTAGTACACCGGACCGAACCTACTGGTAACTCTCTAGGAGGCTTCCGGATCAGCTAGTGTATAATCTTGCTACCTCTACTCTGCCAGATAGTGACTGGAGGGAGTCCGAGTAGTGTTTATGCGGGGAAAGGACATTTTCGAGGCCACGTTATGTCAAGGATCTGGGTATATTCTTACCACGTGTACGCCATATCCAAAAATTTCATTACTTCATACAGCATGTCCCGCCCACTTTTTTTTACTATTGAATACACCATCAATTTTCAAACAAATAGAGCAAGCTTCTCTGTGAAAAGATCTAAACCTACCAAGTATTCCTAATTTATTTCACAAATATACGTGGTCTCAATTCTAATTTGAACGATGTCCATTTCCACTTGCAGTCTGCCAAACCCCATGTACTTTTTCTGACAGATTCTCAGTTATCGGTTGATTCAACTACTGCTCATCTCAGATGCCCAAATTATTCGCTGTATGAATCCTTTCGCCTCAAAGGTGGTATTTGTGCATATGTCCGTTCTGATATTCCCTGTCAGAGACTTGGCAATTTGGAAACTCCTCTCTTTGATCTTCTCTGGCTTAAAATCTCTCTATCTCATTGTATCAAATTCATCTGTTGTCTCTACCGTTCTCCCAACTCCACTAATCACTTGGAGCTCTTTGACTTCCTCTCTTTGCAACTTGACTTTCTCTAGTCCAACTTTCCTAACATTGAGGTACTTTTCCTTGGTGATTTTAATGTTAACAACTCCAGCTGGCTTCCGTTTTCTAGTCACACCGACCCAGCTGGTCGAGATGCTGAGGCTTTTGCAATTACTAATGACCTTGCACAGATTGTTCATTTACCTACAAGAATACCGGACAATCCTAATCATACAGCCAACACGCTTGATCTTTTTCGCACAAACAACCCCTCTAAGTACACTGTCGAAGTGAGAGGTCCTTTAGGCACCTCAAATCACAACTTGGTGATTGTCTCTTCTTCAATCGAACCTTTATCTCATGGCTATTCCCAACTTCGTGATGTTTGACATTTCAAGAATGCAAAATGGGATGAACTGCGAGATTTCTTTTCTTCTTTTCCTTGGTCGGATTACTGTTTCAAACTTTCTTATGTCAAAGTTTGCTCAGATCGTGTCAGTGAAATTATTCTTGCAGGAATGGAATCCTTTATCCCACACTCCACTTTAAATTCTCGTCCTTTTTTTATACCTTGGTTTTCCAAGAAATGAGCTAAGGCTGTTCAAGAGAAGAATGTTGCATATCGTAATTGGCTTGTTTCTAATTCTTCAGTTTCATTTTCTGCCTACACCAAAGCTCGCAACAATTGTAAAGCAGTTATTAATCAGTCCAAACTAGAGTTTGAACAAGCTAAGAGTAGAAAACTTGTTTCTTGCCATAATGGTAGCCAAGCATTCTGGTCCCTTGCCAAAGCTATTGGCCGCAACTTTTGCTCATCTCTGCTTCGACCTATTCCAAACCAGATGGTTCCGTTGTCACTTTAGCCAAGAATAAAGTTAACCTACTAGCATCCCATTTCTCTTCCAACTCATGTATTAATTGTCTTGGTAAAACACCTCCCACCATTCCCAACACGCTGCATTCATTTTAACACCGATAGAAATTCTCTTATGTACGGGAGGACGGATATCAAAAAATCGCCGAAGACATATTAAACTGCTTAAAACAGTGCAACTCGCAGTTGAAGTAATCAGAAAGCAAATCTACTAACAAGCGAAGGAATTTTTACATTCATCTTTTGGAAAATCAAAATTCTATTTTAAGACTTAATAAGATTTTAAAGGAGGTTAAACAGCAGCTTTCTAAACGTAGAGATAAAGTCTTTAAGTGTTCCTTATTAGATATTTAAGCAATCCAAATAGGTTATACTTATACTTGAATCTGTCCCGAATTACTGGCGTAAACTAATGTAATCTTTTTTTCATTAGCCAAAAATGAGCAATTATAAAAACAACAACATTTCGTTTGATTGAATCCGTCTCGAATTTGGCCATGTCCGCAACGAGGTGACAAGGTGTATCCACAATCCGCAGTTCAACCTCAAATTAGGTTAATAATGATTTGTTTTTTATTTCTATGGAAAATAAAAATGAAATTATGCAATTTGCGAAATCGATAATGGAACAAATTTTAAAAGAAAAGTGTACTTCAATAGGAGAGTTTGAAAGAGAAAATAACACGAACAAACTTCAATACTTCAATATGGAAAATTCGGAACCCGGGGAAATAGAAGCGGACCTAAAAACAGAGTTAGGAAGAAATATTTCCTGTTTAACGGCAGAAGGAGATATTGAATCCAATCAAAGAAGATATTTTCCTCGCGTACAGGTTAGTTCAATCGCATCATTTTTGAACAAAGCCAACTGCTTAAGTAGTTACGAATTGGCATCATTCAGTAGGGGGGGACCCCGGTATCCGAGTCCCCGCAGTTACGAATATTTTTTTTGAGAACAAAAATTTTTTTTTTTTTTTTCAGTTCTCTTTTCTTTCTCATTTTTCAGTTCCTTCATCCATTTTTTTTCTATGTACAAGTAAAATTGAACATAATAACCATTACTATACAATATCGGTGTAGATACACCAGATCTACTCATCCTTCACAACGAGCTGCCGAAGTATTGCACTACTTCGAATGAGAAACGCTTCACTTGCGATACCACGGTACTTGCCCACCCACCGATGAAAAGCCAACTATCTTTGAAACGGTTCCGTCTGGGTGGTGGTGCCACCGAGAACAAGCAACAGTAGTTTTCTCTATTAGTGAAGCGGTACTTATTCCAGGTAGTGCAATACATGGCAACCGTTTTGAAGGATGAGCACAATATGAAATACAGATAAAATGATGCCTTTCGCACTAGTATTGTAGTTTTTCTTTAAGATTTGTCTGTGATGTATCTACAGTGATATTATATATATATCTAGAAAATGAAACTCTTAAAATATTATGCCTATTTTCATTTATTTAAATAATAAACATTACGATAACTTGGTCCTCGTTTTAAGTGGACTTTTCTGGAACCAATTATGCTGGGATAACGAGGATCTCCCGTATATCTCATTTTGTGAATGCTTCAAAACGAGTTGCCATGGTATTGCACTACCTCGAATAAGTAACCCTTCCCCATAGGAGAAGACTGTTGTTACTTATTCTCAGTGGACGCCAACACCCATACGGCACTGTTTTTTAATATGATATGGGATAAAGTTCTCGGTTATCCTCATACTATCCCTATTAGTCTTAGAAAAGAGATAAAGATGTAGGAAAGTAATAGTAGGAGAGGTAGAAGAAGGAAATGCCGTAGAAGGAGGAAAGGGACAGTTGCTCCTTCAACTCACACTCAAAGCTCATATATTCCTCGAATAGGCAACGCTTCCCCAGTAGAGAAGACTGTTGTTACCTATTCGAGGAAACTCCGTGAACATCAGGCTCCCCCCCTCCGGGTGACCGTTTCAAGGCTATTGGATGGGCAGGTACCCATGCGGCACTGTTTCGGAGCTTATTGGGTCCTCAACAGTGAGTGGGCTGGCACCCTGGTTTTGCAATGATGACAACTCAGTTGCGAAGTATAACTTCATATATGACAGATGGCTGATGGTGTACCTGGGTACCTGCTCATCCAACTGATGTATAGCCAATAAGCTCCGAAACGGTACCGTATTGGCAGGGCAGTGCCGAGGCATTTTAGTACCTGAGGCAAAATTGAAACATTGCATCCTCCTCTCCTGCAATGGCTGCAGTGGGAACTGTGGGTTACAAATACAGTTAATGAGTGTCTTTATTGTCAGATAGTTAATTCTGAAGTCCTCTGACTTAGTGGTTGTGCTGGAGTACAAACAGGGACTTATTTTTCACATTGTGCCCCTAATAAGGTTACATGACTGCTTTGTGATGATCCCCATTGACTGAATTATTCAAGCACTTCACCTATCCTCACATTATTGAGATTTTGGTTGTGGAGAACAGGGTGCGACAAAACCCAGGAACCACGTGTCACTATGGTGTTTAGTAATTTCTACATCATTGCACCAGTTTTTTTTTTTTTTTTTTTGAACAAGAAATAATTTGAAATTTAAACCTTTTTAGGTGCTTGTCAAAAAGTCCGATGCCAGTTAGCTGCCGAGTGTTATGGTAGAAATCTTTATAGAAAAGAAGATGATTTATTGTTCGATGCAGCTATCACATGAAATGGGTTAGGTTTACATTATCATTATATATACAGTTTGATAAATGGTTTTATGATTTTCTTTACCCTTACCAAAAATTCATATTATTTTTTTTTTATCTTTTGCTTTGAGGCATTTAAAAGAACTTTCCCTCAAATGTTAAGAATAATTTTTAGAAAATGAGAATATATTTTGTTGAACATTTCTCTACTTCCGTTTCTTTAGAATTTTAGTCAATTAACACAGCCTTAGATAAGATCAATTCTCGCCTTGATACTATCGAAAGCAGAACTGACGTCTTACATGTGTGTTTAAAAGAACTTCTAGAGTCAAATCGACAAGCTCGAAGAGAACTGCAGTTAGCAGCAAAAGATGGTTCATCTCAATCAAATATTTAAGTGTACAGTTTATTTTTCTACAAGCAGATTTTGTGTTTTCTTTTAAAAATCCTTATCCATGTATATATTATGTAAAAGAGCGTTCTGATTGTTTCCTCATGGATTTTGACTAACTGTAATCTACAGGTAACTCAAACTATACTAAACTTTTCCCCATTATTGTTTTTTTTAAACAAAAATTTCTGTTTATTTTTAAATTTAACTTATGTAAACGAAAAATACCAAATGTAAGTGAATACACCACAACCACAGTCTAGGAAAAAACCAGGGCAGCATCTGCAGGACACTTGATAGGTTATGCTAAATTGGTCACACTGAGTACGATTGGAACATTTATAACTACCTTTTTTTAATAAAGGCTAATATTTTTACTCCTAAAGATATTTTTATTAACAATTGAGGTATCCTTACATTCAAGGTTCTGGTATTATTCACAGTTCATTGTTTTTGCTGTGTCACTGACTTTTGTGAGAAAAATATGGTGTAGGGGTACACTGTTTTGTTTAACACGGGTCATTATTTCCTGTTAATACTGAAATGATCGTTTATAATTTTAAATTCGGAATGGTATCTAAACCAAGGTAGCAGGGCTTTTTAGAACAGGCTTTATTTTAGCATTCTAAAAAGCTAGAATGTATATCGGACTTCTTAATTAACCAGAATACGTTTCTCGCCAATAAACCAAGAACAATATTGGCCTGTGTCCGGCTGTTTGTATGATGTGCCCTGTAAACGTTTCTTGATGTGTGTGTGCTTCTTAATAAAGTATTAAGTTCCTATTAGTGCTACCAGATAAAGATAGGCCCTTGGATTGCCAGATGCATGTGCTTTATTATTTCAGCAGACCACAGATAAGTATTAAATGAATTTCTGCATGTTCATTCTGTTTCTTTATAAAAGCGCATTCAGTCATTATCTTGTAGTTCAACTTATACACGTGTCTAACGGACACTTGACCTTGACTGCATTACAGTTTTGCATGGCCGCTCAGCCTCCCCTCCCGACTTATACCCCTGCTACCTGTGGACTTCACTGCGGGGCAACTAAGACGGCCGGCTGGTCACGGTGCCAATGGTTTGCAAAACCACAGCTGGTGGTGATTTGATGTTGTTAAGTAACCCTGCAGTATCTGATATATCATTCACTCAACGCGAGCAACTTTAATGGGCTTTTTTTCACTCCGTGGCTGAGTTAATAAATAAAAAAAATAAATTTTCTGTTTATACTCCGGGACGACCAAATGATCAGAGGAGTTCACAAGATAGACAGAATACAAGAAACAGCACCGTATTCAGCAGTCACGGGCTTGAACCCCTGTCACTCAAGGCACGTGTACTTATGCACCCGCGCGCCTGACCACTAGGCTACGGCAGCAGTTAGTCGGTCTCAGGCGTAGATAGCAAGGTTTTATTCGTCCAGCAAAACAGGCAAATCGACCATAGAACACAAGCAATTTACTCACACAAATACGGGTTAATGTAATCAATTCCGGGCAACCCTAAAATAATAATAATAAAAATATCATTCACTCAAACCGCTCAGCTCTATTGACCTGCCTGCCTCTTCTGGGATTTTCCTAAAAAAACAACGAACGAACAATAGAGTAACTAGCCACTGAAACCATCCCAGGAAAGTAGGTGGCAGGACCCGCTAGAGTACTATATAGGTAACACCCGGTCGGCCTCCCCGTGTCGAGGAATGGTAACGTCGGGTCCCATTAGGGGCCCGGTGGCTAACAGGCCGGATGAACAAGGGCACAACATACTACATGACCCGTATACTTTTAAATCCCTGGCTTGTCCGATTCAGTGTACATATGCGGATATAGGAGTCGTTAGATCCAAATATACCTATCACATCATTCCTGTTTTCTCTCTTGCTCATTTGGATAGCTACATCTCCAGTACTCAGGTCGACATATCATCCTTCTGTAGATGATTTTTTAAGATGACGGGACGTTGGAAGACTTGAAGACGGCCAGTCGCAGGCCGAGGTGACACGTGAACATAATGTGTCACGCAGGAGATGGGGGAAACCCCTCGTTCCGTTTGACACAAAATACACTATGAAGACACTGAAATCTCAATAAACTAGATGACAGCCTGCCAGAATAAACACTTCAAACTGCTGGATGCCTGGCTTGCCTCCACGAGGTTAAGTGTGGGCAATGTTGGACCTCAGCTGGGGTTCAGCGGCTAAATGATCAGATGAACAACGATACACAACACTACCCATTTACAAAATCCACGCACTTTTGAATTTCTGGCCCTTACAGTGAACTGGTACACCTGAAAATGAAAGCAACACGTAGATGAGGAAACCCCTGGTGCCGCTAGATATCAATACACACTCTTCACTTATGGAAGCAATTTGTCTCGCCTGCAGCACAGTAGTATTGCCACCGTCCTGTCTAATGCTTGCAGCGGAGTATCAACTCTTTAAATGGGTTAATCACAAAGCCGATTTTATTTGCACTTTTCCAGAAACCAGTTCTTTCAAACCTTGGGGTTTCCTGACCTTAAGCGTCTTATTTGCCCTAGACCTTTATCTTTTTTGCTCAACTGTCTAATCTGCATTGATTCTCACTTTCTATATAGAATACAATGGGTTGGTATAATCTCCATCGAAGTACCCGGTTGAACCCATCTGTGGTATTATAATAAGGTATGTTCGTGTCAGACGGCGCCTGGGATTTCTCCCATCTCCGCGTATGTTAGCAGCAATTTGCCTCCAATGCCACACTGCTCTAATTTGTGCAGCAGTCTTCCATATGCAACAGTATCAAAAGCCTTTCTAAGATCCAAGTATATAATATCCAAGTTATTCCCTGCATCCAGTTCTTTTGTGACTGCATCATAGTATCCAATCAAATTGGTCAGGCAAGACTTCCCCTTAACAAAACCATGCTGTGTCCGAGCTATAACTGAAGTCTTGTCTAAATGATCCTGCAGTGCTTCTTTAACCAGTGCCTCCATTAATTTTCCTGGAACAGAAGTTAAGCTCACAGGTCTATAATTACTTGTGTCAGCCTTTGATCCTCCTTTGTGAATTGGGGTCACATTTGCACATCTCCAGTCTGTGGGTACCTCCCCTGAGTCCAAAGAAGCTCTCATAATTATGGCTAAGGGTTTGCTTACTTCCTTTGCTGCCTCCTTTAATATAACTGGATAGATCCCATCCACCCCGGGTGCCTTTTTTATGTTTATTCTTAACAATTTCTCATCCACTATCCTCTCATTTATTTCAAAATCATCTAGCTCACTGCCAGAGTTTACTTCACCTCTGGCATTCCCCTCGCTGAATAACTCGTCATGTGTGAACGTAGATGCGAAATACTCATTTAGCTTGTTTGCCACCTGAGCAGGGTCATCAACAGTTGAATCATCAAAATTACAGTCAACCAATCTGATTCATCCCTTGTCTTCTAGAGTTTACATATGTTTATTATTTATTTTTACTGTTGGTGGCCTATTA
This sequence comes from Mastigoproctus giganteus, assembly GCF_048544385.1. Taxonomy (NCBI): domain Eukaryota; kingdom Metazoa; phylum Arthropoda; class Arachnida; order Uropygi; family Thelyphonidae; genus Mastigoproctus; species Mastigoproctus giganteus. The sequence continues at coordinate 13,283,542 of NC_143577.1, forward strand.
TAATCAAGATTTCCCTTTAATAACATCATCGCCGTTTTGCTTGCAGAAATCCTTAACTTGTTAGTTGTTGTCCACTTATACAATTCGTGTATAATGCGGACCATTCTGTCTTCTAACATTCTCCTTGACTGCTCAGATATACAAATGACCAAATCATCAGCAAAAGCTATCTTAAAGCAACACTCTACATAATCAAATGGCCTTGATAACCATTGATTTATAACTATATTCCAAAACAGAGGTCCTAAAAGAGATTCCTGTGGACATCCCCTAGTAACCCTCATATTAAATTGTAAATGCTCCGATCTAACAGTAATTTGCCGGTTGGTCAAATAACTATTTATAACTTTATACAAATTAAAAGGACAGTTTACTTTCCTTAACTCGTGTAAGATACTTCGATGCCAAACGGCATCAAATGTCCCCTCAAAATCTATAAATACGTCTAATTCATAATTAAATCTTGAATTATGTTCATGATTTAGGAATGTTTTAATTTCATCTTCAGATGAGACATTTTTCTTGAAACCAAATTGATGACACAACATAATTTTCCTATTTATCAGTAATTGCTGTAATCGCCCATACAACAATCTCTCATACAGTTTACCAAGATTAGGTAATAATGATATTGGCCTCAATGAAGGCCTTTGGATTACTAATTTCCTTACCTGGTTTCCTTATCAATTTCAGGAGTGCACTCTTCCAAAAATCAGAAAAATACATTCCAATAAACATTTATTATACATATTTAAAGCTGCACTTGGGTAACAATCCACAAATTTAATTATTGCAATATTCTCTACTAAATACAGCCCAGCAGTTTTATTAATATTTAATTGTTTTAATACTGAACTCAATTCAGCAATCTCAAACGAGGAATCATTATCATTTGTAAAATATCCTGCATTACAGGTTCTGATCAAAGTTTGTTCCTCATTCTCATCCAACACAGCTTGCACTGTTCATTGCTAATCCATTGTTTCACTAATATCAGTTATAATTGTATGGACCACTTCCTGTGTTGTTATTTCGTTCATTGAAAAACTATATAAAATTTCCCATGGGTCACTGTTTCCAACTGTAAACCCCAATGACCTCCAAGCTATTACTTTATGTTCATATATGGCCCTTTGATATTTCTTTCTTTTATTCCTAAACAGTTTTTTAAAACAACTGGCTTCAGCAGCATTCCAAGATCTGTGCCTTTGGTATTGTTTTCTTAAATGAAATACTTCTGCAGTTGCATAAAGTAAAGCCCTATAAAGTGCATCCTGCACAAAAAGAGAGCATACTCTGACGCATTCAAAGTGTTTAGTGTCACATATTTATTATTCCCAAATTATAGATCAATTGAATGCCTGAACTTTATCCAATTAATGTTTTTATACAAAAATCTAAGTTGCTCCTTACACCTCAACTCATTACCCAAGTCTTTCCCTCCTAGTCTGAAATGAAATAACAATGACCAATGGTCACTATCAGTCAACTCAGTGTCCACATACGAATGACATATTCTATTAGTCACATTATTAGAGGCCAATGTCACATCTCTATTGGACTCACCATTGGTGGTACTGAATGTAAAAGGTTGGTTTGGAACATTTATCACAGTTAAATTATTAGAGATTATAAAATCTTCAAAACTCATTCCCCTAGAATCCACAATTTGACGTTGCCAAAAATTAGACTTTGCATTAGAGTCCATTGTGAATATAACATTACCATAGCCAACTCTTAATAACACATTTTCCATGTAAGCTAATATATTTTCGACATTTTGCAATGGTAATACCAAGTAGAATGAAATTTCAGTTTTACACACACAGCTATACTTGAACATAGGCTGTTAATAACAATAATATTCAAATGGTTGCTAAATACTACTATAGCAGCCTTTGGTCTTTCTGCTGTCACATTAGCAATTCTAACATCATACCCTTTGTCCTGTGCAAAAACCGTAGCCTCCTCCATTACAACCCTAGACCGTTGTCCATTTAACCGCAATATATTCAAATAATCAATTAACTCCCCATTATTACAACTCAAAAAGTTATTAGAATTTACTGAATTATCCATAATGAACCCTCATATTTGCCATTTCTAATGCCTTAACATATTCCACACATTTTACATCTCTGACTGATTGCTGGAAATCCCTTCCCCTCCTTTTACAATTTACACAACAGGGTTGTCGGTCTCTATGCTGACAGTCAGCAAAAACATACCCACATCCAGCACAATGACCACAGGAAACTGTTTTACGACTACAGGTTTGGGCAGAATGACCATAAACTAGGCACGTAAAGCATTTCATAACTACAACATTTTTTTTTAAATTTGTGGGCAGTAAACCCCAAGTGAATTATGTCTTTTTTAAATAGATACTTCAAAAGCCTCGGGGCCACCCCAATAATCCAATTAGTCAACTTTATTTTTGATCCTGTATTAAATCTAAACATAACACCCTTTTTGACATCTTGAAGTTCAAAACCATAATCTTTTAAGTTTTCAGAATACAAATCAGCTATTATTTCATCTTTTGTCATATCCTTCATCACATCATAAATCAAAATTGAAGGATCATTCATTTTAAGTTTATCATACTTGATACCTTTATTACCAAAAACCTCAGATCCTATAATCGTATTTAGATCACCAGAATTGTCTGTTTTCACTAATACACCTTTGATTCTCACTGTTGTTCTTAAGTTCCTAACCTTTAACTGTTCACTCTTCAGTTCATTAACTACCTCCTTGATTTCCTGGCTAGACTTGAACTGAGAATCTTCCTGTGCTCTTAAACCAATAGTATTATTCAGCCTTTGTTTATTACTAACTATTTTCATTTCCCCCTCTACACTAACTGAAGTCTCTACCTTATCGGGAATCCTTTTTCCTAGCTCTTGACCCCTGACCAGATCACCAAAGAAACTGGCTCTGACTTCTAATTCTTCTATTCGAGCTTTAAGCCGTTCATTGACAATAAGGAGAGCAGTTGTAATTACCTCCATATCAACCCAATATATAGTTAGAGGCAGCTTTAGTTATTTTATTGGACTCACTTGTTGTGTATTCTTCTATCTGTTTTTTCAATAACTAACTTCCCCATGGAAGCTATCAAAATCACATTAAAATCTTCATCCACATTTACCCCAACAATTTCTTGAAACAGCCTCTGGAAAACTTCATATCTCCTGTGTTATTTCCTCCTGCATCTGAACACCCTGCTCACTAGTAACTCTTTGTGCTTTCGCCTTATGCGACACTCCACCTGGTAAATCACTCACTGAACCTTGACTAGCACTAACTGTACTTTGACTTGCAGTAGCTGAGCCTTCACTTGCACTAACTAAAGTCCCTGGCTTTGTTACTTTAATCTTCAAGTACTTCCCTTCCATAATCTTTTTAGAGGGATCTGAATGCAATCATGGCACCTTTGAAGGTAATGGGGGCAGAGAGAAGAACATTTCTCTCCTCCCACTCCAGTACCTGTCCTAGAGGACTTCCTAGCCAATTTACTCTGCATAATAATTTAGCATAGGAGAAAACAGCAACAAACAAGCTATCTCCATTAGCATTAGCATTAGCATTAGCAGAGGCATATGATGCAAGAAAGCAAGCTTATTCAGCATCAGCCAAAAAAAACAAAAAAAAAAAAAAAAACCCACTCCCATTTCACCCCTCCGTTCGTTCGAAATACCTGTCCAGTTGAGCTTTAAATTTGTTTAGGCTATCAACTTCAACAACCAGTGATGGAAGTCGGTTCCACCAACCAACCACCCGCTGGCTAAAGGCAAATTTCCGCACGTCTATCCTACATCTGTCTTTCCTCAATTTGAATTTATGCCCTCTGAGGTGATTATTCTGAGAAAGATGAAGAATCCCATTGGCATTGAGCATGCTCAAACCATTCAAAGCCTTATACACCTCTATCAGATCACCTCGCCGGTGCCTAGTCTCCAGACTCTGTAATTTGCAAAACTTAAGCCTTTCTTCGTAAGAGCAACCCTTTGTTCCATTCACTAATCTTGTTGCCCTTCTCTGTACCCGTTCCAGCAGCTCTACATCCTTCTTGAAATGAGGCCTCCAGACCTGTATACAGTACTCAAGATGTGGCCTTACCATTGCCTTATACAAGGGAATAATCACCTCCTTATCCCTGCTGGAAAAATTCCTGTATATCATTGATAAGACACCATGAGCTACTCTTGCAGCTCGTCTGCACTGCTCAGAGAACTTCATATCTGCCTGCACAATTACCCCCAGGTCCTTTTCATTCTCCACCACTGTCAGTGTAGTACCGCAGAGTTGATACGTTGCTCTGGGGTTACTGTTTCCCATATGCAGCACTTTACATTTATCGATGTTTATTAATGCCTCATAAAACTCTGAATCTGAGTAGGCGACCGAGATTATTTGAAGTGCTATGTCACGTACAAACAGGGCTACTCCTCCACCCCTCGATAACAGCAAGAAAAGGAAGATATGAATCTTTCATATATATTAATTTCTTACGAACTCTGTTAAAATCGCTAACAAATTGTCCCCTAGAGACAATTGTTATCACAGATGTGAGATGGATATCTATATCCAAAATGTTTAGTATATGTGTATTCCAAGATTTCCTCACACTTCTAAAATTACCAGGTGTGAAATGTGTAGAAATAGACAACAGCTACTTTCCCAGCCAGTTGATCGATCATATAATTTTAAATTTGAATGAGCGAAGTTTGCGGAAGTTCAGGTTAAAAGAAATTTCGTCAATCACTACAGAAATGTAAGTGCTCTCTCTCTCTCTCTCTCTCTCTCTCTCTCTCTCTCTCTCTCTCTCTCTCTCTCTCTCTCTCTCTCTCTCTCTCTCTCTCTCTCGTCCTATTGTTTCGTTGCATATCTCATTCTATTGTTCACCTTGCCAATAAACCAGAATACGTTTCTCGCCAATAAACCAAGAACAATATTGGCCTGTGTCCGGCTGTTTGTATGATGTGCCCCGTAAACGTTTCTTGATGTGTGTGCTTTTTAATTAAAGCATTAAGTTCCTATTAGTGCTACTAGATAAAGATAGGCCCTTGGATTGCCAGATGCATGTGCTTTACTATTTCAGCAGACCACAGATAAATATTAAATGAATTTCTGCATGTTCATTCTGCTTCTTTATACAAGCGCATTCAGTCATTATCTTGTAGTTCAACTTATACACGCGTCCAACGGACACTTGACCTTGACCCTGCATTACAGTTTTGCATAGCCGCTCAGCCTCCCCTCCCGATTATACCCCTGCTACCTTCACTGCGGGACAACTAAGGCGACCGGCTGGTCACGGTGCCAATCGTTTGCAAAACCACAGCTGGTGGTGATAATGATGTTGTTAAGTGACCTTGCAGTATCTGATATATCATTCACTCAACGCGAGCAACTTTAATGGACTTTTCTTTCACTCCGTGGCTGAGTTAGTCGGTCTGAGGCGTAGATATAAAGGTTTTTTTCGTCCAGCAAAACAGGAAAATCGACCATAGAACACAAGCAATTTACTCACACATATACGGGTTAAAGTAATCAATTCCGGGCAACCCTAAAATAATAATAAAAAATATCTTTCACTCAAAACGCTAAGCCCTATTGACCTGCCTCTGCCTCTTCTGGGATTTTCCTAAGAAAATAACGAACGATAGAGTAACAAGAACAATCATAAATAGTAATCACATTGGCAATAACATATATAGTAAGAGTATATATTTCCCCCAATCTGTTAATTCAATATGGCAAATACTACCTTCTCTGAAAATGTAGGGTCTGCACCATCTGTGGGACCGGCTCTGACCCCATTATCCAATGGATTGAGTGTTAGCAATTAATATGCATTGACTGCACCCAAACTGACCTGAAAAAAAAATTAAATAAAAGTCGTCGGAAATGATTCTGTTGTGTTAGATGTCGACTCAGGAATTCTGAGCCGACCGGGCTAACTGGGTGGGTAAAGTGCCTGCCTCGCAACCCAAAGGTCACGGGTTCGAATCCCACCTCGGGCTTGGATCAAAGTACTGCAAAAACCTTGGGAGGTGCACTATGGCCACAGAAGCCGATGCGCCAACAACTACAAAACCAAAAAAAAAAAAAAAACACACGTATATATATATATATATATATTATGTGAGGTAAAAGTTAGGCAAAAGTAATAAAAATAAATAAATATGGCTATGTAGCTATCATTAGAGGCAGCAAATGCACATCCTCCACATGATGCCTAATTATATCTGATAATTAAAATAAATATGATATTTAAATAAAATCATCAGCCAGTAGTACGGCAATAATGCAGAGCGAAATGAAATAAAATGAAATAAAATAAAATAAACAAACAGGGAAGGGAAAGTAGAGATAATAGGACAAAAAGGTAGTCGATAATCCCCTATATAATTTAGTCAATTAAGTCATTAAACCCAATTAATAAAAAACGATATAAATTTAAATAATGCCAATTATAAATAATTTAGCGGTACCGCCCTTGAAGGTACCAGTTCCAAAAGACGTGAAATATCACCAAAAAAGGGTTAAAGAAACTACCAAAAACTAAAATATCAAAATAATAGACTGACCATCATGCCCCATATCGACAGAGGACCACGAGGCCAATAATGGTCATGGAATCGCTGCATTTCAATCGTCATACAAATCATCGCAAAGGCAGAAATATCGAAGAACCAAACCACCCCTCCATTCTCCGATAGATCAACCAATGCAGAGGACCTGCATGGCGGTGGTCCTTATGCAGCGAAAAATAATCTATAGAACAGACAGCACTCTTGATCAGAGCCACACCACTGACATAATGCAAGCTTAACCAGCTTATATAATAGAAAGGAAAAGAGTTTTTTGGTAGTTTCTTTAACCCTTTTTTGGTGATATTTCACGTCTTTTGGAACTGGTACCTTCAAGGGCGGTACCGCTAAATTATTTATAATTGGCATTATTTAAATTTATATCGTTTTTTATTAATTGGGTTTAATGACTTAATTGACTAAATTATATAGGGGATTATCGACTACCTTTTTGTCCTATTATCTCTACTTTCCCTTCCCTGTTTGTTTATTTTATTTTATTTCATTTTATTTCATTTCGCTCTGCATTATTGCCGTACTACTGGCTGATGATTTTATTTAAATATCATATTTATTTTAATTATCAGATATATATATATATATATATATATATATATATAAAAAACGTGCAAGAGAAAAGTAAGGAAGGAAGGCAGAAGGCTGGAGGGTAGGAAACAGAAGAAAGGGGCCGACAGGGAAGATGGCCCCTGATGACAGTGTGGCATGCCCAGTGCCTCGCCAAAGAGAAGAGTGGGGTAGCGGGTGGACGAAAACCACCTCCCCACACAAAAAAAAAAAAAAAAAAAAAAAAAAAAAAATCATTCGGAAAGAGAAAAATGGGGTGGGGGAGTAAAAGGACGCATGGTAGGAAACAGAAGAAAGTAGCCGAAAAAAAAAAAAAAAAAAAAAAAAATGAGAGAGAGATATACCCCGCAAGTGGAGATAGGTACAGCCAGTCAGTTGGAGCCGACAACTTGCTGGAAATCCAGCAGTGTGAGTGCTGCTATGGTGGATGGGTCATGTTCTGGAAGGTCTAGTTCAGGTGTCGTCATTGGGACTCCATTTGGTGAGTCTGTGTCGCATCCAGACTGAAGGCTGGTCCAGTAGTCCATGATAACGAATAGTGGGGGGTGGTCAAAACCGGGAGTCCAAGATTGATGGTCAAGTTCACGGATCGATGGTAGGTCTCTTCTTGATGAGATGTGTCACGTCTGATAGAAGTTGGTCCAGGAATCAATGATGAGGAATTTGTCAAGGTATGTGTGGACCCTGTCTTTGATTGCACTGCTAGTATTGTCCCAACCAAGTGGGGAGATCGATTGACTACTTGAGATGTGAGGGATCAAGTTGGGTTCTGTACTCCGGATGGTATGTTGATCAAGTCTTGTGCAAGTTGGTCCAAGGCGTTAGCATCCATGGCTCAATGATGCGCAGCAACAATTGGCAGTCATGGTTGTTATGACCTATTGATTCGGATACTAAGGTGGTGGTAGCGCTTTCTGCCTGGTAAATAGGTCCATTGCAAATTGAGTCAGGGCTCGGTAAGTTTCTTCGTTCTGTAGGGTGAGGTGTTCTTGATTTTGGTAGTTGAAGCGTAGTTTCGTTATTAGGATCCTCCTGAAGTCCTCGTAGATTTCACAGCTGTGGGCAAGGTGCTCCCACGTCTAATCCTCTCCACAGTGGCAGCGGGGTGAGTCTGAAATTCTGAAGTCATGTAGTTTTTTCTGGAAGGAGCCATGTCCAGTGAGGAGGTAGGTAGCATAGAGTCCTGGTGAAAACCAGACAGGTGTGAGAGGGTAGGAGGCCCCGGCATCCGGGAGGAATCTTTTGGTGACAGCGCCTTTAGTTGATGTCTGCCATCTTTCTTGCCAGGTGTCTGTTAGACGTTCATTAAGTCTCTTATTTTCAGTGTTTCTATTATTTGCTGGGTCAGTGGTGAAACCTGCGCAGGTAACTGCTCTTCCTTTGGCTATTTGGTAGAGCAACCCATGACGAACAATCTCCAGGTCCAGTGGAAGAAATCCAGTGAGGACCTGGAGCTCATGGGTGCTGACAGTGCGACAGGCACGCGAGGACAGAAGGAGAAGAGAGCGCTGTATAGTTCCTAGGCGCGATCTGTTTACTACTGTATTGGCCTTCTGGTACCAGACTCCAGAAGCATAGGTGATAGCCGGGATGAAAACATTGCACGTTTTGATAGTAACATAGCAAATCATCTTGTAAATTATTCTTATTTTGCCGAACTGGAATCCTATTTTCCTGTATTTTCTTGGTTGTCTGTAGTTTCTATTTATTTCCGTTTTCAATATTCGTAGGTGAGGATGGGTTTGTTGATTTTGTCCTTGTACTTACATTCTTGTGGAAAGGCAGTATCAGTATTCCTTCGGTCCAGTTATTAGTGTCCAGAATTCTTGCTTCGTTGTCCTCACTATATGAAACTTTAAAGGAAACCTTGCTTTCATTTTGGTTACCTGAACATTTGACTTACAAAAGCTTTTTAAGTCAAATTAACCACCAACTCTTAAACTATGTACAAACCTTCCATCCGATCAACGATCGCCAGTGCGGATTCCATCAGTGTCGATCCACTGGTTATATTCTGTCTTATGTTACCCATTTATGGACTAATTCAATGGAAAGGTTCGCTGAAACACAAGTAGTTGCTCTTGACAATTCAAAGGCTTTCGATCGTGTTGGCATAAAGGTCTTCTAAAGAAACTTCCATCTTATGGTTTGCCATAAGATGGAAGCTTGTTAAGATGGAAATCCAGCGGTCATGAAGGGAATACAAACTGAGGTCTTTCCACACGGTATTTTCACGATCTCATTTCTTAAATATAACTTATCTTCTAACTTCTGCACTAATGCCGGTGTCCCCCAAAGTTCAGTTCTTTCCCCCACTCTTTTCATCTTGTATATCAATGACCTTCTTCCATTGACTGGAAATCCTATCCATAGTTTTGCCGATGATAGCACATTGCATTCCACTTTCCATTTTGAGAAACCTTGTCCTGCTCAATCAGCTTCAACTTCTCGAAGATCTGCTACCAATTCCTTAAATGCCAATTTCCAGGTAATTCTCCAGTGTGGTAAAGGCAACTTAGTTGATTTCAACCCTTCTAAAACTCAGCCTTGTCTTATATCTCGCAAAAAGGATTCTTCTGCTCCTATGCTTATCTTTAGTGACACTCCGATTTCTAGGCAAAATGATATATCTCTTTTGGGGATTACCCTGACTTCTAATCTCTCTTGGCACAAGCACATTACAAATATTGCTTCCTCTGAATCTAAAAAACTTGGTTTTCTCTTTCGCTCTCGGCGTTACTTTTCTTTCAAAGAGTTGCTCACTCTGTATAAATCGCAAATCCGCCCTGCCATGGAATATTGTTCCCACATCTGGGGTGGTGCCTCCAAAACCTCTCTCAGGCTTCTACATTCCATTCAGAAGAGAGCAGTTAGGTTAATTAATGATTCATCTCTAACAGAGTCTCTCCACTCGCTGTCTCATGGACGTACTGTTTCTGCTGCATGTCTTTGCTACAGATACTTCCATGGGCAGTGATCTTCTGAATTGGCTTCTATAATTCCCGCTCTCTCTTTCTGAACAGTCCGAACACGTGCTGGTTTAAAAACACTCGTTTTATTCTATGCGACCGAAGTTAATTCGATTAATAATCCTGATATGCACAATACACCCTCTGCTTTTCTTAAGAATGAGCGGATGGGAGGGTGCATATCTGACGGAAACCGCGCGAAGCTATGCAGACGTCATGTCAATAAGGAACTGTTCGGGAAGGAGGTCGGTTGGTATTGGTCTGGAGCGTGTTCAACTGGCACACGTTGGGACCCTTTCTTTCTTTCTTCTTCTTTCCTCCGTCCGTTGAACTCTTAGTGCCGCCATACTCCAGAATTTGGGTACAGGTTTTCTATGAGCAGTGGACGGGGTATTAAAACACGTCCACGGGAGATACAGTAGAGTCGAGTTCTGCGACTGGGCGATTACTGTGAATGCGTAATTTTTGCTTCTGATTGTTTCATTGGATGTCCGTTCAGTTTGGTTTAGAGGGAAGTACGAAGTTATCATTTACACGAGTGCGTTTGCTTTTTTCGTCGCCATTTTTAGTACATTTTGTGCTGCCTTTGGCTTGTGGTGTTAGCCGTTTTCTGCTTTTTTGTTGTGCCTTTTACGCACAGTACTCTTTGCTGTAGCGTTCTCTACTGACGTCACTTAATATTTTCTTTTTTGTTGTTGTTGTTGTTCCTTGTTTAGTCCGAATGGAGCGAGTGAATGAGAAATTTTTGTATGGTTTGCAAAAGAATGGTTGTAAGGCTGTGATTGAATGGTGTATGAGTGTCAGTTTGATTGCTTCTGAGTACAAGTGTGTAAAGGAGATTAAAGATGGTTTTGAATGGGTTTGTGGAAAGTCAGGGGCCAATCCTCATCATGTTAAAAGGTCTATTCGAAAGGGATCGTGGTTTTCGGAAAGTAATTTCACACCGTATATATATATATATATATATGTTATATATACGGTGTGTGACTGGTGGGGTTTTTGTAGAGAGGTATGCGTGGATATGTGTGTGAAAGACAATGGAATGATTGGCGGTGTGGGTATGGTTGTTGAAATTGATGACAGCAAGTTTGGTAAGAGAAAGTATAACAGAGGTAGAAGAGGTTTTATAGCAGCATTTTCGTGGAATTCACTTCGTATATCTATACACATCATCCCATCCTGCTTTATACTATTTTTATAGCCATCCTAAATATCATACATCGGTGCACCTACATTATTCTGTTGAAGTGGATGGGTTGGGGATACTTGAGGCGTTCCTAACACATTTCTATTGCCTAGAAAATAAATGTTACCCAACAAGTAATATAAGATAAGTATATAGTTTGTAATTATAATGAATTGATTCTGATGAAGTGAGAGGTGTAGGCGTGATCACTTCAGCAAGAAATCAACGGAAATATCTGGGCATTTCAACCTAAATGAAGAGTATGCCTTCTATTTCTTTTATTATCATCATCTTACAGATGTTTATTGAATTAAAAGTGAGTAAAGATAATGACGTGTAATAATGTACACGCGTTGAAAAAGAAAAACGTTACAGAAATAATACAATAATTTTCAAAACAGAAAAACTATAACTCCCTCTGCAAATAAATGTATCATATAAGGTTGCTCGCTAATGACTTCCTAATTAATGAATGATTCAATAGAATCGATTTATTTTGATATTTCGAGAGTTTTATAATGTTGGGTTACTTCTACCCACACACAACACAGAGAGGGATAATAAAAGAACATTATCGTACTTAGAAATACATGGATTGAATCGTGCTCAACTCCGATGCATTTTCTGCTCTACCCTTTCCTAATGGATCCAGTATAAATTTTCCTTCGTGCAAATATTTCCTTGCAAGTATAGTTGTAGAAACCGAAAATTTACAGAATATCAAATTCGGTTTTGATAGAGAAAAACATTGCCAGTGAAGTAGAAACGTGATGTGTTTAAGGCTTTGAATGGATTGAACAAGTCCGATGCTCTTTTCATTCTTTTTCTTGCTCAAACTATACACATGAGTGGGACTTTACTTCAAACTGAGGAAGACTGCTTGCTGAACAGACTTTCTGGAAACTATCACGTTTGCATAAATTTCGTCTTCAATCTTTAGTAAAGTATGATGCAGTAATTTCATTTTCCCTGCACAATCAAGAAATGTGTTAATCAGATATGACTCACTGTGTAACAGAATTCGTTGCCCCTGTACCTGCCACTCTGTCGAATACCTTAACTGCATTGCGTGCGTCACGCAATGCAATTAACAACACATTCGCATTTTAAATAAATAAAAAAATAAGATCTTTATTGTACAGTTCACCGGTACACGCAGGTACCACGACCATGCAATACCCTTCACGGCACCATGCCAGGGGTTAACAAGCGGCAGAGATAATAAAGGAATTGTAAAGATTAATTATAGGCAAATTATATTAAAAAAAAAAAAAAACAGTACTCATAGCAGATAACATTGACTTGAAAGGAAAACTAATACAAAATAACAAAAATAACAAGTGATAACAAAAGATTTTCCTCGAGTCCAGTTTTCTGAGAGTCTCTTGCCCCGCCATAACGATCTGAGATCAGTTGGTAGTTCTGGAGCCCACGTGCAGATCTAGGATGATCCGTCTATACTTTTTATCATCTATGATTTTAAATAAGTCAGCATCCAGGGATTGAACCAGATGGAGCTTCTGATAAGGGAGGAACCGATCTTTCAAATGTAGTCTCGAAGGAAGAGCAAGAAGCTCGGGAGTGGAGCGGAGACCTGGTTGGGGAATCCGCCAGCACACGGTGTCCCAAACGTTGGGTGCTGACTCTCCCGGCAATCATTTTTACGGTGAAGATGAGTCTTCTCTCGTGCATTAATGCTGAAAACCTGGTTAAATTCAGCGCGTTGGCCATTGGTGTTGTGCGCTGCTGTGGTGGGAGATGACATTTCCAGGTTGCCCACTTCAGGAGCCAGTATTCAGCGGCTTTTAATGGTTTAATTGTGGTGTCTGCAGCTGAGCCCCACAACTCTACTCCATACAGTACACTTCCAAAAATCATCATCCTGATATACATTTTTATCAGGTTTGTGTTGTAAATGTGTAGCAAATGCTGCTTGGCAACCCACCGTTTCTTGTTGAATTTAGCGCAGAGTTCTTCTATATGGTAATGGAATCGTAATTTTCTGTCGAAGATTACACCCAGATCTCTTTGCTTTTCAACGCAGGGGATAGGGACTCCGTCAATCGCAGGCTGAATTATGGTTGGTATGGGTTTAAGTGAGAATACCATGATGGCAGATTTCTCAGGGTTCACTTGCAGGTCAAAATTCGTGAGGTACTGCTGTACTTCTGATAAGGTCTTGTTGATGGTTACTTTGGCATTTTTGGCTTCATCGGTCAAATTTATTTTTGTGAAGATCTTTAAATCGTCTGCATATGATATCATATCTGTTCTATTGTGTATTAGTGGGTAGATGATAGCAGTGAAAAGAATTCCGGACAGGACTTCTCCTTGTGGAACGCCTGCTTGTATTTGTCTAGTATACCTTTGTTTTCCTATGTACATGTGGATGATTCTATTCTGAAGAAGGGATGTCAGAAACTTCAATACTGGGCCTGTGATGTGATAGTAATTTCGAAGGAGTTTGAGCAAGGCTGGGATGTGAACACTATCGAACGCAGCTTGTAGATCAAGATATGTGATTGCCATTTCTTCTTTCTCCTCAAATGATCCAAGGATTGCATTAGCAGTCATAATCAGGTTACTAACTGTTGATCTGTTTTGCAACGAATGATGAATTTGCTGGGGCCTGTGCGGGAGAATGTGCATGGTAAGTGTTTTCAGTACTGTTTTTTCAAGTAATTTCAATATATATAATCTTTATTGTGTACAAAGGATGTATACAATTTATCCTTCACGGCAGGAATGCCAGGGGCTTCACATTGCCTGGTGGACAAAGGCCTTGAGGATGGGGCCCACATCGAAGTTCGGGTTCATCTCCCAGGGCCAACAATATAATAAGTTTCAGTTAAATTATTCACAATATTCATAAAAATATTATACAGTATTTTTGACATTATATACAATATTATACAGACATCTTTTTAAAATTTATTATAGTGCGACATTACTGTGCAGTTTGCCTGGTTGAGTTTAGGTTATCAAGGATCTCCCTCTGGTATTTGCGATCCTTGACAAATTTGTAGAGGTCGCCTTCGATTGCTTGGACTGTGATAAGCATTTGCTTGGGGAGAAAGCGGTCGCTAAGGACTAGTCTGTTATGGTTGGCTATAAGGGTTGGAGCTGATCTCAGTCCGGGTTGAGGGATTCTCCAGCTGCACAATTCCCATATGTTTGGCTCCGAGATTATTCCAGTGGTCATTTTGACAGTTAGGGTGAGGCGTCTTTCCATTATAAGATTTGGTAGTCGGGCAAAGTTCAGTGCGGTTGCCATCGCAGTTGTTCTTTGCTGGGGTGAACGATGATGTTTATGTGTGATCCAACGAAGGAGCCAGTATTCGGAGGAGTACACACGCTTGATATTCGTGGGAGCTGCAGATGCCCATATTTCTGAGGCGTATAACACGACGGAGTATACAGAGGTGTATACGTACCGCCGAGTCACATCCAGATCCTTAACGTGAAGTAGTTGTTGTTTGGTAATCCACCGCATTTTGCAGAATTTTGTTATGAGCTTGTCAATGTGGGGCTTGAAGGTCAGTTTGCAATCGAAAACTACTCCCAAGTCTGTATTTGTATTTACCACTGGAAGGAGAATGCCATCTATAGAAGCTTGGACTTCAGTGGGTTGATGATGAATAGACACGAGGAAAGAGAGATGGGTCTAAAGTGCCTGGCTTCAGTTGGCTGGGAAACTTTTGGGAGTGGCCTAACAGAATACATATGTCATATTGGAGGGAAAAATTCTCCTTTTAATATGCTATTGAAAATTATTAGGAGGGGATCACTTAGAAATGGGCTCAAACATTTAATGATAAATTGTGGTACTTTGTCGATTCCCGCTGTACCAGTTGCAGGCAACTTATTAATCGCAGATAAAAGGTCTTGTCTTGTTAATTCAATGGTTTCAAGTGCATCTCTGGGCACATCATCATCAGACATGGGAATATCACTGGGCTCATGTTGGTTTTGCTGAACTCGTGCAATAAAGTCCATCCACCTTTCAGGATCAAACTGTGGAGGGAGTTCACAGTATTTCTGTCGGTATGATGGACAGCCCTTATGAAGTGTGGTTTCAATGTGATGTTTTATGGCTTGAGACTTGAGGCTGTTGAAGCTTGCTCGTCCTTTGGAGTACGCAATTCGGTCCGGAGCTAGTCCTGCCATTTTCCACTGTTTGTACAGTTCCTGTTTAAGCTTTAAACTGTTGCTCAGCTCAGGAGTACACCATCCTCTCGTACGTTCAGAGATCCTTATTTTCTTTGAGGCTGCATAATCAGAAATTGTGATGAGCCAGCGAGTTAAAAGGTCTAAGGCAAGTTGATTATCACGTTGCTCAAGTGCATTCCAAGGAATTGCAGTGGCTGCTTCTAGACATTTAGTAATGTTGAGTAATTTTGGGCTCGTTATTATCTTGGTGTGGACCTGAGTCGAGACGTTGTAATTTGGAGTCGGAAAATATAAGTTAATTAAATTGGCATGTGATCAGATTGAAAAGCTATTTCTGTTGTAGAATCAAGTTCACAATTGCTTGATGATAGCACAAGATCAAGATGGTGATAACCTCTGGTCGGGAGATTATTAATCAAATGGATTCCTAATGGGTGAAGGTTATTTAGCAATCTGGACTGAAGATGAACAAGTTGAACAAACATTAGTTAAAGTCTCCACAGATAACATGCCTTGCTGAGTGATGGAGCCCATGCATGAGCCAATTAGTTATCTCGTCGACGGTTTCAGCATCGGGTCCTGGAGGGGTGTATAACTGCAAAATCAATGCGAGCAGATTTAAATTCGCATGACACAATTAGCCCTTCGAACTTAGTGGACTGACTTTTATAATTCTTAGTAACAAGTATGTGCGGTGTTTTGTAGAAGAGTCCAACTCCACCTCCCCTTTTGTCCTGTCGGGAGTAGAGAATCACATTATATCCAGCCGACACTGCATATGGAAAATGCTCCTCATTTCGGCCAAATCTGAAGCAATAAATGCTTTTTATCTATTCACTGCAGTGGCGGATTTCCGCACAGGCGCACGAGGCCTCTTAAATCGAGGGGGCCTCAAATCTTAGGTCTCAAAAAATAAAATTGTTTCATTTTAAATTTTTACACTCATCTTTATTACCGTTACTGAATAAAACTATAATTTAATATGAGAAGTTAGTAAAGTGTTATGCGAATATTATATGAAATATCTATGCGAACTAAGTGAATCTGAAGTAGAATACGTATTATCATTACTGCTTAGTTGTGTCATTTTTTCATTTAAACATTAAGTAAAATATGTACGAAAGAATTGCGCAACCAAAATTATTAAAACCGCAACACCAAATCTAGAGTAAATGATTTTACTATAGAACCAAACGCTATAGTAAAAACGTGCGCGTAGAATGCACACTGTAGTGGTACCGAAAATATTTAGAGGGGGGCCTAAAAATTGAATTGCGCCTGGGGCCTCTCAAGTGCTAAATCCGTCACTGATTCACTGTGAAGTGATTTACAAAGTAATGGGCAAGTATCGCGTAATATGAAAAATGCAACAGTCCCTTCTGCTGCTCCCTCCTCAAGTTTCTAATGACACGATAAATAGTAACAGTAAGAGTAGTAATAATAGTGCAGGCATTTGATGCAAGAAAGCAAGCTTATACGTAGCATTAGTGAAAAAAATCATGCATTCATTCCCTCTAAACGTGTATCCACTTCTTCCTTGAATTTATTTAATCTTTTAACTTGCACAACTGCAGATGGAAGTTTGTTCCAACAATTGATCACTCGCTGGCTAAAGGCAAATTTCCGCACATTTATTCCACACCTGTCTTTTCTTAATTTGAATTTATGCCCCCGTAGGTTCGTAATCTGGGCAAGCGGAAGAATCCCGTCAGAATTCAGCTTGTTCAACCAATTTAAGGGCTAATACACCTCAAGCAGATCACCTTGCAGGTGCTGAGTCTCCAGTCACTGCAATTTGCAGAACTCAAGTGTTTCTTGATAAGAGGACCCCTTCGTTCTCCTCGCCAATCTTGCTGCCCTTCTTTGTACCCGTTCTAGCAACTCTACATCCTTCCTAAAATGGGGCTTCCAGATCTGTGCGCAGTGCTCACGGCGTGGCCTGACCATTGCCTTGTACAAAGGGATAATCAGCTCCCTTTCCCTACTAGCAAAGTTCCTGTATAACTATTGACAATCCCTATGACTTGCTCTGGCAGCTTGTCTGCACTGCTCAGAAAATTTCATATCTGAATGCACAATTATTCTCAGGCATTTTTCATTTTCTACCACCCTAAGTGTAGTACCACACAGTTGGTATGTTTCTCTGGGATTACTTCTACCTATATGCAATACTTAGTATTTGTCAATATTAAACTTCAGTTGCCACTTCTCAGCCCATCTGGCCAACTTTTCTAGATCCTTTTGCAGTAGCACGCTGACATTACTGTCAGCAATATTCACCAGGGATATAAGCAGGAGCGGCTCGTTGGTAGGCACAGCGGAACTGCATCATCCCCCAGAATTTTAAATCCAAATATACAGTGAACGGAGGGAGTTGTATGATATTTTGTGAAGAACGATGCAACGCAATGAATATTTTTATTAACAGGTCACGCATTTAGTATACTCCTTCTCTGTTTACAATAATCATTTCAATAAAAACACGAAATCGGTTTCAACTTTGAATTTTAACCGTAGGCGGAACTGTGCGCTACACAATTCCGTTTTTTTTTACGCCTCAGTGGTTGAGTCAACGCTTAGTTCGCACGTTTCTAGTGGTGATAGATTTGATTCGTTTTCAAAGGAATTGCGGAGTGAGCAGTGTCGTTTTGAACACGGCACCAAACTTGAATGAAAATGTTATCAATCTATTTTCAACAAATAAAAACCGAAGAATGGAAATAAAATTTCGAGATTAATGTTTCGTAGCATTTTTAACTTTCTTATTATTATTCTTTTCTTTTTATTAATTATTATATTAATATTGTCCGTAACTCAATACATAAACCCGTGTTTTTGTGTCTGTAAATTGCGTGTTCTTCTTATCATTATTATTACCAACTACACTGAGTGGTCACTGAATTATGATCACCTGCCTAATACTTCATAGGTCCTCCTTTTGCCCTCAGTACAGCAGCTATCCGACGTGGCATTGAGTCAACAAGATTTCGGGAGGGATGGCCAACCAAGCTGTGTGTAATGAGGTCAGCAATGCAGGTACGGAGGTGATTGGTGTATCCAGACGCCTGATATGCCTTTCCATGGTGTTCCACAAGTGCTCTCTGGAATTCATATCGGAGGTTGTTCGGAGGCCAATCAATTGACATGCTGTAAGTCAGAACTCTGTTCTCCAAACCATTCCTGCACAACAAGTGCCCGATGGCTCGGCACATCTCGGATGAAACCATCGCCATTCGGGAAACAGTGTAACACGTGAAGAAGTGTATAGCAAGCCGTTGACGATAGCAGAGACCACTGATACGTTGTTCCACATGCACCAGGGGTTCAAGTTCCTGTCAGTAAAACATGCCCCACGCCATACAACCACCTCCACCGGCCTGCACTTTTGATACCATGCACGATGGATGAAGAGCCTCGTGTTGTTGACGCCAAATCCGTACACGACCATCCACGGTGTGAAGTAAATAACGTGACTCATCCGACCAGCACACCTTCTTCCAATCTTCTAACGTCCAATTTGCATGCTATTTGCACCAGGCGAGTCTTTTACGCCGATGAACCTTGGTTAGGAGAGGATGCCGTAGGGGTCGTCTGCTCGTATAGCCTATGAGGGGGAGTAAAATCCTTTTTCCTTTGTATTTTTTTAAATTCTTTCTATTATATATTTTACCTTTCCTTGGATATCTTATTTAGATTTTTAGGCGCCCTCACACCTACCAAGGCTTCACTTTGTTTGGCCCCTGACTGCTCACAGAAGCTTCTCAGGATTCTGCGGTTAATTTCTTTTGTTTTCCCTTAATTAGTTTCCAGGATTCTCTCGCCCAATTTGTGGGAGAGTCAACTAGGCAAGCAAGGCGCGTGTTGTTTAGAATAACAGGACTGAAAGTGAAAATAAAACATGAAGTTTATTACCTACAACATAATATACAACTAAACTAGATAGCAAATGATCATAATATACAAAGTTGACTCAGAGATGTCTTGCAGGTATTTTAAATATCTTTATTGCAGGCAGTGATGGGTTACATGATTGCCTCATGCAATAACACCCACAACAGCGACAATGCTAGGGGTTTAACATTAAATAACTTATACAAGAAGAATTACTTAAAACATATATTAGGACATTAAACGTATAATTACATATTTTACATATAAAATTAATATTAACGTGTGAAATGAAGACACATGAGAAGAGGATGGCAGTCACTCGGTTGAAGACGAAAGCTGGTCCCTGATGATGCGTCTTCTGCACGATTTGTCCTCTATGAACTTTTTCTAGTCCACATCTATCTCCTGGACGTTGTGGAGCATCTCCATGGGCAGGAATCTATCCCCTATTCTGAGCCTCCACGCCACAGACTGCAGAGAGGGGAGGGCTCTTAAGGGTTTCGGGGGGATCCTCCAATTGCACATCTGCCAAAAATTTGGCGTATTGACTTCACCCGCTATCATTTTAATTGACATAAGCAAGCGGAGGGCGAATATCCGTTTGGAGACCTTTCTGTAATTTAGAAGTTGGGTGATATCTGGAGTATGTATGAGTGGTGGCAGTGTATGCTTGAAGAGGACCCACCGAAGAAGCCAGTACTCATCAGATGCAATGGTTTTTAGCGTGGTTTTTATTGCCGACGCCCAGATTTCTGACCCATGGGTGATGGCTGGCTGTAGAAACCGGTATATGTATTGGAGCGTGTACTCAGGGTCTGTGACATGAAGGAGGTGTTGTTTGGCAAGCCATCTTGCTCTGCAGACCTTGTTGTGAATGTCTGCAACATGGTGTTTGAAACTGAGTTTAGGGTCGAATATAACGCCGAGATCTTTGTGCTTGATGACTGGGGTGATGGGGGTTCCGTGGATTTCCAGGTTTAGTTGCGTTGGGTTTGATTTGAGGGAAAATACCATTTGTGCAGATTGTTTTGGATTTATCTTAAGAGACAACTGTTCCATGTATGTAATCAGATTCTTGAGGCTGTTGATAATGTTTCCAGAAACAGAATTTGGTCGGTCGGTCCCGTTGATCCGATAGAGGAGCTTCATGTCGTCTGCATAACTGATAAATTCTGTTTGCTGACACAGGAATGGGTGGATGGCAGCCGTAAAGAGGAGCCCTGAGAGAACTCCGCCCTGGGGTACACCTACACAAACTTTCCTTGTGAAAGATTTTTTATTCACAGTCAAGTGAAGGACCCTGGTCGTAAGTAGCGACTTCAAGAATTCCAGTATATTGCCTTTTATCTGGTATCCATCCTCACAAAGTTGCAGGAGGGGCTGGATATCTATGCTGTCGAATGCAGACTGGATATTCAGATAAACAATTGCCATCTCAGCCCTATCTTGTAGAACCCCCAGAATGGTGTTGGTGGTTTGCAATAGGTTTGTAATTGTGGACCTGCGTTTCAAGGCATAGTGAATGTACTGTGATTCACATGGCAGAACCTGGTTGGTTAGGATGGGAAGAAGGCACTTCTCCATGACTTTGAGGCTTTCATTATTGGCCTGAATTGTGAAATTGGTGTCGCTCCTTGTGTTTTTGCGATTGGTCGGACAATATATTGATTCCAGGCTGTTGGGAAACTTTGCGTTTTGAGGATTCCATTGAAGATACCTAGGAGTGCATCAATGATGAAAACACTAACGCTCTTAAGAATGAATTGTGGGTCTCTATCATATCCAGTGCAAGACGTTGGTGGGATATCATTGATGGCCTGGAGAAGCTCTCTTTTTGTGATGATGATGGAAGCGAGGACATCTCGCTGACAACTGTTATGAATGCTCTTAAGGTCAGACGCTGACTTTGGCTTAAATATCCTGTGATGTAGTCTAGCCATTCAATTGGATTAAGTTGTTGAGGGAATTCATCATGCCTTGCCTTAAACGGTGCCTTCCTGATCTTGATTGTTTTGTCGATGTAGGCTTTAATGGCTTCAGATTTGTTTCTATTGAACTGGGCGCGGGCTCTTCATTATGCAATTCTGTCTAGTGGGTCTGATTTTGCTTTCCATTTTGCATGTAGTCTTTGTTTATTCCGAAATTTAAGGCTGAGATCTTGGGTCCACCATGCTTTGCTTCGACAGGAGATTGAAAGTGTTTTTGACGCTGCAGTTCGAGCAATAGACTGCAGCCAGCAGGTAAGAAAGTGCAGCCGGAGCTGTGGATCACATTGGTTTAGGGCTTCCCAAGGAAAAATGGATGCTGCGAAGCAGCATGTCTCTGGATTGAGGAGATAAGGGCTAATCACTGTCCTCTTAACTGGTGCCTGATGTTGCCGGGATTCCTGGAATTGATTGGAAAAATGAGGCCTACTGGTAGATGGTCTGACATGAAGGCTGTTTCCGGTTGGCTGTGAACGAAGTATTATTCTTATTGCAGTTTCCCTTCACTCTGATTCGATAATTATATAAGAGAAAACAAGATTCATTCCTCTTGTCTTATTCCCTAATTAACTCCTAACAGGTGTACATTCCCTATACCTATTTCCTTTACTCCTGGATACAATAATCAAATAGTCTACTTACTTGGTAGTTCTCTGTTTCGTTTCCTTCAGGTATTGAATAACTAAAATATTGATTTTACTCTTAATCCATCTTTCTATAAGAATTTGCTCCTTACTCTGTTTCTTAATGCAATTTTTGTGTTTATTTTAATTCTAGTTTCGTATTGATTATTACTGTTTTGTATTTTTATTATAGTTTTGTGTTGATTATTACTGTTTTGTGTTTTCTGTAACTCCTAGCGTTCTTACAGTTATTTAGGATCTGTGCGTGACAAATGTGTATAAATAAATAAATGAATAAATAAATAAATGAATAAATAAATAAATGAATAAATAAATGAACATGGGTCATAATGCCAAATTGCTTGCGTTGCGATTACTTGACACGGATTTGTGTTTGTATGGAGGAAGAGAAACTGGGGGCCATATACTGTATGAATGTAGCGTTTATGACAGCGAGAGGAAGATAATTGAAGATATATTAGTGTCACTTTCTCTACGACAGGAAAATTCTGGGGTTTGCCAAAGGCGTTTTTGATCCAAGGACAAACCGAATTCAGATATCCAGGAACTGACAATAATATCAGGATTTTGGTGTACTTACGAACTGAAGGAGTTTGTTTATGCGTGGGTAATGCACGCACATCATTTCTACTACAAACGTACTTTCAATTGTAACTCATAATGTGAATATCTTCACAACGAGTTTCCATGGTATTGCACTATTCCGAATAAGTCACGCTTCAAGTATAGAAAAGAATTGTTGTTACTTATTCTCGGCGGATACCACCAACCAGAAGGCACCGATATACACACTTCACGTTTGTGTGCACTCATAAACAAATTATTCCTTCATACTCTTCGGCATTTAGCCAAGAATTTTAGATTGTTTAAGAATTGTTTCTAAGGAACTTTCTGATGGAGTTGGCAGATTTTTTCCCCATCTGGACTCGATTCCAGAGTGTTCTTGTTACTCCCCCTCCTGGACCCGGATACAGTGTTTTTTTATAACACCACTAGAACTTTCTCTCTGGAGTGGGGGAATCTGACCCACCTTTTAGCAACATCAGATGTGTCAGAATCTCGAATTGAAACAGTATGAGTTCTACTGGGGAACTGGTCCACCTTCGTGGTGCTGATTCGTACCCAGAATCAGAATACAGTCAGAAATAGAAGGGAATCGTTGTTATTGTTATTGTTATTTTGGTTTTCAGGAGCATTAGCAACTGAGGCCATATTGCTCCAGAAGGGGATCCCCAAGAAATAGAAGAATGATGACAGAAACCTGGGTGTGTGTGTCACGCCCATACTCACCAGATGTGAGCCATTGGGGTAATGAGAAATAAATTCTTAAATTCTCAATAACTTTTAAATGCCTAATTCTTTTTAAAATAATATACAGTGAATATTATTAAATCTTGCACTTTACGTCTATATTTGTATCTCTCAGCCAGATGGCCGATGAAATGATGTTTTTTGTTATAATTATTTCGTGAGGTATATAAAAACATTTGGTGCGACTATATTTTTTATACTTATATTTACATTGAACAAACTGCTGCGTTATTTGCATAAATATTTCCAGATATCAATGTGTTCACTTGTTGGTGTTTAATATTCATTGAAATGTGCTTCTCTAAAACTGTGCAACCACTTGGTTTACTTCTCTAAAGTCCTCAGTGCACGAGAGTGTCTGATTTTAAACACTTTACGATATAACATTTCAAAATTTTCTTCAAGGTCTCTGCCCTCAGGCAGCTTCACGGCTCCATTGACGCCATGCATTCTGACGTCATGGAGCTACTGAGGTTAGATAGAGTTACTTGGTGGTTTCCCACTGCCTTCGTTACCAGCAATGGCCCTCTATGCGGTTGGGTGTAGCAGCCGTTTCTCAGACTTCTGATCCTCCACCCGATGTTTTTCCATTCCACCGTTGTCACTTCTGTGCTCTTCCTCTGGTCACGAAGAACGTTGTTGCTGCCCCAGCATCCAGCAGGTTGCTGGCTTATTTGATGGCGGACAATCCTCATCATGTCACATCCATCGTCATAGGCATTATGAGGCTTTTCACAGAGATACTGTAGACCTGCCACAGTTCCTCCATCACTTCCTGGTGATGAATGCCAAGTACCATTGTCCGCGATTGTTTATTCACAGCAAGCCCGCATTGAGGCCCGTTCCATTAACATAAGATTAAGAAAAAGGTGCAGGATGAAGAAGATGTGAGTGAATCTCGTGTCACAAGATCCTTGCGCTCTCGGGCTAAAGAAAAAGGAATAGCTGAGGACGTGGGTTCTCAGGAAAAAAGTCAAGAGTGTACTCTCCGTGATGGGTTTGAGGACCTCAAGCAGGCGAGACAAAGCTTACGAACTTTAGTTTTGCGGCATAAAGTGCCGATAACGGCGTTAGATGAGATGTTAACGCTTTGGGACCACCTCGAAGAGGTGGTTCAAAGAACTCTAGTAGATAATGCCGTGTTGAAGGCTTTATTGAAAGAGAGGACTGCTGGTGGATTACCGGCTGAACGAACATATTCTGATGCGGTAAAGGTTTTTACCGAACAGAGACCTGCGACAAAGACTGTGATCATTAAGGCTACGACGGAGAAATTCAGGACCAGTGAAGACGTGAAGTCGGAGCTCCTGAAGACTATCCGTCCAGCTTTGAGTGACACGAAAGTGATAGGTGTGAGGCCTATTCGGGATCGTAGCGTTGCCTTGGAGGCGGCCACAGAACAAGATATTCGTAAGATTAAAGAATGCTCCCAGCTTGGTGAACTAGGCTTGGTAGTGGAAAAGTCTTTAAAGATCAGACCGAAACTTGTTATTTTTGACTTAGATCAGGAAGTCAATCAAGAACATCTCCTGCAGGAGATTTGGACCCGTAATCTTAGTGGATCTGAGGTTTCGGAGGAGCAGTTTCGTAGTGAGACAGCTGTAGTGACTAAAAATAAAGCCAGAGGTAAAACTGGCTATAATTTTGTTATTGAAACTTCGGGCTTGATCAGGCGAGTTCTGATCGCCCGGGAAAGAATTTTTGTGGATTGGAGTGTCCATAGGGTGAGGGATCTTATTGTTCCCATGCAGTGTTATAAGTGCATGGCCTTTGGCCATGTTGCTAAACATTGTAAAGGTGAGTCGTTCTGTGGTCACTGTTCTGAGAGGGGGCACTCCTTTAGAAGTTGTGACAAGCGGGGGGACTCTCCGAAATGTGTTAACTGCTGGAGGAGAAAACTTCCCTCTGACCATTCTGCTGTTGATAAGATATGTTCAGACTATGCTAGAGCATTAGACATTTTGAAACGCAGAATAGATTACGGAGAGTAAGAACAGTTACTCCATAATTCAGATAAATGGTCAGAGAGCGATTAGTGTGGCCTCGCAGTTGACACGAGTTATAGAGGAGGAGCGAGCTGATCTAGTGTTGCTTCAAGAACCTTATGTGCTCAGAGATAAGGTGGTCTGTTATCCATCAGGATACAGAATTATAGCTGCTTCCAGATCTCCCTGTGCTGCAATAATAATAGTTGACCCACAGTTGACGGTAACTGTTGTGTCTACTTTAACTACATCATTTGGTGTATGTGTGGAGGTTATAGGGGGATTTGGTCGAGTTTATTTTGTGTCCTTGTATTGTAGGCCATCAGAATTTATGGCGGTGTTTGTAAGATATCTTGAGCAGGTTGTAAGTACACTTGGATCAGTTCATTTAATTGTTGGTTGGATTCAAATGCTGGATCTACTCTGTGGGGTGGCCAGAGCTCTGATGACAGAGGTATAGAGCTGGAAGAGTTTCTGGCTGCTGCAGACATGGAGGTGATTAATGATTCAGAACAACTGCCAACCTTTTCCTCTGTAATTGGTGAGTCCTTTATAGATGTCACTGCTTGTTCTAGATCCATCTTGAGGATGGTTAAAACTGGAGGGTGCGGAAATGTCTCACGACTAGTGATCACAGAGTGATCACATTTGATATTACTACAGGGGAGCCAATGAGGCACTGGAGTGATATCGGTAGATATTCTATGCGTGGTGTAAATTGGATAAGGTTTCTCGCTCTATTTGACTCCAAAATTGATCAATTAGACATGTGGCATGATCTGACCGCGTCAGAGAAAGCCTGGAAATTGACTAGTGTGTTGCAGGACTTATGTAAACAGTGTTTGCCGAAGAAGAGAAGACCGCAAAGATCGGTACCTTGGTGGACACCAGAACTTACGCGTATGCGGAAAGATCTACAACATGCGCGTAAGAGGTATCAATATGAGAGGAGGTGTTACTCTCAGGAGTCATTTGAGCTGCGGTTGCAGTATCAGACTAAGAGAAATGAGTATAAGAATAAGATTATGTTATTAAAACGAGCTTCTTGGAGAAACTATGTGCAGGAGAGGGGGTCGGCTGATCCTTGGTCTTCTGTGTATAAGATAGTCACCGATAAAATCTATGGGGGTGAAATTATGTCCACGTTTGTGGCGACTGACAGAGTGACCTTGGGATGGGCTGACTCCGTCTCCTGTTTGATCAATTCAATTTTAGTTGAAGATTCTCCTGATAATTTGCTGCAGAGTCAGATTGTTCAGGAGAATTATGATTATGTAACTAGTGGGAGCGAGCCTCCCTTTGTTCCCGCTGAGCTTGAGTTAGCCTTACAGCAGACCAGAGAAGGTCGTGCTCCGGGACTGGACAATATTGACACTGCTGTGGTGAGGAAAACATGTCAGGCGCGTCCAGATGTGTACCTAGACCTTTTTAACACATGTCTTCGTGAAGGAGTATTTCCTGCACTTGGTTTACATAGGAAGCAACATACCAATAGAGATAGCAAAAGATATAACATGCAGTTAATCAAGTTGATTACAGGTGATCTCAACTTGGTTCCACACCAGGAACTGAGAACGGTACTTTCCTATGGTTTTAAATACAGACCTAATACCAGTCCTAATGCCAAACATATTACCAAACAAGTACACTCTGACCTTATGCAATTTTGCCTTAAACTTGCATATATGTATAATTTATCGCTAGAGGCCTTCTATAATTGGCTGGTACTTACCAGCCAATTATAGAAAGCTTTTACATAGGAAGCAACATACCAATAGAGATAGCAAAAGATATAACATGCAGTTAATCAAGCGACAATTAAAGGATTTACAGGATATATTTATCATAACTACTATAGACAAGGCCGCCAATAATTATAGTTTCATCTGCAAAAAATTCTACGCATCACTGTTACACAACGAACTACATAGCAGTGCTACATACGCTAGATCAAACGGTAACCTTGGTACTATTACCAAGAAGCTACTAGCTATACAAAAAAAGTTAAAACTTAATAACTACAACACTAACTTTCCTTTTTTGTATGGTATTCCCAAGTTTCATAAATCGCCTATTAGTTTCAGATTTATAACATCATGTAGAAATAGCTACTCAAAGGTCCCGCATAGTAAGCTAGTTGAACTGCTTAGCATTATCTTCAATACTATAGATTTCACTAGAATTATTAGTAATAATAGACCTATTTTAACCTTTATAAAGAACAATAAGCATAACATCAAACACATAAATACATATGATTTCAAAAACTTATTCACTAGCATCCCGCATGATAGTTTAAAATTGGTTTTAAATAATTATTTCACAGAATATAGTGAAATTTTACCCTGCCAACGTAATTACTGGGATAACCTACTTAATCTTTGTATTTCCAACAGCTATATTTATAATGGTAGCAATATTTTCATACAGCATACCGGCATCGCCATGGGGGCGAGTAGCTCTTGTCTCATTGCCAATCTATATCTACACCATTTTGAAAACAACTTCGATAAAGATATCAATATGTTCAGATATATAGATGACTTAATTGTGTTCAACTATACTAACTTTCATACAGAAGCGGTTAAGCACTACCCGCAGGATTTGATTCTAGAGGTCACTAACAAGAGTGACTATTGTAAAGCTGCATATCTGGATATAGACATTCATATTAAGAATAATAACCTAACTACCAAGGTATTTGACAAACGTAAAGAATTCAATTTCAAAACTATAGACCTAACCAGTTGGGGTACAAATATCTCATTACGTATCCTTAAAAACATAATAGTGACACAAGGTATCGGAAGATTATATATCTGTAATAATAAAAGTGATGTTATAGACGCACTGATCGATCTTAAGCATAAATTATTAGATAACGGTTTCCCACATAATTTCATTATGAAACATATGAGTACTGCATTGTCCATAGCCCTAAAAACATACCACAATAATCTAAACCAGTTGGATACCATGGAAGCTATTAGGCATACAGTATATTGAATTGTACATATTTGGTATAGTTGCTCTGTTTTAAAGGAATTATTATCGGGTATAGTTTCTCTGTCTTAAAGGAATTATTATCTGTTTTATACATCGTTGTCTATGGAGCGAGGTGTTTACTAATTAGCCTTTGTATATACATGTACATACTAGGTACTGCTGCATAAACACGCTATATATAGCTTACGCCTTAGAAAAGTGGTACCTATATGTGTTTTTACAGTAGGAATTAATTCGTTTATAGTTTACTAAGATTTCTCTTCGACGTCTGAGAATTATTAGTTTTGTTTTGTTTTCTCTACTATAGAGGGCGTTATTATACTTTTGGTTCATCCCAAATTTGGCTGTTATTTGACAAATCTTAGGTGGCGCAGTATACGCAGCAGTTATAAATGTCTTGTGTGTTAACTGCAGACGTTTAGTTTTTCCTGCCTTGGGTTACGGTAATGTATATAAGGTAGATTCTTTGACGGGACCATACGGGTTCTACCGTATTCCCTCCTTCGTTGTTTAACGCTTTGCATAAATGTTCGCCTCTACTTGACATTAGTTTAATAGTAAATTATCTTAGGAATTAGCCATTCCGTTTTTTTTCTGTTTCTTTTCGCATTCTATTGATATATTTTACCGGCTCTTACTACTTAACCAGGATCCCCACGCCGTAGCCTAGTAGTCAGGCGCGCGGGTACATAATTATTATTTTTTTTTTATTATTATCTGTTTATTTCCATAAGGAAACCACCCCGGGACGGCAAAGTGCCAGGAGGGTGCTAAGTACATATCAGGGTACGAGATACTACGTGCAGTGGGTTACATATACTGAACACGTAGTCTCGTCCCGAAATACATTTTATACACATTTTATGTTTAATATATACAGTATTTACATATTAATGATTCTGTACATACATTATACAACTCATATATTTACAATTCAGTAATAATTCCATCTATAACTTACATATTTACATAACTGTTACAGAAGGTATATTTTTACAGTCAACAAATTATTATTGTTCTTAAAGCAGAAAGTTTCACTTTTATTCACAATTCTTTGGTACTTTGCAGCCGATTCATATTTCGGTAAGTCTGTAAGAATTCTGGAAGATCTCTTTCCGGTATGCTGCATCCTCACACAGTTTTTCGGCATCTATGTGTAGTGAGTTAAATATTTTCGCTGCATTTGATGGGAAGAATCTTTGCAGGCTACTAAGATTGTTCAGGACTGAACGCAGTGGATTATTTACTTCTCCGCAACGTCTAGCAGTGGCACGCGGTTTAACTAGCATATTATCCAGGACTGGAGCATCCACTCTGCCTGTGAGCATTTGTGCGAGAGTGTGTATGTTCCTGTTAATTGTCCGCTGCATCCAGGGTGTGATGTTAAGGTTTGAGTAGAGAATGGCCCTTGAGATAGTAAAAGGATGGCCAGCAACTCTGTTAAGCCATCGCAAGAACCAGTACTCGATCCCAAGGACGGACTTATAATGTGAATCTGGAGCTGAAGACCAGATTTGCGAGGCATACATTGCAATTGGCAGGACACACATTAAAATGTACTTGGTCGCTAGCTGAGGATCACTAATTCCTACCAGTTCCTGTCTAGTAGCCCATAAAGCGGCGAATATTTTTGTCTTCATATGGGCGAAGTGTTGAGCAAAGGTGAGTCTGTCATCCCACTTAAGACCCAGGTCCAGGTGAGAGTGCACTTTTTCCACACTAGACCCGTTCACAGAGATTGAGATGTCATTTTTATTCTGCTTGTAAGTTATGGTCATTTGGGCAGACTTCTGTGCATTAATACGGAGCCCGATGCAATCCAGGTAGCTCTCAAATTCTCGGATTGTGCTATTTGCCATCTGACAAATACCTTCTGCTGATTCATGGTCTCTGGAAGTGATGAAGAATTTTACATCGTCAGCATATGTTATAAAATTGTAGTACCGTGCAAGAAACGGCTCCAGGGCGGCCGCGAAGAGAGTAGCCGAAAGAACTCCCCCTTGTGGCACTCCTCGCGAGATGGTAAAGCAAGATTGTAGCTTTTGGTGCTTAACAATAAGTTTTCTATGTTCTAGCAGGCTGGTTATTATAGTTAACAAATTTCCTCTTACATTAAAATAATTCTTTAAAATCGCAATGAGCGCTGGAATTGAGACGTTGTCGTAGGCTGCGGAGATATCCAAAAAAATAATATCAATTTGCTTTTATAATATATCATTATAATAAATAATATCAATAAGTACACGTGCCTTGAGTGACCGGGGTTCAAGCCCGTGACTACTGAATACGGTGCTGTTCCTTGTATTCTGTCTATCTTGTGAACTCCTCTGACCGTTTGGTCGTCCCGGAGTATAAACAGAATTTATTTATTTTATTTATTAGGGTCGGGAAGTTACGCTCCCGGTTTATATCCGATGTATTATCGATAAATTGCTTTTCCTTTTCTTTTTCACTTTTATCTATCCTCTTGCCTTATTTTTTCATACCTCTCGAACTATTAGAGTAATTCGAGGGGGAGGTGAGGTACTATTGCTTTAACTACAGCTTTCCATTCGCCTTTAGTTAGCTGAATTAGCCATTTTCAGCAAATATTAATAATTTCTCAATTGTGCTTATAATGTTGCAGCGATCGGTCTGGCTAAATATCATCCAGCCTGTATTCTTACAAATTATGGTTAGACATACTCCCTTTTTGTCCGGCTAGATTTATACTTATTTATAGTGTTTACTATAACTTAATTTTAAATTAGATGAATTATCCATTATTATGGACTTTTGGTTTTGGCATACAGGCAGATGATAACAGAAACCGATGGCTCAGTCTAACATGGGTTGTTTATCTTGTAGGGGTTTAGCCCTCGACAAAGTCCCTTGCAAAATAGGTTTCCCATGTAAGGCTTATTAGGTTATTTAACTTAATATTATATATTTTTTCATGTATACTGGATGTACAGTTGGCCTGTGGCTACATCGATTTTCAAACAATGGAGGTACTTACATTACACTATAACTTATCTAATTTGGACATATATATATGCATGCAGTTGTAATTACTTTTTGAATGTTTGCATACAGCGCATAGCGTTCATGCATTCAAACAGGAGCAGGGCAATGCATGTGATAGGCCGAGACTGGGCGAAAATTATTTTGGATTTGATTAATTTAGGATGTAGGGCGTTCGCGTCGTGTATAGATAGTGGGGGAGGAGAGGCAGAAGGCTGGGGGGTAAAGGTAGAAGTATGGGGGCGATAGAGTAGATGTCCCCAGGTAGTCAGTGAGGCATATCCATGCCTCACCAGAAGGAAGAGGAGGGTCGGCGGAGAGAGGGGAGACAGGGTGTCTCCCCTCTTCCCGCCTGGGTTTGGGTTTAAAGTAATCGAGTCAGGTGCTCGATTTTGTTTGCCAATATGGCTTGACAAGTCCTCGGTTGTGGTCATTGAAATGGTTGTAAACCATGTCCTTTATTCTTAGAATCGGTTTCCTTATAGGGTCCACGATGCGGCAGTCATGATATCTAGTCGTTATCAGTTCTCAGCTTGAATTTGTTTTATTGCTGTTGGTCACGGTTTGGTTGTTGTACGATGAGGGTACGTCTCCTCTTGTAGAGGTCTTCTGCGAATTTGGAGAATGCAATGTATTGCTCTTTACTGTCCAGTAGGTGCTTTTCCCTGTCTCTGGGCAAGAAGGTGATCCTGGAGATGAGCTGGCAGCGAAGGTCATCGTAGAGCTGGCAATCGTACATGAGGTGCTGCCAGCTCTCACTCTCCACAGCAGCAGGCAGGGTCCTCTGTGATGCCCAGGGCTGTGAGTTTTGCCTTGAATGCTCCGTGTCCGGTAAGTAGAAAGGTTGTATAGAGGCCTGGTGAGAACCACAGTGGGGCCTTCGGGTGTAATTTCTCCACGTTGGGGAGAAATTTCCTAGTGATCTCTCCCTTGGAAGAGTTGTCCCATCTAGATTGCCATATTTGCCTGAGGTGAGCAGTGAGTCTTTTCTTTTTGGTCGCTCGGTTAGCAGTGGGATCTCCATTGAAGCCCATGAAGGTGCAGGCGTTCCCCTTAGAAATTTCATAGAGGATTCTGATTCTGGCCACTTCCAGGTCGAGTGGAAGGGTTCCAGCCAGCACCTGCAGCGCATGTGTGCTTACTGTGCTGCAGGCCCGTGTGATGGCTAATAGCATGGCTCTGTGGATGGAGTCGAGTAATCTGTGGTTTACTGCCATGGTGACTTTAGAGTACCATGCTCCCGATGCATAGGTTGCTATCGGTATAAAGGCTGCTTTGTATATGAGCTTGAGGGTTTTGCTGTTTAGCCCCCAGTCCCTTTTTGCGACCCTGGTGATGAGAGCCGTGTAGCCCCTAATTTTCTTCCTGGTGTAGTTGAGATGTGCTTTAAAGTTGAGGGTGGCGTCAACTATTACACCCAGGTACTTGAGCTCTTTTTATAGTCTCAGTGTGGTGGTACCAATCTTGATCTGAGGGGGTCTCCTCGGATCAAGGGAGCCCCTTAGGAGGATAGAATTAGTTTTTTCTTTGGAGATCCTGAGATTGTGCTTTTCGGTCCATTTCAGAAGAATTTGTAGGGCATGGTTTGCCTTTGTTTCAAGTTGTAGTCTGCTGTTTCCGGCGACCATAAGGATGAGGTCATCTGCGAAGGCTTGCGAGGATGCTTCCCCGATATCCGTATTAAGGAGTTCATCCATTGTAATGTTCCAGTATTGGTCCCAGTACAGAGCCCTGTGGGCAGCCTCTGTATTTGTCTTGTAAGCGTTCTATATGGGGTGTTTATCATGATGCGTCTGTCAGACAGGTAGCTTTTTATTACGTTATATAAATTTTCTGGCATGCTGGTCTCCCGGAGCCGGGCCAGGACGCTTGGCCACCAGAGGGTGTCAAACGCCCCGGCAAAGTCAACAGAGATAGCTAGGAAGTACTTTTGATCAGTGGCTGCTGCTTGCACCAAAGGATTTCTTAGGGCATCCACCGTTGACAGCTCCTGACGGAAGCCATACTGTTTTGGCGATGCTAGGTTTGCTTGCAGGTAGTGGTTTTGTATTCTAGTCAGGAGGAGTCTCTCAAGGAGTTTGCTACAAACAGAGAGCAGGGCTATTGGTCTGTAGGAGTTTGGTAGTTCCGGCAGCTTGTTAGCATTTTTGATAATTAGTTTTACGTTGGCCTTCCACTCTTTGGGGAAAGTTCCAGTCCTGAGGCATAGATTATAGAGGTTTAGGAGTAAGTCTGGGGCTATCTCAACAACCTTCAACACGACCTCCGGCTCCAGGAGATCCGGACCCGGACATTTTTTCCTTTGATACGGTATGCGGCTGCTTGGAGTTCTTCCAGAGCAAAAGCCCGTTCCTTTTCATCTGTTTGGTATTGGTCGTTCTCTGGCACATCCGAAATTGTTCTGGCGTTTGCGGGTCAGCATTTGGATGAAAGGTTACGTCAAGGATGTTAACTGACGCTTCCCATGAGTTTGTGACTCTGCCTTGTGAAGTCCTGGTAGCTGCCAACACCTCCCCTCTGGGGAGTTTGTTTGTGGTCACCTGGGTTCAAGCCCGTGACTACTGAATACGGTGATGTTTCTTGTATTCTGTCTATCTTGTGAACTCCTCTGACCGTTTGGTCGTCTCGGAGTATAAACAGAATTTATTTATTTTTATTTTTTTTGTAGACCACCCCCCAGGGGTCAGAGTTCCCTCTAGTTGTGACTAGATTCTCCCAAGATTGCTGTTTACTACGGCAGATAAGTGAGGTGTATAGGTTCCTTGCCTCTTTGTAAATTTCGCGTAGCGCATTTACCACCTGGTCTTTTCCACCTGGTGTGGGGATGACAGCGATTCTATCAACTGTGCTACCCACGAGGGACATTAATCTTTAATAATATGAATAAATTTTTCCTATAGTTTTATCATTTTCACAAATTGGTAAAAAAAACTGTAGAAATCGGAAAAGTTCTTTCCTCTCCAATGATGAATCGCTCCACTCAACATTTTGAGAAATAGAAGAGTGAAATGTATCTTCCTCGAATCAGCTGGAACAGGACAATCACCACTGCATATTATCTAACTTCAAGGAAGCAGCCCGTAAGGGATTTGCTTCCTTAAAATTTCCAAAAGGTTAGTTTCTGCACTACGCACAATATTGGAGGGCTGGGAGCCTGTTACCACAATCCAGAGTTTCGTTACGCAGAAATATTGAGAAAACAGACTACAGATATACACTCATTCGTATATTGATCCCAATTCATAGAAATGCCGTGTTTTCTTTTGTTCGTCCGTGTGTGAGTGCTATGATCGGTTTCCCCGTTTTGCTAGAAGAAAAACCATGCTACATCTTGGCAGAGACCGACTAACTCTGTCACTAGTAAAAATAGCATAATACCTTCTCCCCTTCTATAAGGAAAGCATCATTCAATTTGGAAAACAAGCAGAATCCAAGCTATTTTCACCCGATATGAGACAGCATTTGTCCACTCTGCTTCGGCGCCATCACATCACCTAAAGAATTCCTTTTCTTTCTTTTGCAGAAATAAAACTACACACCAGAACTCAAGACTTGAGACGTCCACCAAAATGACAAATAGTCTCAACAATGAATCGACAATTGAACTCACTGTTTTTTACAATGCATTCCGGTTACCTTCCATTTTCAAATATATTGTGGGTTATTCGTAATAGGTTCAAGCCTTGTTTCATCAGTCATGGATACCAGCATCCATGTTTGATATAAAAACTGTAGTTCTAAAATGTTTAAACGGTTTTTTTTAGGCTTTTCTACTCGACTGGTTTGGTCTTGCTGGTTAGGGAAAGAAAATGTTTTGTCACTCTTTCTGTGCTTCTAAAACATTGTGTTTCTGTGTATCAGAATCCTCGATTGATTTGTTTGACACAGATTAAAGATTATCCAATTTACAATATGTGGATCCAGAGATGCATCGCTTATAAAATAGCATATGAGAATAAACTGAATACGAAGTGTATGCTTGCATTCTGAAAAGAATATTAAACATTATTTTTCTTTCTGAATTAATTCTCGAAATAATTATGTAGTATTATATAAAAATCCAGATTAAATAATAATTATAAACAAAAGAAGAGGCAGTAGAAATTTATTCACCTCGATTCCCACATCGTAATAATTCTGTTGAAAAGTAGACCTATAGTGACCTTGAGCTGCCTGTTGTTTCCCTCTCTGCTATAATGGTCCCTAGAATGAAGCTTGGAGACCTTCCTTATTCATTGCGATAATTTGATTTTGTTTATCTGCAGAAAATCATGAAACAATTAATACAAAGTAATTATTTCCATATAAAATAGGCAATTACAGAAGTATAATGATAACGATTATCTATTTCTATGCAACTATTGGCATGAGCGTACAGAGTGTGCGCAGTAGCGATCAGGGAGAGCGCCTCCAGCGACAGTTATGCAAAGTTCTGCATTAAACAAATCTTGCACCGGTCTGCGCGTTAAATGATCACCTCTCGTAAATCCATTATCAAAAAAACTACCAAATTAATAAAAATATAAAACAAAGCTAATAAACTTACATAATTTATCAATATTTTTTCAATTACTTGAGGGGAAAGTGATTTGATAAAAAAAATTTAACACACCACATTATTTCAGATATGCTACAATTCACTTTAAATTGAAACGGTTCCAATATACGTACGCAAAGGTAAGATTTATAATAAAAAATAAAGAAGTCTTTGAGTTTTTCTAAATTTTTTTTAGAAATTTCTGATAACTTTCGATAATATCAGTTTTTCTCGTTTAAGATATTCATAAGATTAATTGCAGAATCTTCCAGATGGGTCTGCATCCTTTGGTGGAGGATCTCACTTGCCATCCTTTCTTATCTAACCATAGGGTTCCTTGATTTTGGACAATGCATGTCTTGTCTGCGAGCTTCGGACATTGACAAACATGTTGGGATTCTTATTTCTCCTATTTACTTGTTCGGGGTTATACTTCTGGAGCAGAATCAATAATAAATGTCAATGTCCTGTGATGTCGGAACGCTCAGCTATTTACAGCATATTCGCCTTTTGCTTGCATTATCTCTCAAGACAACAGTCCAATATACTGAAAACTCAGGTATAGACACTCAATTGATGAATATGAAATGCTGGGAAAGGCATCAAAAGAAAGATATTGGTGGGATATCAGAGTCGTGGTGTCACATAGGTATAAGGAATGCAGAATTGAAATTTGGGGAATTACACTGTTAGTTAAGAAACGCATAAAATCTAAAGGGAATCCATCCAGTTAACATTGATGGATTGTGCAAGTTTCGGTCAGTTTGATGGGAAAGCAAAATTGAGAGGAGTGTGATAGGACTAATGACTGATGAACAACTGTACAGACAAATAGAGTGGGACAGTTAATACGAGTGTCTTATAATGGGGGATTTTAACTTCCCAGATATTGATTGGAGCTTGTCGAATTTTCACTCGCACACTTACAACAGTTTTCTAGATTTCTTCAATGAGTGTTTTCTACAGCAGCACTTTCGGTTGGCAACCAGAGGAAGTAAAACCCTTGGTCTGGTTATCAGTAGTGGTTCTTCATGGATTAAGAATTTCCAGATAAAGGAACCACTAGGTGACTGTGATCACAGTGTGCTGATGTGGGATTTACTTAAAGATGTAAACTCACCATCAGTGGCAAAGGAAACTGTTTTTGATTTCGTAAAAGAGACTACTGTAGTCTCAGACAGTTTTTAATTTCTATACAGTGGGAAAAACCAATGATGCTACAAAGTGCAATTGTAAATGGGAAGCCTTCAGACTTCATTTTGGAGGTTACTAGGATTTTCATTCCGACTAAGAAATAATGTTCAAGATTTACGCCAAACTGAATGTCAGATGAAATAATTAGGCTCGTAGCAGAAGAGAAAAATGCATTTAAACTGTCAGGAGATATAGAAGCCTACGCTAGGTATAAGCTACTCTGTAAACAAGTCACAAAGGAGGTTAGGCTAATGAAAGAAAAATATCAAGAAATGTTTGGAAAAAAAAGAAACAGCAAAGACGTCTTTACATTTATAAATTCTAAAGGAAGGGGATGAATCACATTTGTCCACTTGATATCGATGGTTCGACTGCTAACGATCATGCCCAGGTAGCTGACAAACTGAACGAGTATGTTGCATCTTCATTAATAATTGAGTAATTCTGTAGGGATGTGGAGGCCCAAGCTTTTCACACTCTAACACGGAGCTAAATGATTTTGAAAACACTGAGAGCAAAGTGGAGGATAAATTGTTCAACTTAAACATAAGGAAGGCACCTGTAAAGTTATATTTTTGCAGGATCATCGAGACAAGGCAAATTGTAGACCAGACACAGCCTGGGTTTAAGAGGAAGTCTGTTCTGACCAGTTTGATTGTGATACAATGACGTAGTCACAAAGCAACTGGATGCAAAAATCAATTTTGATATCACATACTGGGATTTCAGGAAAGCTTTTGACACTGTTGCGATTGGAAAACTGCTATACAGACTGCAGCATTATATGGGCATTAAGGGCAAGCTGCTGCCACGAATAACGGGATCGTTGAGTGGAAGAAGACAGTTGTAATCACTATATCAGGCTTGATGTCCATGTTTGCAGAAGATACGAAGGTTGGGAGAACGATTAATGACAGTACACCACTGCAACAGGATCTAGAAAAGTTGAGCAGATGGCCTGATAGGTGGAAATTGAAGTTTAACATTGACAAAACAAAAGACTATACGTGTAACAGAAAACAGTAACATACCAGCTGTGTTGTAGAACACTCAGGGTAATTGGAGACTTAAATCGACCTGAAGGTAATTATGCCGTCAGATACGATGTTTTCAGAACAGTGCAGACAGATTGCCAGAGCAGGGAGAAGGAGGTGATTACCCTTTGTATAAGGCAATGGTCTAGCCATACCTTGAGTCCTGCATACATGTTTGGAGGCTTCACCTTAGGAGTAATAAAGAGCTGCAGGAAGGAGTACACAGAAGGGAAACGACATTGCTGAGGGCAGAAAAGGATTGTTCTTAACAAGGAAGGTTTAAGTTCTGCATATGGCAACGTCTGTAGACTAGGCACCTGCGAGATGATCTGATCGAGGTGTATAAAGCCTTCAATGGATTGAGCAAGCTAAATGCTGATGGAATTCTTCCTCTTGCTCAGAATAATCACCTGAGAGGGCATAAATTCAAATTGAGGAAAGACAGTTGTAGAATAGATGGGCAGAAATTTGTCTTTAGCCAGCGAGTGGTTGATTGCTGGAAAAAACTTCCATCTGTCGTTCTGGAAGTTGATAGCTTAAATTCAAGGAAGAACTGGACAAACTTTCTGGGTGAATGGATATTTGAAATGGGAAGTTTTATTTTTATTTTTTTTCCTCTGTGTGATGCTGTATAAGCTTGCTTTCTTCTCTCACTTCCCTCCACTAATACTGATTGGCGTTTCTTCTCCCTCGTGGCTTGGGTAGATCCTTTCTCCTTCTTTTAATTACGTTTCAATGTTTTTTTTTATTATATGTATATTTATCTTGAATATTTTTAGCAGTATCGTTGTCAAGTTTACGAAGAAATGGAAATTGGTGAGATAAGCACTTCAACCTTAAGTGTAATCTGCCTTTAATTTCTTAAAGAATTACAGATTATTCTCAAACACAATATAATATATTCATAAAACGAAATAAACGTTAAAAAAAGAGTGAGAAAGAGAATTAAAAAGCAAGTAAGGTTACAAAAAGAGCATAAAACAGTAATTTCTTTTTGACTAACAGAAACAAGTTTAACACACCTTTAAGATTTTGAATTGGTTAAACGTGTGTTACCCAAAGACACTGCTATTTTGAAAAACCAGAATTTTCCAATATTTCCTATAAAAAAGTGTTCGGGAATGGACCAAATTCATTTAAAAGACAAATTAATGGAACAAATCAACCAAAATGTACATCGATTAGGGCGCCTCCGTAGGCAGGTGGGAAGGAGCAGCAATGCGTAGCACACGCTTCTTGATTAGACCAGCGTTCGAGCCCGTCACCACCAAATGCGGAAAGGAGCAATATGGCCTTAGTTGCTAATGTTCCTAAAAAAAAAACATCGATTAGCCAATACAGTATATTTAACCATCCAATACTTGATATTACTCTTTACTGACAGAAAAATTGATAATTATTATAAATTATTTTTAATAACAATTGAATTAAACTATATTAAAATTAAAATTCACCATCATAATTTAATAATAATAATATTTATGACTCTTTACTCTTCATGTTTTGGCTGCCACCAATATTTTAAACCATATGAATTTACAATTCTTTTAATTCTCACAACCCAACAAAATTGACTATATAGCGAGTTGCGTTGTTATTGTACTACTTTTAAAGTGTTTAGGGCCCTTGTGGGTAGCACAGTTGGTATGATCGCCGTCACCCCAGATCGGGTGGAAAAGATTTCAGTTCGACTCCCGTTAAAGACAGAAGACTTTTTATACGCTTTTCAACAACGCGGCTGAGTTAGTCGGTCTCAGGTGAGGGTGGCATGGTCTTTTCTCCAAGAAACTCGAGTTTGTCGTCCAGCAAACAGAAAATCGAACCACAGAATACTCAGTTTGCAACAGTATACACGGGGCAATATGGTCTGAGAATTCCTCCCGTAATCGACGCGAATCCCGTCAATGACAAGAGGGAATTTTCCACACAGTGTGGGGAGGACAATAATTCTACCAACTGTACTACCCACGAGGACCATTAATCATTAGTACACTGGTGTGCAAAACGTAAGGACCACCACTATTTCTAAAGGTTAAAACCACTAAATCTTTACTTAAGGCATTCTTTACTGATGAGAGTAGATTCAGTCTCAGCAGCGATTCTGGACGTCAGCTAATCTGGCGAGAAGTTGGCACACGGTATCACCCCGCAAACATCACTGAAATGGATCGATATGGCGGTCAAGGTGTTCTTGTCTGAGGAGGCGTTATTTTGGATGGACGTACCCAACTCCAGATACTGGAAGGCGGTATTATAATCGGCGCACGCTACTGTAGTGAGGTAATCCTTCCCCATGTGCGTCTGTTCCAAGATGCCATTGGCCCGAGTTCGTGTCTATGGATGACAACGCCAAACACCATCGCACTGCAACTGTTTATATGCTTTTGGAAAGCGAGGACATTGTTGGTATGGATTGGACTGCCCGTTCCACCGATCTAAATCCCATCGAACACTTATGGGTGCTCTGGGGAGACGCCTAGCGGCACGTCCGCACCCACCAGAAATTGTTCAACAGCTGAAGATGGCGCTGACAGAGGAATGGACGATGTTACAACAAGAACTTATCGACAACATTGTTCTAAGTATGGACGGGCGGTGCAAAGCCTGCATCGACATTAGGGGTGGCCGTAACTCCTACTGAGGACCACATCTTCCCTTTGTTCCATCTTTGGCAGTGATGCATCTGTATCATGACAGCCAGTGCTATGTTGCCATTTTTGAATAAAGTCCTTCTGTATCGTTTTGTTTCCGTTGTGTCGGTGTCGTTTCCTTCATCATTTCTGTCCCTCACGAGGTTCCTTTGGTATGCTATTCACTCATCATTGACACTCCTATGAGAAGCTACAGGTGAAAATCTGACTGTTCCTTAAATTTTGCACACCGGTGCAAAATGAATAAATTTTTAATACAAAATTTTATCATTTTCGTAAATTGGTA
This sequence comes from Mastigoproctus giganteus, assembly GCF_048544385.1. Lineage (NCBI taxonomy): Eukaryota > Metazoa > Arthropoda > Arachnida > Uropygi > Thelyphonidae > Mastigoproctus > Mastigoproctus giganteus. The sequence continues at coordinate 13,324,581 of NC_143577.1, forward strand.
AAAAAGACAAAAAACTGTAGAAATCGGAGTAGTTCACGCTTCCCCCAACTGTGAATCACCTCACTCAGTGTTTCGGGGTATAGAAGGGTAAAATGTATCTTCCTCGAATCACCTGGAACAGGTGATTCGAGCTGCATATCATCAGTGCAGTCATCACTGCATATTATCTAACTTCAGGGAAGCAGCCCGTAAGGGATTTGCTTCCTTAAAATTTCCAAAAGGTTGGTTGCTACACTTCGCACAATATTCGGGGCCAGCAACCTGTTCCCTTCCCACAATCAGTTTCGTCAGGCAGAGAATTTTGAGAAAACAGAGACTACAGATATACACTCATTCGCACATTGACCCCGAATGATGGCAATGCCGTGTTTTCTTGTATTCGTCCATGTGGATGTGCGTGTTATGGTTGGTTAGAATGTTGTGCTTGAAGAAAAACCATGCTACATCTTGGCAGAGACCAACTAACTCTGTCACTAGTAAAAAAACATAATACCTCCTCCCCTTCTATAAAGAAAGCATCTTTCAATTTCCAAAACAAACAGAACCCAAGCTATTTTCACCCGATGTGAGACAGCATTTTCATTTGTCCACTCTGCTTCGACGCCATGACATCACCTAATGAATTCCTTGTCCTTTTGCAGAAAAAAAACTGCACACAAGAACTCAAGACATGAGATGTCCACCAAAATGACTAACAGCCTCAACAATGAGTCGACAACAACTGGACTTATTTTTATTCAATGAATTCCGGTTACCTTCCATCTTCAACTATACTGGGTTATTCGTAATTAGCTCAAGCCTGGTTTCATCAGTCATGGACACCAGCATCCATGTTTGATATAAAAACTGGAATTCTAAAATCTTTAAAAGATTTTTTTAGGCTTTTCTACACGACTGGTTTGGTCGTCTTCTCACTTTGTCTTGCTGGTCAGGGAAAGAAAATGTATTTTGTCACTCTTTCTGCTTCTATAGCACTCTTTAAAATGACAGTTTGAATATGTACAGAAACTTCTGTGATGCTAGGCCTGCATATGGTGTACTAGAACAACACTTCAGCGATTCATGTTTCTGTCTGTTACCAAGGCGTGCCGCGCAGTCAGCACCCCTGCGCTACAAGTCATCGCAGGGTTTATGACCGTTTGCCTGGAAGTAGTGAAAAGAGGCCGCTACCAGCGCCACAAATGTATTCCCACCCAACTGCTGGATCTGCATCTGGACCTCACTAATGACCATAAGCAAGAAAAAAGGCGTGTTGCCAGTCACCTGCAGAGTGTATGGCAGGAGTCCTGGAATGCAACAAATAAAGGAGAAGTAACTAAGAAGTTCTGCCCCACAATCGCCTTTACCTATCCCCAGCCTCCTCTCTGGTATTCACCTGGACTGCAGGCAACCTTTCTGCTCACTGGGCACGCCCATTCCGGCAAAGGTTAACAGCTCGTTATCGAAAACAAGCCTTACTGCCACTGTGGAGATGAGGAGTCCTGGGTCCACGTCATGTACGAGTGCCCCTCATATGATGATTACCGCCTACGACTCTTCACCGAGATACAATCCAACCCCTACCCACAGGAGCACATCCTCATAAACGATGAAACATCTTCACACGATTTGTACAGGCAGTTGTTAACACCAGATGGGTTTATCACACCCATGATAGGCCTGACCGGAACATTCCACCAACATTGCAACCCTCAACAGGGGTAGAATAAATGCATTACCCACCCACATCTTACTCTAATTCCTAGTGTTCAGGAAATTATAGCAACCATGCTATCATTCAAACCCCACTCTGGGATAGGATTACGCTGTTACCCTGTTGTGGGTGCGGGATGTACGCTGCTAGCACTATGCTGAGTGCGGGATAACCCTTCAGAGCGCAAGGCCAATCGCGCTCATTCGAGGGCACCTGCCCTTGGGACTTTAATTCGCTATATCCTCTCCCCACTTCGCCTTAAATCAGCGAATGGGCCCTTCACCTTGGTCCATCTGTTTCTTACTCTACATTCTGACCCACTCTACTCTTACTCTAATTCCTAGTGTGCTCTCTTCAACCAAGTTTTTTTTTCATTTTGTCCTCTGCCAGGGTCGCCTGAGCTTCCTGACAGACCAGCCAGAATATAACGGGCAGCCTGGCTCATCTCCCAATGGTAGTGGCGGGCAAATAGGATCCCACTAGGAGCCCTGCAGCCAGAGACACAACAACAGAACAAAACACAGTACACGTACTTCATAAACCAGACATCACACTTTTTTCTGGCCTTTGCAGTTGTTCTGCTTTCCATCAGAGTACATACGGCGCAGATGTTGGAAACCACAAGTCGCGCCTAACCTAAAATACTATGCCACTATATATAAGAAACATGAGATTTATAATAAAAAATAAAGCCTGGACTTTTTCTTAATTTTTTTAGAAATTTCTGATAAGTTTCGAAAAGATCAGTTTTTCTCGGTGAAGATATTCATTGGATTAATTGTAGAAACTTACAGATGGGTCTGCATCCTTTGGAGGATCTCAAATGGCATACTTTCTTATCCAACGATAAGGTTCCTTTCAGCACGGTCTTCAGCATATTCACGTTTTGCTTGCATTATCTTCTCAATACAGCAGTCCAATATACTGAAAACTCATTTACAGACGCCCTTAATTGAAGAATATGACATGCTGAGCAAGACATCAAGGTCAGATATTGTTGGGATATCAGAGACGTGGTGGGACACAGATATAAGGAATGGAGAATTGGAATTTGGGGGGTACAATGTGTACAGATAGGACAGACAAGACAGGAAGGGAGGAGGGGTTATGTTGTTAGTTAAGAAACGCATAAAATCTAAGGTAGTCCATCCTGTTGACATTGGTGGATGGTGCAATATTGAGTCAGTTTGTTGTGCACAGAGAAAGCAAAATGACTATTGACTCTGATGAGTATAATGAGCAATTGTGCAGAGAATTAGAGTGGACCAGTAAATCAGAGTGTCTTATAATGAGGGATTTTAACTTCGCTGATATTAATTGGAATTTGTGAGTTGGTCACTCACACACTAGCAAGGTTTCGTGCATTTACTGGATGATTGTTTTCTTCAGTAGTATGTTCGGGAGGCACCTAGAGGGGTAATACTCTTGATCTGATTATCAATAGTGATTCTTCATGCATTACGAATCTGAAGATAAAGGAAGCACTAGGTGTCAATGATTGCAGTGTGTTGATGTGGGATTTACTTAAACATGTAAACTCACCATCAGCGAAGGAAAGTGTTTTTGATTTCGTAAAAGTACTGTGGTCTCAGACAGTTTTTAAATTCTATACAGTGGGAAAAACCGATGATATTACCAACAGCAAATTCTAAATGGGAAGCATTTAATGAATTAACCTTGGATGTTACTGGGATTTTCATTCTGACTAAGAAATACTGTTCAAGATTTAGGTCAAAACGAATTTCAAAAGAAGTAATAAGGCTTGTGGCAGAAGAGAAAAATGCATGGGATGCATATGAATTGTCTGGAGATACAGAAAACTACTAGATATAAGCTACTCTGTAAACAATTCACAAAGTAAGGTAGGCTAGTGAAAGCAGAATAATTTTTTGGCAAAGACGTCTTTACTTTTATAAATTTTGGAAGGAAAGAGAATTATATTTGTCCACTTGATATCGATGGTTCGACTGTTGAGGATCATGCTGACGTAGCTGACAAACTGAACGAGTATGTCCCATTTTCATTCACACATGAGGAATTCTGTAGGGATGTGGAGGCCCGAAGCTTTTCAAACTCTAACTCGCGGAGTTAAATGATTTTGTAATAACTGAGAGCAAAGGGAAGATAAATTCTTCAAGCTAAACATAACGAAGGCACTCGTAGTGGAAAGGATCTGTAAAGTTATATTTTTGCAGGATCATCAAGACAAAACAAGTTGTAGTTCAGACAAGAAATGGGTTTGTTAAGGGGAATTCCATTCTGACTAATTTGATTGAATTCTATGACGTGGTCACAAAGCAATTGGATGCAAAAAATAATTTTCATTTCATATACTTGGATTTCAGCAAAGCTTTTGACACTGTTGCACGTGGAAGACTGCTATACAAACAGAAGCAGTATATGGTTTAGGTGCAAGTTACTACAATGAATAATGGGATCGTTGAGTGGAAGAAGACAGAGTGGTAACCAATATATCAGGCTGAATGTCCATGCTTACAGAATATACGAAAGTTGGGAGGAAGATTAACGACAGCACACCACTGCAACAGGATCTAGAAAAGATGGTCAGGTGGCCTGATAGGTGGAAACTGAAGTTTAACATTGGCAAAACAAAATACTGCATACGGGTAACAGAAAACCCAGAGTAACGTAACAAGTAAGTGGTACTACACTCAGGGTAACTGGAGAATTAGAGACCTGGATGTAATTATGCCGTCAGATACGAAGTTTTCAGAAGTGTGCACACAGGTTGCCAGAGAAGCTAAGGAGGTCTCCTCAGTGATGTACAAGAATTTTGCTAGCAGGGATTGGAGGTAATTATCCCTTTGTATAAGGCACTGGTCAGGCCATACCTTGGGTGCTACATGAGGAGTTGGATGCTTCGTATTAGGAAGGATGAATAGCTGCAGGTCCGAGTTCACAGAAGGGAAACGATATTGGCGAGGGCAGTAAAGTATTGCTCTTCCCAAGAAACGTTTAAGTTCTGCATATGTTAGCGTCTGGGAACTAGGCATCTGCGAGGTAATCTCATTAACGTCTATAAGGTGTTCAATGGATTGAGCAAGTTCAATGTTAATGGGATCCTACCTCTTGCTCAAATTACAAACCTGATGGGGCTTAAACTGAAATTGAGGAAAGACAGTTGTCGAACAGAAGTGGAAAAGTTTGGCTATAAGCAGAAGGTGGTTGATTGTGGAAACAAATTTCCAGCTGTCGTTGTGGAAGTTGATAGCTTAAATAAATTCAAGGAAGAACTGGACAAACGTTTGGAGTGAAATTTGAAATGGGAAGTTTTATCTTTTTTCCCCCTGGCTCATGTTGTATAAGCTTGCTTTCTGCTCTCACTTCCCTCTACTAATGCTAATTTGTGTTTCTTTTCCCTCATGGCTTGTGTAGACCCTTATTCATTCATTTATGTACCCAAGTTTTTTTATTATATGTACATTTATCTTGAATATTTTTATTCGTATGGTTGTCAGGTTTATGAAGAAATGGAAATTTGTGAGATGATAAGCACTTCAACCTCGTTAAGTTTAATCTGCTTTTAATTTCTTAAAGAATTAGATTATCAGACACAATATAATCTTGCCTCATGGCCATTGTTTAAACACACCAACTTTAAATATTTCTTTATACTTTAGATTTTTTTAAATATTACTTGAAGTGTAGTTTAGAAATGGTATTTTTACAAGTAACACATTGGTATTTTATATGAAAGGCGAATATATTCACAAGCATGAAGTCAACGATAGAAACAAAAAAGTGAGAGTGCAAGAGAGAATTAAAAAAAGCGAGTGAGGTTCCAAAAAGAGCATAAAACAGTAATTTGTTTATGAATGACATAAACAACATTTATCAAACGTTTCACATTTTGAAAATGTTAAAAAAGTGTGTTACACTGATACGCTGCTATTTTGGAAATCCAAAAGTTACCAATCTTTTCTAAAAAAAATAATGCTCGGGAATGAACCAAATCCATTTAAAAGACAAGTTAATATTCACAAATTAATGGAACACATCAATCAAAATATACATCGATTAGTCAATATATTTAACGCACTCAATGCATGTTATTATTCCTTACTGATAGAGTAATTAATAATAATTATTTATTTGTAATAATACTTTAATAACTGAATTAAATTATATTAAAATTATCCATCATATTTTAATAATAATATTTATAATGACTTTTTACTCTTCATGTTTTGGCTGCCGCCAAGATTTTATACTACGTGAAAAACACAATGCTTTTAATTCTCACAACACAACAAAATTGACTTTTAGCGAGTTGCGCTGATATTGTACTACTTTTAAAGGCTTTAGGACCCTTGTGGGTAGCACAGTTGGTATAATCGCGGTCCTCCCCACACCGAGTGGAAAAGACTTCAGTTCAAGTCCCTTTGATGACGTATAGAATATTTTTACGCCTTTTCAACAACGTGGCTGGGTTAGTCGGTCTCAGGAGAGGGTATCATGGTTTTTTCTCCAGGAAACTCTGGTTTGTCGTCCAGAAAACAGAACACATGCAATTTACAGACAGTATACATGGAATAATATGATCTTAGTCCCTGATGCTCCTAAAATCCCACTCAACAAAAACCATACCTTATTTTAGCTGTATCACAACTCGGAAACCTGAATTCGCATATTGTTTGGCAGCTCACTTCTGCAAAATACTTGAATAGCTTCTAATATTCTTACTCAAGCTGCCCAAATTGCTGAGGTGTATCAAACAAGGCGTCGAAATATAGAATTATGAGTTTTTGCCCGTGGGCGTGCCTTTAGCCAAAAATCCTTTGCTTGCCTCCCCAGAATCTGTAACACCGGCGTTATAAAAGTAATCCTACCCCAATCAGTTCTTTTGTAGTCTTCTCGAGCGAGTTGTAAGCCTCCGAAATCGAACAGGGCTGTAATACCCAACATGTGAGAACTGTCTGCTAACTGCAGGGTGTGGCAGCTTTTATTCAATTTTTCCGTTTCCAACTTTTAGCCATTTGGTTAAAAGAAGTGGAACAGTAGGGGGAAACTCTTTGCGAATGCAAGTTGCTTCTGCAATGAGAAATAAGTGAATTGCAGTATCTATGCCTTTTCTTGCCAGCAGCATAATCTGAGTAAAGTCAAACATGGACTTGGAGTATCTTATGAAGAAAGAATAAACTCTTTCCTGCAGTACTTTTTAAAGGCATTTGCAATCTCTAACAGAGAGAGAGAGAGAGAGATGTGAACAGAAACTGTTGAAGCGAAACATAAAAAAGGAGTTTAGACGGATGAGATATCATATTCCATCCGTATTTATAATATTTCTTGACATTAAACCGTATATCATATACGGTTGGATGTCAGGAAATCTTTTGTATCTGTATATGAATCACTGCTGTGAAAATTAAGTGGACTCCACTAATCTTATTAATAAAGCCCACTGCAGTTTAGTTCTAGATTGTTTTCTTCTTTTCCCACGAAGCATTCCGTTTGTTGGTTTAGGAGAGATCATCCTTTTTTCTCTCCGTTTACTGTATTGATGGGTCTCCACTTCTTTTTAAGATACCAGCCACGGATGCTGATATCTTAAACAGAATAATCGAAAAAATCAAGGGGAACAAAATATGAATAAACAAGAGATATTAGCATATTTAGTGAAAGTACCATTTTTAAACATGAAACCACGCATGTGCGAATTAAAAAGGGTACTAGGAAAGTTTTGCAATACAGCTTTGTTTATATAATTTTTTCAAAGTAATTTCCTCTACATTCAATACACCTCTCCATCCTCCGAAACCAATCTTTAAACCAGTTCTGCCAAGTTTCACTAGGGAGTAAAGCACACTCGTTGTCCTAAGCCCGTAGAAGGTCCTCATCACTGGAAAACCGCCTCCCTTTTAGCTTCATTTTCACATGCGGGAACAGTGCAAAGTCGCAGGGAGCAAGGTCTGGCCTGTAGGGAGGGTGCTCGAGAAGTTTCAGTCCTGTCGTGGTCAAATATTCGGTGCAGGCTTTGGCGCGGTGAGCTTCAGCATTATCGTGATGGAGGTACCAGGTGTCCATTCTTGACTTTGGCCGCAGGTTCTTCATAGATCCAATGACTTTAGGCAGGCATTGTTCAGTATACCAATTAGCTGTGACTTTTCTGCGTGTCCAAAACGACACGTTCCACAATTCCACTCGATTTGAAAAATACAGCTATCATTTTCTTCTTTACAGATCGGGATTTTCTGACAATTACGGGTGTGTCGTCATCATCAAAGACCCAAACTTTGTTTTGAGCCTTGGTCGGCAGATCGTAATAGTACAGCCAAGTCTCGTCACCTGTCACGATGTTGTTCACATACCGAGATTGTCCCTTATCAAACTTTTTTGACATCTCCCGGCACCAAGTCACACGTCGTGTCATCTGCTCTTCAGTCAGTTGATGCGGCACCCAGAGAGAACAAAGTTTCTTCACGTGCAAATGATCTTGCAGAATCGAACGAATTGCTGGTGCATTTAGGCCCAAAGTATTCTCTATCTGTTGGTAGGTCACTCACCTGTTTTCGTCAAGCATTTTCCTCACAGCAGTAACGTTTTCCTCCGTAACTGACGTTCGTGGCCTTCCCGGCCTCTCCGAATCCTCCAGAGTGAAATTTCCCCTTTGGAATTCTCCATACCACCTGAATATCGTTGTACGATGTGGACAATCATCATCTAGTGCAAGAGTCATTTCTTCTAAGCACTGGTCTATGGTTAAACCACGCACGAAATTATACCGCAAAACTGTCCTCATCTCATTTCGTGACCACGATGCCATCGCAAGCACTTTACACTCTCACTACTAATGAATAACTGAGCCCATCGACTTGGCGCGGCGGCTACTATGCACGTATGAACATGTCTCAACATGCAGCAACAAGCAGCTTCCTGTGATTCATTGTTGCGTCATATTGCAAAACTTTCCTAGTACCCTTTGTACAATGACCTAGTATAGTTGAAAATGGAAGTTTACCGGAAGTCATTGTAATAAACAATGGGTCCAATTGTAGACTTCCTCTATATATAGAAGTCGACAGTTGAAAAATTTGTCAATTGTGGATGTCTCATGTCTTCAGTTATGGTGTGGAGTTTTGTTTCCTCATAACAAAGGCAAAGACTTCATTATTTGACGTGGTGGCGCCTCGTGAGAAGCACAATTTAAAAGTGAATCTGCTGTCCCACATCGGGTGAAAATAGTTTCGGTTCAGTTTGTTTTTCAAACTATAACTGACAGATGGTTTCTTTATAGAATAATAGGAAAAGGCTATTTTGGCTCGGTGGTAGAGTAAGTCGGTCTCTACAGAGGTGTGGCATGGTTTTTCCTCCCGGAATCTCGGGTTTTTCTTCCAGCAAAACAGGCAAACCGACCATAGAACACAGGAGTACGAGCAAAGAAGGCATTCTTAAGGGCTTGGGGTCGAAAGATCGTATATATTTAAGTCTACCCTTTGTTTTGCCAATATTCGCTGCCTCGCGAAACCTGGAGTCGAGACAGCTAGCCGACCCCCAAGCAGTGTGTGGAGTGCCAAAACTAATCTTTGCATATTTTAAGGAAGCAAATCCCTTTCGGGCTGCTTCCCCGAAACTAGAACACTTCACAGTGTCGATTACCTTCCTACAATGAACGGGACCCCCATTGAGGAAGGTAATCTTAAAGTTCCTATTCCCCACAAACTGAATCAGCAAAATCGAATCCAGTTTATAGGAAGAATAAAGTATTCCGAGATCTAAAATTATTTGTGAACAATATATGAAAATTATCAAATAGTGTATTGACAATATTTTCATGTTATTAACGATTATATTTAAGTAAGGATTATTAAAATAATTTTAGAAACTATTTAATATTTTGTTTTTTCTTTTTAACATCTGAAATTATTTTTGCAAGAACAGTAGACAAATTTATCAATCTTCCTATCAATATCATCCAACTTCATATTATAGACTGATATGAAGATGGATGTACACTTCATAAACCAAAATTCTTTCATTCTTCAAAGGAGTTACTTTTGTAAATTAACCACAATTAAGCTTTATATTGGTTTATACCTGTTTTTTATATTAATTTTTATGATACACAGAGAAATGTGGATAATCCGAATAATCTGGGAAGAGTGATAACCGTGATTAATAAAGAATGATAAAATGTATTTCGTAATTGTTTGGTCGAAAAAAAAAAAAAAAACAGAGGCTCTCATTCGTCTGCTTGTTATAGGCAAAATTGTATTATTATTTATTTATTTTTTTTTTTGACTAGCGCAGCATAAGTCATTGCACTATGTGGCCATTGCTAATAACATACTAATACAAAATTATTTCATATTTTAAAGTGAGGCTTAAATCCCGGTCAGTGAAGGCATGTGTACTTATTCACACGCGTGTGCTATTAATAATTTATTGTAATAGCATGATTTTAAAAATATATTTTACATTTCGCACGTTGTGATCCGCCCCAGATTTTAATGTCTAACTCCAATCCCTATTGAATATTGTCTTGGGTGTTTTCTTGTTGATTATTCAAAACAATAACTAAAACGTATATTAGTGAATCCTTCAAACCATCCCTTTAAAGAATATTGATGTTTATAGAACACCCGCGACAATTCTTATAAAGACAGTGTATTCTATTTCGGCTCTTAGACTTCAACCACATCTCTGCTTCCCCTTCTCTGTTGAATATAATGCAAAAATCAATGAATCGGATACTTATCCATCAGATCGTTCTAGTTGAATTCCCAAATATTCGCTGTAGAGAATATTTGGGAACAGTGGAAGGAAATCTCCACTATTACTAAACTACTTAAAACATCCTTTCTCTTCACTAGGGCTCTTCATCAAAAGATGCAATTTTACTTGCATCCATACTTGTCTAGCTAATTTGATAGGATTTATTAAGCTGTTTTTTTTGTTTGTTTTTTTGAAGCTTTATTTTTTTTCTTATTTAAAAGATAATTTTCGAAAAAGGCAGACGTTTAAGAATTTGCCCAATATAATAAAGTGTAAAAAAATATGATATAAGAATTAATCTATTTTTTAAAAATAGAAATACAAAAATAAATCATTAATTATAAAATTAATTAACAACCCGTGTGTCTTTTAATACTAGTTCAAAGGCATGCTGGGATATTATAACCGGAAGTAATGATTTTAATTTCATCTTTTTCATTTCTAATTTATCGAAGGCATCTCTCAGATTTCCTTCGGTTCAGTGGTATTCTTTATTTTATATACACATTTAATGTTAATTAATTAGATATTTTTAATTGATAAATCCAATTAATTTATGTTTAATATCAATTAATCGGAAAAAACCCAGTAGAATAGGAAAGTGAATATATATTTTGGAAATGATCGTTGTTATGACAACTGAACATTTTAGAGTAACGCATTTCACTTATGACAAATGCAAAGAGTCTAAAATGTATTGAGTGCTGAAAAAGTGTTTTATGGATGTTTCGCTGATAAAAACAATAATACAAATTTCAATATTAGTAATAATTACAGAATATTCACAAATTAATAAAATAAATATGTTGGTGTTAAGTTAAAGCGAAATGCATAAATATTCCGGAACTATCCATATAAAACTGTCACTGACGTAGAGCAATTTTTAAGGGGAATGTAATTTTAAAATTCAATAAATTAATGGGATCTTTATTACACAAAGCAGCACCCATCGACCTTTTCATTTCTAATCAAAGAGAAATTTCATGACGCCAGTTTGTCTTTGTTTTCGTTCGACAATTAATTATTCTCTTAATCAATAATTCGTTATAGAAATAATTTTTACATTAATAACCTAAAAAACTTGAGTAATAAATTGCGATCGTGTTTACTTAATTTGTTTCAGGAATAATCTATATATTTACTTGCTATCCTTAAATAAGGATAGCAAGTAAATGAAACATTTACGTTGTGAAACATTGTCTTTAATTAATAAAATAGATATCGTTGAATGATTGTAACTTACAAATTATAGCATCCACCTACCTTCTTGTCCTCAGCATTAAAAATATAGACTAATATTCACTAAGACTCGAAATAACTGAGACTCCTACAATACCTTCATCAGTTGGAAAGCTTGGCATAGGTTGCACCAGACTCTAAATCATCTGTTATTAAGAATCTAGTCTCCCTAGCCATTTAATTTCTGTGTTTAAATTCTTGCCTGCCTGTTTATTGGAAACAGGGGCTACTGTGGGGTTTTGTAAACAAAGCGATGCACATTCCCAAGGTTTTAGGTAGGGATAAGGAGTGGATAAATTGTTTCAAACGTACATTCAAGTTAGGGTATCTTCCCGAGAATTCCAGGAAAAAAATCCTAACTTTAAAATTCCCGATTCCCGGGAAAAGCAAAAACATACCTAAAATATACCCGAGAAATTGAGATTTTTTTTGTTTATTTTTGATTTTGTAATATTCAGCCTGTTCCGTAATTTATTTTGAAATTTTTGTTTAAATATACCGTAGTTTGAAATAGCTATTTCATTAAAAAGTGAGAGATTTTTAAGGATTTTAACACCGATAAAAATTGCTTTACATGAATTAAAGCTCTCTTATCTATGAGAGGACGGATATCCAGAAATCGCAGAAGAAATATTAAACTGCTTAAAACAGTGCGACTCGCAGTTGAAGTAATCAGATAGTAAATCTACTTAGAAAAGAAGGAATTCTTACATTCATCTTTCGTAATTTGGAAAATCAAAATTCTGTTTTTACTAATAAGATTTTCAAGGAGGTTAAGCAGCAGCTGTTTAAAGGTAAAGTCTTTAAATATCCCTCATTAGATATTTAAGCAATCCAAATAGGGTTATACTTATACTCGAGATTATGGGTACACCTTTGGAGGAAGTGGATTCTTTTGCTTGAATCCGTCCCGAATTACTGGCGTAAACTGATCTAACCTGTTTTTCACCCAAAAATGAGTCAATTAAACAAAAAACGTTTCGTTTTCTTCAATCCGTCCCGAATTTGGCCATGCCCGCAACGCAGTGACAAGGTGTACATAATAACTGTTACTATATACTGCAATATTGGTGTAAATACACATTTGCTCATCCTTCACAACGAGCTGCCCATGTATTGCACTACCTCGAATAAGAAACGCTTCACTTGCGATATCTGCGCACCCTCCGATGAAAAGCCAACTAGCTTTGAAACGGTGGTGGCGTCCACCGAGAATAAGTAACAATAGTCTTCTCTATTAGTGAAGCGTTACTTATTCGAGGTAGTGCAATACACGGATGCCTTTCACACTACAACCGTAGTTTTTCTTAAAGGTTTGTCTGTGGTGTATCTACACCGATATTATATACATAGAGAATCTTAAAATGTTATTCCTAGTTTCATTTACTTAAGAAACATTACGAAAATTTGGTCCCCATTTTAAGTGAATTCGTTTAAAGTGGAATTTTCTGGAACCAATTATACTCGGATGACGAGGATCCCCTGTATATCACATATTGTGAATACCTTCAACACGAGTTGCCATGGTATTGCACTACCTGAAATAAGTAACACTTCACGATAGGAGAAGACTTGTTATTATTCTCAGTGGATGCCAACACCCATACGGCACTGGTTCTGAGCTTATTGACTCTTCATAGGTGAGTGGGTGGACAGGTACCCTGGTTTTGCAATGATGACAACTCAGTTGCGAAGTATAACTTCACATATTGAGCAATGCCTGAGGGTGAACATGGATACTGGCCCACCCACTGATGAGGAGCCAATAATCTCCGAAACGGTACCGTATGGGCTGGGCCATGCCGAGACATTTTAGTACCTGAGGCAAGAATGAAACATTACGCCCTACTGTTAATGATGGCAACTATTTAATCTTTCTTTAGGCGCCTCTTTCAGATTTTAACCTGAGGCAAGAGCCTCGTTCGGCTCACCTCTGCGTATGGGTGATGTGCTGTAGAAACAGCTTTACTAATGTTCATTCAATTTTTAAATTTATGAAGCGATCCTATTGTTTCGGTACATTTCTCATTATATTGTTCACTGTGAACGTATCGGGTATTAGTATTAGTAATGGCCGCATGGTTCAAGAAAGCCTATCGCTTATGCTGCACCAGCCAAAAAAAAAAAAAAACAATCCGAACAAAACAATGATAAAAACAAAAAAAAAATAAATAAAAATAAATAACAAAGGAAATTAAACCTATCGTCCTATGCGCTTCCCTCACTCGAAGGTACTATCCAGATGACCTTTGAATTTCCCCAAACTGTCAGCCCCTACCACCCATGAAGGCAACTTATTCCAGTAATTTATAATTCGCTTGCTAAAATAAAACTTCCTGCAGTCCAATCTAAACCTTTCCCCCCGTAACTTGAATTTATGTCCCCTAGTTCTAGCATCATTTATAATCTTGAAAATTTCGTCCTCATTCATTTTACTGATGCCTCTCAGAGCCTTAAACACCTCAATCAAATCTCCTCTAAGGTGTCTAGTTTCCAAACTCTGCAACCCACATATTCGAAGTCTTTCTTCATAAGGACGCCCTTTTGCCGATCTGACCAGGCGAGTTACCCGTCTTTGCACCCTTTTAAGAAGACGTGTCTTTCTTTAGGTGGGGTCTCCATCCTTGAACACAGTATTCCAAGCGTGGTCTAACCCAGGGGGCTCACATCTGGTGAGTATGGGCTTGGCAAACCCAGGGTCCTGAGCTGGAGATCATCATTCTTCTCTTTCTTGGTGATGCCTTTCTACTTCTCTCTCTCTCTCACACACACACACGCACAGGGGGGGGATAACTCGGGGAATTTAGGGAATAATTTCGACATTGTTTAATGTCGAAATTATTCCCTAAATCCAGCTCGTGAGTGACCCTTTCGAAATAGCGAACCAGATTTGTTAAACATGATTTTTCCTTTACAAAGCCATGCTGAGTATCCTTGAGAATTTCAATTCGATCCAAATGATCCTGAATTCCACCCTTGATCATTGACTCCATGATTTTCCCTACTACTGAAGTCAGACTGACAGGTCGATAATTTCCAACTTCACTTTTAGAGCCACCCTTATGTATGGGAGATACATTGGCCCTTTTCCAATCCAAGGGAATCTCCCCAGAGTCTAGTGATGCTCGCATAATTAGCCTCAATGGTTCAATGCACTCACTTGCCGCCTCCCTTAAGATTATAGGGTATATTCCATCAACTCCAGGAGCCTTACTGGTCTGTAGGCTCGAAAGTTTTTTCGTTAAATAATCTTGCGAAATTTCAATATCATTAATTACATATTTTTTAACTTCGCTCCCACAATTTCCCATTGCGACAAAAGGTTTTTCATTTGTAAATATCGATGCAAAATAACTGTTGAGTTCATCTGCAACGGCAGCTGTTGTATTTAATACTATCCCCTTTACCTTCCGTAAAGGTCCGATCTGGTTTGTCCTGTTCTTCTTGGCATTTATATATGTGAAGAATTCTTTATTCCCCCTCTTTGCTCTGTTTGCTAGCGATTTCTCATAAAATGCCTTTGCCTGTCGAACCTTTTCTGTGGCTCTATTACACATCACCTTGTAGCTGTTATAGGCTTCAGTACTTTTTATTGCTCTGTATTCTTTCCATGCCACGTTTTTCTGCTCAAGTAATGTGGCAACTTCACTATTCATCCAATTTGGAACCCTCCTCGTGGAATATTTCTTTAATGGTATATACGCATTCAAGGCATCTGTGATTAATGTTTTAAAAGCGTACCACAGTTCAATTGTATTCATTCTCTGCGCGATATCTACTCAGTTATTAGAGGCCATGTACTACCTTAAGGCATTGTAATTTCCTTTCCTGAAATTAAAACCCATTCCTTTGCCTTTTACTGCTGCTACATTAGCATTAGTAGAGGCCTTTGATGCAAGAAAGCAAGCTTATGCAGCATCAGCCAAAAATAAAAAAAAAATTTAAAAAAAAATAAAAAAAGAAACCACTTCCACTTCACCCCTCTTCATTCAAAATACCTGTCCAGCTGAGCCTTGAACTTATTTAGGCTATCAACTTCCACGACAAGGGATGGTATTCTGTTCCACCAACCAACCACCCGCTGGCTAAAGGCAAATTTCCGCACGTCTATCCTACATGTCTTTCCTCAATTTGAATTTATGCCCTCTCAGGTGATTATTCTGAGCGAGAGGAAGAATCCCATCAGCATTGAGCATGCTGAAACCATTCAAGGCTTTATACACCTCTATCAGATCACCTCGCTGGTGCCTAGTCTCCAGACACTGTAATTTGCAAAACTTAAGCCTTTCTTCGTAAGAGCACCCCTTTATTTCATTCACTAATCTTGTTGCCCTTCTCCGTACTCGTTCCAGCAGCTCTACATCCTTCTTGAAATGAGGCCTCCAGACCTGTATACAGTACTCTAGGTGTGGCCTGACCATTGCCTTATACAATGGAATAATCACCTCCTTATCCCTGCTAGAAAAATTCCTATATATCATTGACAATACACCATGAGCTACTCTTTCAGCCCGTCTGCACTGCTCAGAGAACTTCATATCTGCCTGCACAACCACCCCCAGGTCCCTTTCTTTCTCTACCACTGTCAGTGTAGTACCACAGAGTTGATAAGCTGCTCTGGGATTGCTGTTTCCCATATGTAGTACTTTACATTTGTCAATGTTAAACTTCATTTGCCACCTCTCAGCCCATCTGCTCAACCTTTCCAGATCCTGTTGCAGCAGCATAGTGTCAGTAGTGTCCTTGACAATCCTGCCTACCTTTGTATCATCTGCAAACTTCGACATTATGCTTGATATACCATCATCAATATCATTTATGAATACAGAAAACAATGGACCCAACACTGAGCCCTGAGGGATCCCACTAATAACATTAGTCCATGACGAGCAGTGTCCATTGATTACCACTCTCTGTCTTCTCCCCCTCAGCCACCCCTTTATCCACAGCAGCAATTTGCCTCCAATGCCACACTGCTCCAATTTGTGCAGCAGTCTTCCATGTGCAACAGTATCAAAAGCCTTTCTAAGATCCAAGTATATAATACCAAAGTTATTCCCGGCATCCAGTTCCTTTGTGACTGCATCATAGTATCCAATCAAATTGGTCAGGCAAGACTTCCCCTTAACAAAACCATGCTGTGTCCGAGCTATAACTGAAGTCTTGTCTAGATGATCCTGCAGTGCTTCTTTAACTAGTGCCTCCATTAATTTTTCGGGAACAGAAGTTAAACTCACAGGTCTATAATTACTTGTGTCAGCCTTTGATCCTCCTTTGTGAATTGGGGTCACATTTGCACATCTCCAGTCTGTGGGTACCTCCCCTGAGTCCAAGGAAGCTCTCATAATTATGGCTAAGGGTTTGCTTATTTCCTCTGCTGCCTCCTTTAATATAACTGGATAGATCCCATCCACCCCGGGTGCCTTTCTTGTGTTTATCTTCAACAATTTCTCCTCCACTTTACTCCCAGTTATTTCAAGATTCTGTAGCTTACTGCTAGAGTTGAATACACCTCTGGCATTCCCCTCGCTGAATAACTCATCATGTGTGAATGTCGATGCAAAATATTCATTTAGTTTGTTAGCTACCTGAGCAGGATCATCAACAGTTGACCCATCAATATCAAGTGGACCAATCTGATTCATCCCCTTCCTTCTAGAGTTTACATAAGTAAAGAACTCTTTGCTGTTTTTCTTTGCATCAATTGCCAAAGATTTCTCGTAATCTGCCTTCGCCTGCCTAACCTCCTTTGTAACTTGGTTACAGATCAACTTGTATCTATCATAGGCTTCTGCGTCATGTGTTAATTTGTATGTATCCCATGCATTTTTCTTCTCTGCCATATGCCTCATTAGTTCATCTGACAACCATTTAGGCCTAAACCTTGAACAATATTTCTTAGTTGGTATGTAAAGCTTAGTGGCTTCCAAGATAAGTTCTTTGAATGCTTCCCATTTTGCATTTGCTGTTGGTAACATCATCAGTTGGTCCCACTGTATAGAATTTAAATACTGTCTCAGTCCATCGTAGTCGCCTTTACGAAAGCAATAACCCTTCCCTTTACCCCTAATGGTAGTTACCTCTTTGAGTAACTCCCACTTCAGAACACTGATCACTGCCACCTAGTGGTTCATTTATCTGCAGATTCTTAATGCATGAAGAATCACTGCTGATAATGAAATCAAGAGTATTCCCCCCTCTAGTTGCCTCCCGAACATGCTGATGTAGAAAACAATCATCCAATAAATCCACAAAAGCCTTGCTAGTGTGTGAGTGACCAACCCACAAATTCCAGTCAATATCTGGGAAATTAAAATCTCCCATTACAAGACTGTCCGATTTACTGGCCCACTCTATTTCCCTGTACAGTTCCTTATTATACTCATCAGAGTCATTAGGCCTATAGCACACTCCTACTCTCAATTTTGATCTCCCAATGCTTATGTCACACCAAACTGACTCAACACTGCACTGTCCAGCGATGTCGACTGGCTTCACTTCCTTGGATTTTATGTGTTTTTTAACTAATAGCATAACCCGTCCTTCTTTCCTATCCTGTCTATCCTTTCTGTAGACGTTGTACTCCCCAAATTCCAGTTCTGCATTCCTTATATCTGTGTGACACCACGTCTCTGATATCCCAACAATATCTGCCTTTGATGTTTTGAAATATATGACTATTTTAGTTATATAAAAATATATTAATATTTTATATAATATATTAATTAAAAATATATAACTAATTTTCTTCATTCTTCTGAGGATATGTGGTTTTTGCAATTTTAGCATATCATGGATATAGGAGCAATATTTTATTAGTCATTCCTTAGTTACGTAAAACTCGACTTACATAAGAGGTTCTGGAACGTACGTTGGGGACTTCCAATATTTTTGGATTAACCGGGATTTTTATTTTACCATCTATCCTGGAAAATCGAGAGTCTACTGTACTTGGATTTCAGGAAAGCTCTTGATACTGTTGCACATGGAAGACTACTGTACAAACTGGACCAGCAAGGCATTAAGGGCAAACTGCTACAATGGACAAAAGGCTGGCTGAGTGGGAGAAGACAGAGTAGCAATCAACGGACAGTGCTCCCCGTGGACCAATGCTACTAGTGGAGTCCCCCAGGGCCCGGCGCTGGGCCCACCGCTGCCTTGTATATTTATCAATGATATTGATGAATCTATGTCAGGCTTAATGTCGAAGTTTTCAGACGATGCATAGGTCCGCAGGGATGTCAATGAAAATAATGACAGCACGCCACTACAACCGGAGCCAAAAAAGCCGGGCAAAAAAACCTCTCTTCATCATCCACCTTAGAACTCCGTGATCACTTCCTGCTAGTGTTCCTGTACTGTCAGCTCAGTTATGTCATCTGATTCATGGGTGATGATGAGGTCTAGGATATTCTTGTCTAGTACTTTCCCTGACATGTTGATACAAATAACAGTCATCTAGTTGATTTAAAAATTTTGTTCCCCATGTGGAGTTTCCTTCCCATTTACTCCAATCAACTAGTGGCAAGTTGAAATCACCCATAATAAGACATTGACGCTTACTTGCCCATTCCATTTGCATGTAGAGGCTTTTGTTATAATCTTCACAATCACACGGTCTGTAGATTATTCCTACTCGCATTATACCTTTGTTTCCAACTATCTCACACCATACAGACTCTATACTAGCATGTGAAACGTCTGAATTCGGGAAAGCTATAGTCGCACTCAGGCTGCTTCTGATAAGAAGCATGACCCCACCACCCCATCTATCTACCCTATCCTTCCTAAATAAATTATACAAGCCGTACTGAAACTCATCATCCCCAATTTCCGGGTGGCACCACGTCCCCTTAAGCCCTATTATGTCCGCGTTACTCGTTTTAACCAGCAGTTCGAATTCGCTCATTTTATTGACGACACTTCTAACGTTACTGTATAAACAATTAAGACTTACTGTTCTTGTATATTTAACAACCCTAACACAATCCTTGTAGTTTTTTAGGCTCTCTTCCATGGCATTAGCTATCCCCTCACGTGAAACGTTTCTGCCCCCAGAACATCTAGATTATACGTCCAGTTGGGGTTACAGATAAGAACTCTTGAGGTATGTGCAAGAGTTACTTTGACCAATATTATCAGATAAACGCGTGTCAGTATTACCCACATCCCCCCTAACTAGCAGTTCCCTGAACCTTTAAGGTATCCTAAATAATACTGACAAAACCTTTGTTTAAGTGTATCCCGTCTCTACAAAACAAATTCCTTCTACCTACAATTGTGGGCCATGCTGATAGAAATTTTCCCCCTAAAGCCTTGCAGAGTCCTTCAAGTCTTGAGTTAATCCACAAGGCTTTTAATATATAATCCCTCCTATCGTGTCTGGGCAGAATTGCAGACACATAGACATTGTGGCCTAGCTCGCGGCATTTCCTCAGCATGGTCCTGTATTTTTCCAACAAATCGTCAGATCGTGTACGTTTAATATCATTAGTCCCCACATGAATAATAATATTCTCTTTATCTCCCTTAAAATCTCCTGGCAGACATACCCTGGTTCTACTCCACCCATCCTTATTACAAAAAATATTCCCCGTTTCCCTGACAATGGAGTCTCCTAATAAAACAATGTCCTTTTTAATCAGAGTAGTTTGCACTTGGTTTTTCTGTTTTAAGCCCGGAATCGCGTGTGCATCACTTGGTAGATTGTTGGAGTCTTGAGTCTCTGACGATCTCCCAGATGCATCATTCTCGAGGGCAAGCACCCGTTTTTTCAGGGACTCAAATCGTTCCATCTGTTCACCAAATTGTAACTTAAGTTCGGTGCCCTCCTTACATCGATCACAAAGAAAAGAATCGCCAGGTGAGCAAGGATTAGTCACTAGGTCGACCTTGGAAAACATTCCACAGGTTCCACAACGGAACCTGTGGAATGTTTGCCCGTTATGAGCATATAAATAGACATTCGTTAACATTATACTTCTATAATTTTCTATTTTAAATAATTACTATGTGTAGAAATTATTTCATCCCGATTTCCTTTTAATGATTTTCTGCAGATAAACTCACTCAAATTATCGCTTGTAATAAGCAAGGTCGCCAATCTTCATTTTAGCGGCCATTATAGCCATAAGAGAGAGGAAAACAACAGGCAGCTCAAAGTCACTACAGGCCTTCTTTTCAACATAATTAGTACGATGTGGGAATTGAGGTGAATGGATTTGAGCTACCTCTTCTGGATCCAACAGATTGACGACCAATCGTTAATCTGTTGCAAACAAATCCATCAAGGATTCGGATATACAGAAAAAACGTGCTTTAGAAGCAAAGAAAGAATGACAAAATACATTTTCTTTCCCTGACCAGAAAGACAAATAACATGACGATCACCAAACCATTCGAGTAGAAAAGTCCCATAAAAAAAATCTTTTAAACATTTTAGAATTCCAGTTTTTATATCAAACACGGATGCTGATATCCATGACCCATGAAACACGACTTGAGCCTGTTTCGAAGAACCCAGTATATTTAAAAATGTAAGGTAAGTGAAATTCATTGTAAAAAACGAGTCCAATTGTGGACTGATTATTGAAATTATTTGTCATTTTGGTGGATGTCTGAATAGCATTTCCCTTAGTAGAGGCATACGATGCAAGAAAGCAAGCTTGTGCAGCATCATCAAAAAATAATCAAATAAAACCTCCCATTCCACCCCTCCATTCATTCAGAATGCTTGTCCAGCTCAGCCTTAAATTTTTTTTAGGCCATCAACTTCCACAAAAAAAAAGAAGTCTGTTCCACCAAACAACTACCAACTGGCTAAAGGTAAATTTCCGCACATCTGTCTTTCCTCAATTTGAAAGTGTCCCCCCTCACGGATTCTTCCTCTTGATGGGGCTCTTGCTCATAGTCTGTGAAAGATGAAGAGTCCCATCAGCATTCAGTTTGTTTAACCCATTCAAGGCCTTATACACCTCAATCAGATCACCTCGCAGATGCCTATTCTCCACGCGCTGCAGTTTCCAGAACTTAAGCCTTTCTTGGTAAGAGCACCCCATGTACCCCTTACCAATCTTGTTGCCCTTCTTTGTAATCGTTATAGCAACTCTCCATCCTTCCTAAAATGAGGACTCCAGAGCTGTACACAGTACTCTAGGTGTGGCCTGACCATTGCCCTCTTCAACGGGATAATCACCTCACCGTACCTGCTAGTAAAATTTCTATATATCATTGACAAAAGCCCATAAGCTACTCTTGCAGCCTGTCTGCACTACTCAGAAAACTTCAAATCTGACTGAATAATTACCCCAGGTCATCACTTTTCACTTTCCAGAAGTGGAAAGTGAAAAGTGAAATCTGGGAGCTCGTCAGGGACTCAAGACTCCAGCAATCTACCAAGTGATACACACCCGATTCGGCCCTCAAAACAGAAAACCAACTGCAAACTACTCTGATTAAAAAGGACATTGCTTTATTAGGAGACTCCATTGTCAGGGAAACGGGAAATATTTTTTGGAATAAGGATAGGTGGAGTAGAACCAGGGTATATCTGCCGAGAGCAACTATTAATGATGTCACAAACAGATTGTCAGATTTTAAGGGGGGTAAAGAGAATTTTATTATTCATGTGGGGACTAATGATATTAAACGTACACGATCTGACGTTTTGTTGGAAAAATACAGGACCATGCTGAGGAAATGCCGCGAGCTAGGCCAAAATGTCTGTGTCTGCAATTCTGCCCAGACACGATAGAAGGGATTATATATTAAAATATATGTGGATTAACTCAAGATTTGAAGGACTCTGCAAGGCTTTAGGGGGGAAATTTTTATCATTTTGGCCCACACTTGTAGGTAGGAGGAATTTGATTTGTACAGACGGGATACACTTAAACAAACAGAATCTTTTGTTAGACCACACTTGGAATACGGTGTTCAAGTATGGAGACCGCACATAAAGAAAGACATCGATCTTCTTGAAAGGGTGCAAAGACGGGTCACTCGCCTGGTGAGATCGGCAAGAGGGCGTCCTTATGAAGAAAGACTTCGAATATGTGGGTTGCAGAGTTTGGAAACTAGACACCTTAGAGGAGATTCGATTGAGATGTTTAAGGCTCTGAGAGGCATCAGTAAAATGAATTAGGAGGAAATTTTCAAGATTAAAAATGATGCTAGAACTAGGGGATATAAATTCAAGTTATGGGGGGAAATGTTTAGATTGGACTGCAGGAAGTTTTATTTTAGCCAGCGAGTTATAAATTACTGGAATAAATTGCCTTCATGGGTGGTTGAGGCTGACAGTTTGGGGAAATTCAAAGGTCATATGGATAGTACGTTTGGGTCAAGGAAGCGCATAGGATAATAGATTTAATTTCCTTTTTTATTATTTATTTCTTTTATTTATTTTTTATCATTGGTTTTTTTCGGTTTTTTTTTTGGCTGGTGCAGCATAAGCCATAGGCTTTCATGCACCATGCGGCCATTACAATTACTAATACTAAGTACTCTGACATGTGCACGTACAGTGTGCGCAGTATCGATCAGTGAGAGCGCCTCTAGCGGCAGTTATGCAAAGTTCTGCAGTAAACAAATCCTGAACTTCTCCGCGTATTAAATGATCACCTTTCGTAAATCCATTACAAAAAAAATTACAAATAATAAAAAATAAAACTAATAAACGTAAATTTTTCACCCATAATTTTTTCAATTGCTGCAGAATAAAATAATGAGATAAGTAATTAAACACACCACTTTTATCTCAAATATGTTGTAATTTGCTTTAAAATGAAGTAGTTCGAATTTATGTACAGAAACGTGAGATTTATAGAAAAAAATCAGACACAGCATGGGTTTGTTAAGGGAAAGTCTGTTCTGACCAATTTGATTGGATACTGTGATGTGGCCACAAATGTGTCTTGACTTTTTAAAAATTTCTGATAAGTTTCATAAAGATCAGTTTTTCTCGGTTAAGAAATTCTGTGGATTAATTGCAGATGGGTCTGCACCCTTTCGAGGATCACATGGAATCCTTTCTTATCCGACGATAGGGTTCCTTTCACACACTCATTTTGGACAATGTGTCTGTCTGTCTATGAACTTCGGTCATTGCCACACGTGGCGCGATTCCTATTTCTCCAATCTGCTTGATCGGGATTATGCTTCTCGAACAGAATCAACAATAAATGCCAACGTCCTCTGATGTCGGAACTCTCTGCTATTTTTAACATATTCGCCTTTTGCTTGCATTATCTAACAAAACAACGGTCCAATATGCTGAAAACTCATGTATAGACACTCAACTGATGAATATGAAATGCTGAAGAAGACATCAAAGATAGATATTGTTGGGATATCAGAGACGTGGTGGGACACAGAAATAAGGTATACCGAATTGGAATTTGGGGAGTACAATGTGTTCAGAAAGGATAGATAGGACAGGAAGTGAAGAGGCATTATGCTGTTAGTTAAGAAACGCATGCAATCTAAGGCGGATCCGTTTGACATTGTTGGATGGTGCCATATTGAGTCAGTTTGGTGTGAAATAAACACTGAGAAAGCAAAAATGAAGGTCGAAGTATGTAATAGGGCCAATGACTATGATGAGTATAATCAATTATACAGTGCAGGCAAATCAGAATATCTTATAATGGTGAATTTTTATTTCCCAGATATTGACTGGAACTTGTCGATTTGTCACTCGCACATTAGCACCAGTCTGCAGATTTATTGGATGATTGTTTTCTACAGCATCATGTTCGGGAGGCAACTAGAGGGAGTAATGCTCTTTATGTGATTATCATTAGTGATTATTCATGCATTAAGCATTTGCGGATAAAGGAGCCACTGGTTGACAGTGATCACAATGTACTGATGAGGGGTTTACTTAAAGATGTAACTACCATCAAAGGTAACGGAAAGGGTTTTTGATTTCGTAAAGGTGACTACTGTGGGCTGAGACAGTTTTGAAATTCTCTACAGTGGGATTAACTGATGAGGTTGCCAACGGTGAATTCTAAATGGGAGGCATTAAAGGAACTGACCTTGTAGGTTACTAAGTTTTTCATTCTGACTAAGAAATACTGTTCAAGATTTGGGCTAAAATGAATGTCAGATGAACTAATGAGGCTCGTCGCAAAAGAGAAAAATTAATGGGATGCATATAAATTGTCAGGAGATACAGAAGCCTATGCCAGATATAAGCTACTCTTTAAACAAGTCACAAAGGAGGGTAGGCTAGTGAAAGCAGAATAAATTTTTGGCAAAGAAAACAGGCAAAGACGTCTTTACTTTAATAAATTCTGGAAGGAAGGGGATGAATCACAATTGTCTTCTTGATTATCTCTCGTTTTGCTGTTGACGATAATGCTCAGCTAGCTTACAAACTGAACGAGTATGTGGCATTTTCATTCACACATGAGGAATTCTTTAGAGATGTGGAGGCCCGAAGCTTTGCAAACTCTAACACGGAGCTAAATGATTTTGTAATAACTGAGAGCAAAGTGGAGGACACATTTTTCAAGTTAAACATAAGAAAGGCATCTGAAGTGGATGGGATCTGTAAAGTTATATTTTTGAAGGATCATCAAGACAAGTTGTAGTTCAGACACAGCAAGGGTTTGTTAAGGGAAAGTCTGTGCTGACCAATTTGATTGGATACTATGATGTGGCCACAAAGCAACTGAATGCAAAAACATAATTTTGAAATCATATACTTGGATTTCAGGAAAGCTCTTGATAATGTTGCACATGGAAAACTGCTGTACAGACGGGAGTAGTTTGGTATTAAGGGCAATTTGCTGCAATGGATAAAGGTATCGTTGAGGGGAGAAAACAGAGAGTGGTAATCGATATATCAGGCTTAATGTCCAAGTTTGCAGAAGATACGAAGTTTGTGAGGACAATTAATGACAGTAATGTCAGTACCCCTGCAACAGAATCTAGAAAAGTTGGGCAGATGGCCTGAGACGTGGAAACTGAAGTTTAACATTGACAAACCAAAATACAGCATAATGGAAGCAGAAAGGCCAGTGTAACAGCCAAAAAAAGAACTCTGACTTTCTCAACGACTAACCCATTCTTACTAGCACTGATCAAAATCTAAACTATGTGTCTGACTAACCCATTCTTACTCGTACCCAAAAAAAAAACCTCAACTATCTCCGTAAACCATTTTCCCTCACATCGACAAAATCTCAACTTTGTGTCCCCCTGCAACTCTTTCACTTCCTTTTTCCTTCCTCTTACTCCCTATTTCGCCACGCCTATTCCCAGTGATTTCTACCAATCTTATAGTCACTATGAATTATTCTCTTTTCATTTGTTGGAAAACTCTTATTCCACCGGCCCAGTAGCACGTGATCAATACTCCCCTTTTTACAACATGCTGGATCTGCTGCCATCCGGTGTGTTCTTTGATGTTGCCGAACATCCAAAAACAACTCTACCCTTCACATATAACGGCTTGTCTCCATAGCATTTTAAAACCACAAAAAATGACATTAGTGACCACTATCTTTGGAAACTTGTGTGTGCCGTTTAAGTTACGACTTCCTGTTTGCGACTGAAGTAAATTGCCAGTACTATTTTGACCCTGCATAAACATTAACTTGTTTGTCGCACCAAACCCCCTGCTGTTTTTCCGTAGTATTCTCCATCTATTCCCTGCTTTAACGGAAGTGAATGGCTAATGGTTCTGCTTTCATTTCTACTACCCACTAATTTTATAATTCTCATTAAATAATTCTTGTTATTGAAACTGCGGATATTACCATTTTATCCTACTAACGGCAAGAATCCAAAAGGAAAGCTAACTTCCAAAGTCTTAAAAAAAATTTTATTTTTTGTAAGATTTTCAAATCTTACAAAATGATATTTACTTTTTTTTATTCTTTTAAAGTTGTACAACGACTTCTTATACAAATTTCTAACAAGTAATATAATGAAAATAGCTAAATTTGCGAGGGTTTTTTGAAATTTAAATATTAAAATAATTTTTAAGCGTACAAAAACCAAAAATGTATAGGCTAAGGTACTAGGCTACTAACACTTAGTACTTTCCATCAGGTAGCGATACCTGAATCCACTCCAAATATTTTGGAGTGGATACAGGTCTCACTTTAAGGATGTAGAACTGTCATAAACTTCTTCTAGGCTACATTTTATCGAATGTGTGGCCATTGTATCAAAAAAACATTAAAAATATTTTAAAAAATTGCTTATTAATTTATCATGTATGTGTGAAAACAATAAGCAAACTACCATATTACACTGAAGAAATAAATATAAAGTATAAGAAGGAGAAAAAAAAGTGGGGGGGGGGGGGTGAAAATAAATGGATTTGAACGGAGGAAGAAGAAAACCACTGTATGGCGTTTCCACACGGTTATCATAGATGTTGTTGCATCGTTTTCGAAATATTTATAAATATTTTGTCAGAATATTTCACTGTCCTGACGTCTTTCGTAGCGTCTTTTTTGTATTAAAAAAACTTATTATGAATATCTCATACTAATAATCAAATCAGCGAAAAGATATAGTATCCATTCCAACTAGAAAATTCTCCAGGAAGGCCTGTTTCATACAATGATGGCGCCACTTTCTATGGAGTGTCCACTCCCATAGGCGATGTTACTAATACTCTGTATCTTACTACTCTCTGAATGTTACTTACTACTCTGTGAGCATGGAGAGGCTGCAACGAGAGTAGCCTTGTGCACGCGAAGTTTTTTCGGCTCCCCAAATAGAGAAGTTTAAATTTTTTTCTGTTCTGTTAACTTAAACTGGAATATTAACTTATTTTCTGGAGTAGCTTTTTTGATAATCCTGCACTTTAGGGCGGAAACACTATTATCACGTCACGTGAATCTCGTCATAAAAGGGGTACTCAGTGGCCCCTGTTTAGTGTAAATTGCGAAGTCGGTTGGAGAAGAAACTGTAACGTAGGTTGGCCAGATTAAAAATTCGATCTCGAGCTTATGTTTGGGGTATTGATTCCTCGTTTAGGGGTACTCACATATCTTAATAAAGAAAACGGAACATTTTTAATAACAACCATTTTATTTTTATATTTTGTTGATTTTTACAAGTTCGTGGAATCCAAAATTAGTCTTGAACAAATTCCTTTCGCTATACCCCGTTTGAATTTTCGCTATACCCCGTTCTCGTTCTAAAATTAATTTCTTACTGCCTGTTCCTCGTTGTCATCACTTACTTGGTAGTCCTTCTGTTTCGTTTCCTTCAGGTATTGAATAAGTACAATATTGATTTTACCCTTAATCCATCTTTCTATAAGAATTTACTCCTTACTCTGTGTTATTAATGTAATTTTTGTATATATTTTAATTCTAGTTTTGTATTGATTATTACTGTATTGTATTTTCTGTAACTCCCAGCGTCATCTTCATTTAGGATCTGTGCGTGAGAAATGTGTATAAATAAATAAGTGGACATGGGTCATAATGCCAAATTGTTTGCGTTGGGATTACTTGACACGGATTTCTGTTTGTATGGATCAAGAGAAACTGGTTCATAAACTTGAGCATAGAAACTAACTCCTTAAAGACGAACACTCGTTCAGACGACACGACTTCTTTCGTCTTGAATCTAAGTAACAAACAACTGTCCAACGAGCAGCTGAGTGTTTTATCAAACGGTATGAAATTCGCCGTTATACCATCGAAACCTCCCATCACACAGCTCGCTATGGGTATAGAAGCCAGTATTACCAACCTTCCCGAAGAAACTGCCAACGAGATCCTATTCAAGACTGCCGCAGTCCTCCGCAACACTCGAAAAACGTGCTCAAACCTCAACCACCGCCAACGTGCCGCCCTGTCATCTATAAGAAAAGACAACTCCATCGTTGTACTTCCTGCGGATAAAGGGCGCCGGACTGTTGTGCTGGACCGATCAGCCTACCGAGAGAAAGCCTTGGCCCTATTACTCGATCCTAACGTATATGAACCTCTACCTGATCCTCCCGTTAAAGTCTTGAAACGTCTGGAAGCAAATGTTAATAAGCTTGTCCACGCATGGCTTAAAGATAAGAAGATCCCGACCGCAACTCACCATCTTCTGCGTGCTACTGGCTGCCAACTACCGCAATTCTACGGATTACCAAAGATCCATAAACCGGGTATTCCTCTCAGACCTATAGTGTCTTGCTGCAGTGCCCCAACGTATGAACTGTCCAAACACATCGCGAGCCTCCTCTCGCCTCTTATAGGTAATACATCTCACACCGTTAAAAACAGCAGTGAATTCATTAACATCATTAAGGACATTTCAATCCCTGATAACTCTGTCATGGCATCATTTGACGTGGTTTCTTTATTCACCTCGGTTCCCGTCCAACAGGCCTTGCACTGCGCCAGAAGGCTCCTTGGGAGCGACTTAAGCCTCCAATCCAGGACGTCACTATCCACTGATGACATCTGTACCGCCCTCAACCTATGCCTCTCTAGCAGCATCTTCACCTTTGAAGACTCACTCTACAAACAAGTACATGGCACTGCTATGGGTGCCCCTGTCAGTTCCGTAGTAGCTAACATCGCCATGGAAGATCTGGAGAAGCAGATACACCAGAACCCACCTACACCTATTACAACGTGGTGTAGATATGTCGACGATATTTTTACCATAATACCACGTGGTTCTGAAACGGTACTACTAGAATACCTCAACTCTCTATCCAATTTCATCAAGTTTACCGTAGAATCAGAGGTGGACGGTTCGCTCCCGTTTCTGGACGTGCTAGTGCATCGCGTAGGCCCACATCTAGAGACCTCAGTATACCGCAAACCCATGTGGTGCGGTCAATTCACCAACTACGGGTCCGGCCACGCTCCAAGCCATCTCAATAGCACTGCCCGCACCCTGTTCTCCAGGGCCTGGAGCCATTCCAGCACCGACACAATTAGACGTAACGAGATCTCCCGTGTGAAGGCGGACTTAACCAGATGCGGTTATCCATCCCATGTACTAAACAGATGCTTGTTACAGGCACAAGAACTTACTTCCAACCCAAGACCTCCGAAGCAAGTCGGCATATCATCCGCCTACATTCCGTACTATCCAGGAGTGTCAGGACGTATCTCGAAGATCCTGAGAAGTTACAACATAAAATGTGTGCAATTACCAGGTAGGAACCTACGTTCACTTGTCTCCAGTGTGAAGACCCCTGTCACACCTGTCTTACGCAGCAATGTAGTGTACCGTATCACCTGTAGGGCCTGTAACAGTTGCTACGTAGGTGAGACATCGAGACGTCTCCAGGATCGCCTCACGGAACACGACAGAGCAATCCGGCTTGCCGAAACTGACCAGTCCGCGCTTGCAGAACATTTTTGGGCTACCAACCACGATCTTGACCCCAAACGCGACTTTGAGATAGTGGACCACGCGCGACACTTTCGCCACCGCCTATGGCTAGAGTCACTAAACATAATAAACAACCCTAAGGCATTAAATCGCCAGAAAGGCATGCGTATACATCCCATCCTAGAGACAACCGTTTTATTGATGGATGATCACTGGCGTAAGGCAGCACACGTCCGTGCTACAACAATGACGCATGAGTAACGTGCCACATTTGCTTGTAATGTATTCAAATTTGTCAGTTGATAAAGGGACACGGGTTCCGAAAGCTACTGAATGTACTTATATTTTATTTTATACTGGGTATTCTGTAAATATCTATTTGAAAAATTATTAAACTATGGACCCCAGTACTCCAGGCCCATTTGTCACTAAAAGAAATGTTTTTTTTTAATCGGCTCATTTTTGGCTAGTGAAAAAAGGCCAAAGTAGTTTACGCCAGTAATTCGGGACAGATTAAAGTATAAGTATAACCTATTTGGATTGCTTAAATATCTAATAAGGGACACTTAATGAATTTATCTCTACGTTTAAAAAGCTGCTGTTTGACCTCATTTAAAAATCTTAATACTTAAAATAGAATTTTGATTTTCCAAATTACGAAAGATGAATGTAAGAATTCCTGCTTTCCTAAGTAGATTTACTATCTGATTACTTCAACTGCGAGTCGCACTGGTTTTAAGCAGTTCAATATATCTTCGGCGATTTTTGGATATCCGTCCTCACATAGATAAGAGAGCTTTAATTCATGTAAAGCAATTTTTATCGTTGTTAAAATCCTTAAAAATCTCTCACTTTGTAATTAAATGGCAACTACAGTACATTTAAATAAAAATTAAGCATTTTAAAATAAATTACGGAACAGGCTGAATATTACAAAAACAAAAATATGGCCTTAGTTGCTAATGCTCCTAAAAACCAAATATCCAACAAACTAAGTTGAATGTACGTTTGAAACAATTCATCCACTCCCACTCAATAATTAAATATTGAGTCCTTGAGAATGCGCATCGCTTTGTTTACAAAACCCTACAGTAGCCTCTGTTTCCAATAAACAGGCATGCAAGGATTTAAACACCAAAATTAAATGGCTAGGGAGACTAGATTCTTAACAACGGATGATTTAGAGGCTGGTGCAACCTGTGCCAAGATTTCCAAGTGATGAAAGGATTGTAGGAGTCTCAGTTATTTCGAAAGTCTTAGTCATATTTTTAATGCTGAGAACATGAAGGTAGGTGGATGCTATAATTCATAATTTAAAAACATTTAAGGACATCTATTTTATGATTACAGACAAATGTTTAAGAACGAAGGACAACAGTTGAAAAGTAAATTTTAAAATAATTTGAAAATGTACATGGAAAATATGAAGCATTAAACCAGCTGCTGATTAAACATAAAAACAAACAAAATTCGTACAAATTAGTCTGTGACAGACTAAGAGAGAAATTTCTATTAGTCTATGGATAGCAAGGAAATAAATAGATTATTCCTGAAGCAAATTAAGTAAACACGATCGCAATTTATAATTCAACTTCTTTAGTGAATGAAGGTAAAAATTATTTCTTAACGAATTATTGATTAAGAGAATAATTAATTGTCGAACGAAAACAGACTGAAACTAGCGTCATAAAATTTAATTTCGCTTTCACTAGTAATTAAAAGGTCAAAGGTTACTGCTTTGTGTCACAAATATCCTATTAATTAATTGAATTTTAAAATTACATTCCCTTAAATTGTTCAACATCAATGACAGTTTTATATGGACAGTTCCGGAATATTTATGCATTTCACTTACCTAAAACACACTTTCTCAGCACTCAATACATTTGTCATAAGAGAAATGCGTGACTCTAAAATGTTCTGTTGTCATAACAACGATCATTTCCAAAATAAACATTCATTTTCCTATTCTACTGGCGTTTTTTATTTTCGATTAATGGATATTAAACATATAAATTAATTGATTTATCAATTAAAAATATATATTAATTAACATTAAATTTGCATATAAAATAAAGATTAGCACTGAACAGAAGGAAGTGTGAAAGATGCCTTAGAGATATTAGAAATGAAAAAGATGAAATTAAAATAATTACTTCCGGTTATAACATCCCGGCATGCCTTTGAACTAGTATGTAAAAGATACACTGGTTGTTAGTGAATTTTATAATTAATGATTTATTTTTGTATTTAATTTAAAAATTAGATTAATTCTTATATCATATTTTGTAGCTCTTTATTTATTGAGCATATTCTTAAAAACTTCTGACTTTTTCGAGAAGTTCTTTGAAATAAAAAATAAACCATTTATATAATATTCTTACATTAAGTGCAAGTGATTAAATATCACGTGATTGGAGAATTAATTTTCATCTAGGGATGTTTCAATGAATAAAGAAATGTGACTGATTTAAAGCGTTATCTCTTGAGACTTTGTACAACTTTCGCAAGGCAATTTAAGGAGAGTTCTTCTTACCTTTTCCTTTGACTAGAGAGATGAAAATCGGTGGACATATAAGCATCCAAAATAGTGATGCATTCTTGAACGCATCCCGAAGAGTCAGTTTGGTGTGACATAAGCACTGCGAAAGCAAACGTAAGAGTAGGAGTGCGTTATAGGCCTAATGACTAATTTGTCTGACAAATTTGATAGTATATTATGATGTGGTTACAAAGGAACTGGATGCAAAAAATAATTTTGATATCAAATACGGTACTTGGATTTCAGGAAAGATTTTGACACTGTTGCGCATGGAAGACTATTGTACAAATTGGAGCAGAATGGTATTAACGGTAAGTTGCTACAATGGATAAAAGGATGGTTAAGTGCGAGAAGACAGAGGGTGGTAATCAGTGGGTGCTTCTCTTCGTGGACTAATGTTATTAGTGGAGTCCCACAGGGTTCGGTGTTGGGTTCACCATTGTTTTTTATATTTATCAATGATATTGATGAAGGTATATCGGGCTTAATGTCGAAGTTTGCAGATGATACAAAGGTTGGCAGGGTTGTTAATGACAGTAATGGCAGTGTGCTACTGCAACAGGATCTAGAAAATTTGGGCTGATGGGCTAAGAAGTGGCAACTGAAGTTTAACCTTGACAAAGTACTGCATATGGGCAGAAGTAACCCGAGAGAAAAGTACCAACTGTGTGGTACTACACTTACGGTGGTGGAAAGTGAAAAAGACCTGGGGGTAATTGTGCAGTCAGATATGAAGTTTTCTGAGCAATGCAGATAGGCTGCCAGGGCAGGTCATGGGTTTTTGTCAATGATATATAGGAATTTTGCTAGTAGGGAGAAGGAGGTGATTATCCCTCTGTATAAGGCAATGGTCAGGCCACGCCTTGAGTACTGCGTACAGGTCTGGAGGCCTCATTTTAGGAAGGTTGTAGATTTACTTGAGCGTGTACAGAGAAGGGCAACAAGATTGGTGAGGGGAATGAAGAGATCCTCTTACCAAGAGAGGCTTAAGTTCTGCAAATTGCAGTGGCTGGAGACTAGGCACCTGCGCGGTGATCTGATTGAGGTGTATAAGGCCTTGAATGGGTTCAGCACGCTGAATTCTGATGGGATTCTTCCACTTCTTCAGATTACGAACCTAAGGGGGCATAAATTCAATTTAAGAAAGGACAGATGTAGAATAGATGTGCGGAAATTTGCCTTTAGCCAGCGGGTGGTTAATTGCTGGAACAAACTTCCATCTGTCGTTGTGGAAGTTGATAGGTTGAATAAATTTAAGGAGGAACTGGACAGGCATTTGGAGGGAATGTTGTGATTTTTTTTTTTTTTTGGCCAATGCTGCATAAGCTCCTACAATTACTTTCTTGCATTACATGCCACTACTACTACAAAAGCCTTGAGCCATGTGCCTGCCTCTGCTCATCCTTGCAAACACTCCTGAGAAGCGAAGGGGGGGGATGTTTCGACTTAGTAGATCAAATGTGCCTCACACGCAGTGTAAATATCCTGTGTGCTGCTATCGCAATCAGCTACATCAGCTCATTGGAGGAATCACATAATCAGTTCTTTGATCCTTAGCTAATCTACACTTCCGATGTGACACATTAGGTGTCGGGATGTCTAATATTGTCACAGAACACGGTTACACCTCCAAATGACCGACGCAGCGACGCTCGAAATACGATTAGAAGGAAAACACGCGGCTGTGCCCTTCGTTCACCACGGCCCATGCAGCTCAACGATGCATACCAGAGAGAGTTGGGTTAATCAAGTGGTGCCCTGTAGCGGTAATCAAGTAGCAGTAGTCGATTTTACTGCTTGTTGGCTGGTAGTCAGTTTTGGAGCCTCTAGCGGTTCAAATATTAATTACATTATTATTATTATTATTATTATTATTATCTATATGGTGAAAGGAAACCTGAGGAGCCATGTCCAGTGAGGAGGTAGGTAGCATAGAGTCCTGGTGAAAACCAGACAGGTGTGATACATATATACATGTGTCTTTTACGTATAAAACACTTGGCTTACTCCGTCATACCTCTACATAGGAAAGCGTGCGCGGAGGTTGGCGAGGGACAAAGCGAGAAGGGGGCGAAGCCCCTTAGTATATATTATGAAGCTTCTTTTTTGAAAAATAATAATCATGAAAAACAAATTACAATAATAAAATTATTCTAATCATAACAATTGGTGAAAAATATATTGTTAATGTTATTATTGCTTTCTAAAAAAAATTCAAAATTAACTTTAATTACTTCGGAATTTAATTAAAATTATTCATTAATTTGAATTTCAATTAATCTACTTGGATTTTAAATACGCTATAATGAATTATGATATTTAAGAATATTATCAAAATTGGGTCGGGTCGGGTCCGTTTATCTGTTTGCTTAAATAATAATTCAGTTACTTTGTTTCGAACCGAGACCACCACAACAGACACCAAGCTGGAGCAACTGTTCCCATATGCCTTATACATCTACAATTCCAACAAACAGCTTATTCAGAACATGCTTGGTTTTGGGAGACTTCCCAGGGGCATTGGTCCATGCCAACCAGCGCTTCCACGGGTTGCGAGTAATGGAACGGGCCTCAATGCGGGTTTGCTGGAAATAAACAATCGTGGACAATGGTACTTGGCATTCATCACCAGGAAGTGATGAAGGAGACTGTGGCAGGTCTACAGTATCTCTGTGAAAAGCCTCATAATTCCTATGACGATGGATGTGACATGGCGAGGGTTGTCCGCCATCAAATAAGCCAACAACCAGCTCGATGCTCGGGCAGCAACAGCGTTCTTCGTGACCAGAGGAAGAGCAAAGAAGTGACAACGGTAGAATGGAAAAGCATCGGATGGAGGATCAGAAGTCTGAGAAAAGGCTGCTACACCCAACCGCATAGAGGGCCATTGCTGGTAACGAAGGCAGTGGGAAACCACCAAGTAACTATCTATCCTCAGTAGCTCCAAGACGTCAGAATGCATGGCGTCAATGGGGCCGTGAACCTGCCTGAGGGCAGAGAACTTGAAGAAAATTTTGAAATGTTATATCGTAAGGTGTTTAAAATCAGACACTCTCGTGGATTGAGGACTTTAGAGAAGTAAACTTAGTGGTTGCACAGTTTTAGAGAAGCACAACACTATGAATATTAAACACCAACAAGTGAACACATTCATATCTGGAATATTTATGAAAATAACACTTCAGTTTGTTCAATGTAAATATAAGTATAAAAAATATAGTCGCACCAAATGTTTTTATATACCTCACGAAATAATTATAACAAAAAACATCATTTCATCGGCCATCTGGCTGAGAGATACAAATATAGACGTAAAGTGCAAGATTTAATAATATTCACTGTATATTATTTTAAAAATAATTAGGCATTTAAAAGTATATTGAGAATTTAAGAATTTATTTCTCTTTACCCCAATGGCTCACATCTGTTGAGTATGGGCGTGACACACACACACCCAGATACACACTGGAGAAAGTGACACTAATATATCTTCAGTTATCGTCCTCTCACTGTCATAAACGATGACAGTGAGAGGACGATAACTGTCATAAACGATGAAGATCCGTGCCAAGTAATCCCAACACAAACAATTTGACATTATGACCCATGTCCCCTTATTTATTTATTTATTTATACACATTTGTCACGCACAGATCCTAAATAACTCTAAGAACGCTAGGAGTTACAGAAAATACGAAACAGTAATAATCAATACAAAACTAGAATTAAAATATATACAAAAAATTGCATTAAGAAACAGTGTAAGGAGCAAATTCTTATCGAAAGATGGATTAAGAGTAAAATCAATATTTTAGTTATTCAATACCTGAAGGAAAAGAAACAGAGGACTACCAAGTAAGTAGCATATATTTCATTGTTACTGTATGAAACAGTATTGTATCCAGGAGTGAAGGAAATAGGTATAAGGAATGTACAAGTGTTAGGAGTTAATTAGGGAATAAGACAAGAGGAATGAATCTTGTTTTCTTTTATATAATTGTCGAATCAGAGTGAAGGGAAACTGCAATAAGAATAATACTTCGTTCACAGCCAACCGGAAACAGCCTTCATGTCAGACCATCTACCAGTAGGCCTCATTCTTCCAATCAATTCCAGGACATCCCGGCAACATCAGGCACCAGTTAAGAAGACAGTGATTAGCCCTTCTCTCCTCAATGCAGAGAAATGCTGCTTCGCCGCAGCATCCATTTTTTCCTTGGGAAACCCTAAACCAATGTGATCCACAGCTCGGGCTACACTTTCTTACCTGCTTGCTGCAGCCTATTGCTCGAACTGCAGCGTCAAAAACACTTTCAATCCCCTGTCGAAGCAAAGCATGGTGGACCCAAGATCTCAGCCTTAAATTTCGGAATAAACAAAGACTACATGCAAAATGGAAAGCAAAATCAGACCCACTAGACAGAATTGCATACTCAAGAGCCCGCGCCCAGTTCAATAGAAACAAATCTGAAGCCATTAAAGCCTACATCGACAAAACAATCAAGATCGGGAAGGCACCGTTTAAGGCAAGGAATGATGAATTCCCTCAACAACTTAATCCAATTGAATGGCTAGACTACATCACAGGATATTTAAGCCAAAGTCAGCGTCTGACCTTAAGAGCATTCATAACAGTTGTCAGCGAGATGTCCTCACTTCCATCATCACAAAAAGAGAGCTTCTCCAGGCCATCAATGATATCCCACCAACGTCTTGCACTGGATATGATGGAATCCCACAATTCATTCTTAAGAGCGTTAGTGTTTTCATCATTGATGCACTCCTAGGTATCTTCAATGGAATCCTCAAAACGCAAAGTTTCCCAACAGCCTGGAATCAATATATTGTCCGACAAATCCCAAAGACACAAGGAGCGACATCAATTTCACAATTCAGGCCAATAATGAAAGCCTCAAAGTCACGGAGAAGTGCCTTCTTCCCATCCTAACCAACCAGGTTCTGCCATGTGAATCACCGTACATTCACTATGCCTTGAAACGCAGGTCCACTATTACAAACCTATTGCAAACCACCAACACCATTCTGTGGGTTCTACAAGATAGGGCTGAGATGGCAATTGTTTATCTGGATATCCAGTCTGCATTCGACAGCATAGATATCCAGCCCCTCCTGCAACTTTGTGAGGATGGATACCAGATAAAAGGCAATATACTGGAATTCTTGAAGTCGCTACTTACGACCAGGGTCCTTCACTTGACTGTGAATAAAACAATCTTTCACAAGGAAAGTTTGTGTAGGTGTACCCCAGGGCGGAGTTCTCTCAGGGCTCCTCTTTACGGCTGCCATCCACCCATTCTTGTGTCAGCAAACAGAATTTATCAGTTATGCAGACGACATGAAGCTCCTCTGTCGGATCAGCGGGACCGCCCGACCTGATTCTGTTTCTGGAAACATTATCAACAGCCTCAAGAGTCTGATTACATACTTGGCACAGTTCTCTCTTAAGATAAATCCAAAACAATCTGCACAAATGGTATTTTCCCTTAAATCAAACCAAACGCAACTAAACCTGGAAATCTACGGCACCCCCATCACCCCAGTCATCAAGCACAAAGATCTCGGCGTTATATTCGACCCTAAACTCAGTTTCAAACACCATGTTGCAGACATTCACAACAAGGTCTGCAGAGCAAGATGGCTTGCCAAACAACACCTCCTTCATGTCACAGAGCCTGAGTACACGCTCCAATACATATACCGGTTTCTGCAGCCAGCCATCACCTACAAGTCAGAAATCTGGGCGTCGGCAACCAAAACCACGCTAAAAACCATTGCATCTGATGAGTACTGGCTTCTTCGGTGGGTCCTCTTCAAGCGTAAACTGCCACCACTCATACATACTTCAGATATCACCCAACTTCTAAATTACAGAAAAGTTTCCAAATGGATATTCACGCTCCGCTTGCTCGTGTCAATTAAAATGATAGCGGGTGAAGTGAATACGCCAAATTTTTGCCAGATGTGCAATTGGAGGATCCCCCCGAAACCCTTAAGAGCCCTCCCCTCTCTGCAGTCTGTGGCGTGGAGGCTCAGAATAGGGGATAGATTCCTGCCCATGGAGATGCTCCACAACGTCCAGGAGATAGATGTGGACTAGAAAAAGTTCATAGAGGACAAATCGTGCAGAAGTCGCATCATCAGGGACCAGCTTTCGTCTTCAACCGACTGACTGTCATCGTCCTTTCATGTGTCTTCATTTCACATGTTAATATTAATTTTAAATGTAAAATATGTAATTTTACGTTTAATGTCCTAATATATGTTTTAAGTAATTCTTCTTGTATAAGTTATTTAATGTTAAACCCCTAGCATTGTCGCTGTTGTGGGTGTTATTGCATCAGGCAATCATGTAACCAATCACTGCCTGCAATAAATATATTTAAAATACATGCAAGACATCTCTGAGTCAACTTTGTATATTATGATCATTTGCTATCTAGTTCAGTTGTATACTATGTTGTAGGTAATAAATGCCATGTTTTATTTTCACTTTCAGTCCTGTTATTCTAAACAACACGCGCCTTGCTTGCCTAGTTGACTCTCCCACAAATTGGGCGAGAGAATCCTGGAAACTGATTAAGGGAAAACAAAAGAAATTAACCTCAGAATCCTGAGAAGCTTCTGTGAGCAGTCAGGGGCCAAAAAAAGTGAAGCCTTGGTAGGTGTGAGGGCGCCTAAAAATCTAAATAAGATATCCAAGGAAAGGTAAAATATATAATAGAAAGAATAAAAAAAAAAATACAAAGGAAAAAGGATTTTACTCCCCCTCATAGGCTATACCAGCAGACGACCCCTACGGCATCCTCTCCTAACCAAGGTTCATCGGCGTAAAAGACTCGCCTGGTGCAAAGAGCATGCAAATTGGACGTTAGAAGATTGGAAGAAGGTGTGCTGGTCGGATGAGTCACTTTATTTACTTCACACCGTGGATGGTCGTGTACGGATTTGGCGTCAACAACACGAGGCTCTTCATCCATCGTGCATGGTATCAAAAGTGCAGGCCGGTGGAGGCGGTTGTATGGCGTGGGGCATGTTTTACTGACAGGAACTTGAACCCCTGGTGCATGTGGACCAACGTATCAGTGGTCTCCGCTATCGTCAACGGCTTGCTATACACTTCTTCACGTGTTACACTGTTTCGAGAATGGCGATGGTTTCATCCGAGATGTGCCGGGCCATCGGGCACTTGTTGTGCAGGAATGGTTTGGAGGCACTGGTTAAAGAAGCACTGCAGGATCATTTAGACAAGACTTCAGTTATAGCTCGGACACAGCATGGTTTTGTTAAGGGGAAGTCTTGCCTGACCAATTTGATTGGATACTATGATGCAGTCACAAAAGAACTGGATGCAGGGAATAACTTTGATATTTTATACTTGGATCTTAGAATGGCCTTTGATACTGTTGCACATGGAAGACTGCTGCACAAATTGGAGCAGTGTGGCATTGGAGGCAAATTGCTGCTATGGATAAAGGGGTGATTGAGGGGGAGAAGACAGAGAGTGGTAATCAATGGACACTGCTCATCGTGGACTAATGTTATTAGTGGAGTCCCTCAGGGTTCAGTGTTGGGTCCATTATTGTTTTCTGTATTTATAAATGATATTGATGATGGTATATCAAGCTTAATGTCCAAGTTTGCAGAGGATACAAAGGTTGGCAGGGTTGTCAAGGACACTACTGACCCTATGCTGCTGCAACAGGATCTGGAAAGGTTGAGCAGATGGGTTGAGAGGCGGCAAATGAAGTTTAACATTGACAAATGTAAAGTACTACACATGGGAAACAGCAACCCCAGAGCAATGTATCAACTCTGTGGTACTACACTGACATTGGTAGAGAATGAAAGGGACCTGGGGGTGGTTGTGCAGACAGATATGAAGTTCTCTAAGCAGTGCAGACCGTCTGCAAGAGTAGGTCGTGGAGTATTGTCGATGATATATAGGAATTTTTCCAGCAGGGATAAGGAGGTGATTATTCCCTTGTATAAGGCAATGGTCAGGCCACACCTAGAGTACTGTATACAGGTCTGGAGACATCATTTCAAGAAGGATGTAGAGCTGCTGGAACGAGTACAGAGCAGG
This sequence comes from Mastigoproctus giganteus, assembly GCF_048544385.1. Taxonomy (NCBI): domain Eukaryota; kingdom Metazoa; phylum Arthropoda; class Arachnida; order Uropygi; family Thelyphonidae; genus Mastigoproctus; species Mastigoproctus giganteus. The sequence continues at coordinate 13,365,210 of NC_143577.1, forward strand.
GCAACAAGATTAGTGAATGGAACAAAGGGGTGCTCTTACGAATAAAGGCTTAAGTTTTGCAAATTACAGTGTCTGGAGACTAGACTCCAGCGAGGTGATCTGATAGAGGTGAATAAAGCCTTGAATGGTTTGAGCATGCGCAATGCTGATGGGATTCTTCCTCTCGCTCAGAATAATCACCTGAGAGGGCATAAATTCAAATTGAGGAAAGACAGATGTAGGATAGACGTGCGGAAATTTGCCTTTAGCCAGCGGGTGGTTGGTTGGTGGAACAGACTGCCATCCCTTGTCGTGGAAGTTGATAGCCTAAATAAGTTTAAGGCTCAGCTGGACAGGTATTTTGAACGAACAGAGGGGTGAAGTGGAAGTGGGGACAATTGTGGGAAGAAACTTACGTCTGTAGTTGTGCAAGTTAAAAGATTAAATAAATTCAAGGAAGAAGTGGACAAACGTTTAGAGGGAATGGATGCATGATTTTTTTTCACTAATGCTACGTATAAGCTTGCTTTCTTGCATCAAATGCCTGCACTATTATTACTACTCTTACTGTTACTATTTATCGTGTCATTAGAAACTTGAGGAGGGAGCAGCAGAAGGGACTGTTGCATTTTTCATATTACGCGATACTTGCCCATTACTTTGTAAATCACTTCACAGTGAATCAGTGACGGATTTAGCACTTGAGAGGCCCCAGGCGCAATTCAATTTTGAGACCCCCCCCCCTCTAAATATTTTCGGTACCATTACAGTGTGCATTCTACGCGCACGTTTTTACTATAGCATTTGGTTCTATAGTAAAATCATTTACTCTAGATTTGGTGTTGCGGTTTTAATCATTTTGGTTGCGCAATTCTTTCGTACATATTTTACTTAATGTTTAAATGAAAAAATGCCACAACTAAGCAGTAATGATAATACGTATTCTACTTCAGATTCACTTAGTTCGCATAGATATTTCGTATAATATTTGGGGATATTCGCATAAGAGTTTACTAACTTCTCATATTAAATTATAGTTTTATTCAGTAACGGTAATAAAGATGAGTGTAAAAATTTAAAATGAAACAATTTTATTTTTTGAGACCTAAGATTTGAGGCCCCCTCGATTTAAGAGGCCTCGTGCGCCTGTGCGGAAATCCGCCACTGCAGTGAATAGATAAAAAGCATTTATTGCTTCAGATTTGGCCGAAATGAGGAGCATTTTCCATATGCAGTGTCGGCTGGATATAATGTGATTCTCTACTCCCGACAGGACAAAAGGGGAGGTGGAGTTGGAATCTTCTACAAAACACCGCACATACTAGTTACTAAGAATTATAAAAGTCAGTCCACTAAGTTCGAAGGGCTAATTGTGTCATGCGAATTTAAATCTGCTCGCATTGATTTTGCAGTTATATACACCCCTCCAGGACCCGATGCTGAAACCGTCGACGAGATAACTAATTGGCTCATGCATGGGCTCCATCACTCAGCAAGGCATGTTATCTGTGGAGACTTTAACTTTTCCCCTCAACTTGTTCATCTTCAGTCCAGATTGCTAAATAACCTTCACCCATTAGGAATCCATCTGATTAATAATCTCCGACCAGAGGTGATCACCATCTTGATCTTTTGCTATCATCAAGCAATTGTGAACTTGATTCTACAACAGAAATAGCTTTTCAACCTGATCACATGCCAATTTTAATTAACTTATATTTTCCGACTCAAAATTACAATGTCTCGACTCAGTCCACACCAAGATAATAACGAACCCAAAATTACTCAACATTACTAAATGTCTAGAAGCAGCCACTGCAATTCCTTGGAATGCACTTGAACAATGTGATAATCAACTTGCCTTAGACCTTTTAACTCGCTGGCTCATCACAATTTCTGATTATGCAGCCTCAAAGAAAATAAGGATCTCTGAACGTACGAGAGGATGGTGTACTCCTGAGCTGAGCAACGGTTTAAAGCTTAAACAGGAACTGTACAAACAGTGGAAAATGACAGGACTAGCTCCGGACCGAACAGCGTATTCCAAAGGACGAGCAAGCTTCAACCGCCTCAGTCTCAAGCCATAAAACATCACATTCCGACAGAAATACTGTGAACTCCCTCCACAGTTTGATCCTGAAAGGTGGATGGACTTCATTGCACGAGTTCAGCAAAACCAACATGAGCCCAGTGATATTCCCATGTCTGATGATGATGTGCCCAGAGATGCACTTGAAACCATTGAATTAACAAGACAAGACCTTTTTATCTCCGATTAATAAGTTGCCTGCAACTGGTACAGCGGGAATCGACAAAGTACCACAATTTATCATTAAATGTTTGAGCCCATTTCTAAGTGATCCCCTCCTAATAATTTTCAATAGCATATTAAAAGGAGAATTTTTCCCTCCAATATGGAATTTATATTCTGTTAGGCCACTCCCAAAAGTTTCCCAGCCAACTGAAGCCAGGCACTTTAGACCCATCTCTCGTTCCTCGTGTCTATTCATCATCAACCCAATGAAGTCCAAGCTTCTATAGATGGCATTCTCCTTCCAGTGGTAAATACACATACAGACTTGGGAGTAGTTTTCGATTGCAAACTGGCCTTCAAGCCCCTCATTGACAAGCTCATAACAAAATTCTGCAAACTGCGGTGGTGGATTACCAAACAACAACTACTTCTCTTTAAGGATCTTGATGTGACTCGGCGGTACGTATACACCTCTGTATACTCCGTCGTGTTATACGTCTCAGAAATATGGGCATCTGCAGCCCCCACGAATATCAAGCGTGTGTACTCCTCCGAATACTGGCTCCTTCGTTGGATCACACATAAACATCATCGTTCACCCCAACAAAGAACAACTGCGATGGCAACCGCACTAATCTTTGCCCGACTACCAAATCTTATAATGGAAAGACGCCTCACCCTAACTGTCAAAATGACCACTGGAATAATCTCGGAGCCAAACATATGGGAATTGTGCAGCTGGAGAATCCCTCAACCCGGACTGAGATCAGCTCCAACCCTTATAGCCAACCATAAGACTAGCGCTTAGCGACCGCTTTCTCCCCAAGCAGATGCTTATCACAGTCCAAGCAATCGAAGGCGACCTCTACAATTTGTCAAGGATCGCAAATACCAGAGGGAGATCCTTGATAACCTAAACTCAACCAGGCAAACTGCACAGTAATGTCGCACTATAATAAATTTTAAAAAGATGTCTGTATAATATTGTATATAATGTCAAAAATACTGTATAATATTTTTATGAATATTGTGAATAATTTAACTGAAACTTATTATATTGTTGGCCCTGGGAGATGAACCCGAACTTCGATGTGGGCCCCATCCTCAAGGCCTTTGTCCACCAGGCAATGTGAAGCCCCTGGCATTCCTGCCGTGAAGGGTAAATTGTATACATCCTTTGTACACAATAAAGATTATATATGTTGAAATTACTTGAAAAAACAGTACTGAAAACACTTACCATGCACATTCTCCCGCACAGGCCCCATCAAATTCATTATTCGTTGCAAAACAGATCAACAGTTAGTAACCTGATTATGACTGCTAATGCAATCCTTGGATCATTTGAGGAGAAAGAAGAAATGGCAATCACATATCTTGATCTACAAGCTGCGTTCGATAGTGTTCACATCCCAGCCTTGCTCAAACTCCTTCGAAATTACTATCACATCACAGGCCCAGTATTGAAGTTTCTGACATCCCTTCTTCAGAATAGAATCATCCACATGTACATAGGAAAACAAAGGTATACAAGACAAATACAAGCAGGCGTTCCACAAGGAGAAGTCCTGTCCGGAATTCTTTTCACTGCTATCATCTACCCACTAATACACAGTAGAACAGATATGATATCATATGCAGACGATTTAAAGATCTTCACAAAAATAAATTTGACCGATGAAGCCAAAAACGCCACAGTAACCATCAACAAGACCTTATCTAAGTACAGCAGTACCTCACGAATTTTGACCTGCAAGTGAACCCTGAAAAATCTGCCATCATGGTATTCTCACTTAAACCCATACCAACCATAATTCAGCCTGCGATTGACGGAGTCCCGATCCCCTGCGTTGAAAAGCAAAGAGATCTGGGTGTAATCTTCGACAGAAAATTACGATTCCATTACCATATAGAAGAACTCTGCGCTAAATTCAACAAGAAACGGTGGGTTGCCAAGCAGCACTTGCTACACATTTACAACACAAACCTGATAAAAATGTATATCAGGATGATGATTTTTGGAAGTGTACTGTATGGAGTAGAGTTGTGGGGCTCAGCTGCAGACACCACAATTAAACCATTAAAAGCCGCTGAATACTGGCTCCTGAAGTGGGAAACCTGGAAGTGTCATCTCCCACCACAGCAGCGCACAACACCGATGGCCAACGTGCTGAATTTAACCAGGTTTTCAGCATTAATGCACGAGAGAAGACTCATCTTCACCGTAAAAATGACTGCCGGGAGAGTCTCAGCACCCAACGTTTGGGACACCGTGTGCTGGCGGATTCCCCAACCAGGTCTCCGCTCCACTCCCAAGCGTCTTGGTCTTCCTTCGAGACTACATTTGAAAGATCGGTTCCTCCCTTATCAGAAGCTCCATCTGGTTCAATCCCTGGATGCTGACTTATTTAAAATCATAGATGATAAAAAGTACAGACGGATCATCCTAGATCTGCACGTGGGCCCAGAACTACCAACTGATCTCAGATCGTTATGGCGGGGCAAGAGACTCTCAGAAAACTGGACTCGAGGAAAATCTTTTGTTATCACTTGTTATTTTTGTTATTTTGTATTAGTTTTCCTTTCAAGTCAATGTTATCTGCTATGAGTACTGTTTTTTTTTTTTTTTAATATAATTTGCCTATAATTAATCTTTACAATTCCTTTATTATCTCTGCCGCTTGTTAACCCCTGGCATGGTGCCGTGAAGGGTATTGTATGGTCGTGGTACCTGCGTGTACCGGTGAACTGTACAATAAAGCTCTTATTTATTTATTTATTTATTTATTTAAAATGCGAATGTGTTGTTAATTGCATTGCGTGAAGCCCGCAATGCAGTTAAGCTATACGGCAGAGCGACATGTACAGGGGCAACGAATTCTGTTACACAGTAAGAGAGTCATATCTGATTAACACATTTCTTGATTGTGCAGGGAAAATGAAATTACTGCATCATACTTTACTAAAGATTGAAGACGAAATTTATGCAAACGTGATAGTTTCCAGAAAGTCTGTTCAGCAAGCAGTCTTCCTCAGTTTGAAGTAAAGTCCCACTCATGTGTATAGTTTGAGCAAGAAAAAGAATGAAAAGAGCATTGGACTTGTTCAATCCATTCAGAGCCTTAAACACATCACGTTTCTACTTCATTGGCAATGTTTTTCTCTATCAAAACCGAATTTGATATTCTGTAAATTTTCGGTTTCTACAACTATACTTGCAAGGAAATATTTCCACGAAGGAAAATTTATATTGAATCCATGAGGAAAGGGTAGAGCAGAAAATGCATCGGAGTTGAGCACGATTCAATCCATGTATTTCTAAGTACGATAATGTTCTTTTATTATCCCTCTCTGTGTTGTGTGTGGGTAGAAGTAACCCAACATTTTAAAACTCTCGAATTATCAAAATAAATCGAGTCTATTGAATCATTCATTAATTAGGAAGTCATTAGCGAGCAACCTTATATCATACATTTATTTGCAGAGGGAGTTATAGTTTTTCTGTTTTGAAAATTATTGTATTATTTCTGTAACGTTTTTCTTTTTCAATGCGTGTACATTATTACACGTCATTATCTTTACTCACTTTTAATTCAATAAACATACGTAAGATGATGATAATAAAAGAAATAGAAGGCATACTCTTCATTTAGGTTGAAATGCCCAGATATTTGCGTTGATTTCTTGCTGAAGTGATCACGCCTACACCTCTCACTTCATCAGAATCAGTTCTTTATAATTATAAACTATATACTTATCTTATATTACTTGTTGGGTAACATTTATTTTCTAGGCAATAGAAATGTGTTAGGAACGCCTCAAGTATCCCCAACCCATCCACTTCAACAGAATAATGTAGGTGCACCGATGTATGATATTTAGGATGGCTATAAAAATAGTATAAAACAGGTTGGGATGATTAGTATAGATATACGAAGTGAATTCCACGAAAATGCTGCTATAAAACCTCTTCTACCTCTGTTATACTTTCTCTTACCAAACTTGCTGTCATTAATTTCAACAACCATACCCACACCGCCAATCATACCATTGTCTTTCACACACATATCCACGCATACCTCTCTACAAAAATCCCACCAGTCACACACCGTGCTTCAACTAACTCTCATCTCATATATAACAGTTTCACACGGTGTCTTCAAAACCAAAAAATAGGTGAAGAAGCAGCTCAATGATACTTAAATTACTTTCAGAAAACCACGATCCCTTTCGAATAGACCTTTTAACATGATGAGGATTGGCCCCTGACTTTCCACAAACCCATTCAAAACAATCTTTAATCTCCTTTACACACTTGTACTCAGAAGCAATCAAATTGACACTCATACACCATTCAATCACAGCCTTACAACCATTCTTTTGCAAACCATACAAAAATTTCGCATTCACTCGCTCCATTGGGACTAAACAAGGAACACCACCAAAAAAAAAAAAAAAAGGAAAATAATAAGTGACGTCAGTAGAGCACGCTACAGCAAAGAGTACTGTGCGTAAAAGGCACAACAAAAAAGCAGAAAACGGCTAACACCACAAGCCAAAGGCAGCACAAAATGTACTAAAAATGGCGACGAAAAAAGCAAACGCACTCGTGTAAATGATAACTTCGTACTTCCCTCTAAACCAAACTGAATGGACATCCAATGAAACAATCAGAAGTCAAAATTACGCATTCACAGTAATCACCCAATCATAGAACTCGACTCTACTGTATCTCCCGTGGACGTGTTTTAATACCCCGTCCACTGCTCATAGAAAACCTGTACCCAAATTCTGGAGTATGGCGGCACTTAAGAGTTCAACGGACGGAAGAAAGGAAGAAAGGGTCCCAACGTGTGCCAGTTTAACACGCTACAGACCATTACCGACCGACCTTCTTCCCGAACAGTTCCTTGTTGACATGACGTCTGCATAGCTTCGCGCGGTTTCCGTCAGATATGCACCCTCCCATCCGCTCATTCCTGAGAAAAGCAGAGGGTGTATTGTGCATATCAGGATTATTAATCGAATTAACTTCGGTCGCATAGAATAAAACGAGTGTTTTTAAACCAGCACGTGTTCGGACTGTTCAGAAAGAGAGAGCGGGAATTATAGAAGCCAATTCGGAAGAACACTGCCCATGGAAGTATCTGTAGAAGAGGCATGCAGCAGAAACAGAACGTCTATGAGAAAGCGAGTGGAGGGACTCTGTTAGAGAGGAGTCATTAATTAACCTAACTGTCCTCTTCTGAATGGAATCAAGAAGCCTGAGAGAGGGTTTTGGGGCACCATCCCAGATGTGGGAACAATATTCCATGGCAGGGCGAATTTGCGATTTATACAGAGTGAGCAGATGTTTGGAAGAAACGTAAAGCTGAGAGCGAAAGAGAAAACCACGTTTTTTAGATGCAGAGGAAGCAATATTTATAATGTGCTTGTGCCAAGAGAGATTAGAAGTCAAGGTAATCCCCAAAAGAGATATATCATTTTGCCTAGAAATTGGAGTGAAACCAAAGATAAGCATAGGAGCAGAAGAATCCTTTTTGCGAGATATAAGACAAGACTGAGTTTTAGAAGGGTTGAAATCAACTAAGTTGCCTTTGCCACACTGGAGAATTACCTGGAAATTGGTATTTAAGGAATTGGTAGCAGATTTTCGAGAAGTTGAAGCTGATTGAGCAGGACAAGGTTTCTCAAAATGGAAAGTGGAATGCAATGTGCTATCATCGGCAAAACTATGGATAGGATTTCCAGTCAATGGAAGAAGGTCATTGATATACAAGATGAAAAGAGTGGGGGAAAGAACTGAACTTTGGGGGACACCGGCATTAGTGGAGAAGTTAGAAGATAAGTTATATTTATGAAATGAGATCGTGAAAATACCGTGTGGAAAGACCTCAGTTTGTATTCCCTTCATGACCGCTGGATTTCCATCTTAACAAGCTTCCATCTTATGGCAAACCATAAGATGGAAGTTTCTTTAGAAGACCTTTATGCCAACACGATCGAAAGCCTTTGAATTGTTAAGAGCAACTACTAGTGTTTCAGCGAAGCTTTCCATTGAATTAGTCCATAAATGGGTAACATAAGACAGAATATAACCAGTGGATCGACACTGACGGAATCCGCACTGGCGATCGTTGATCGGATGGAAGGTTTGTACATAGTTTAAGAGTTGGTGGTTAATTTGACTTAAAAAGCTTTTGTAAGTCAAATGTTCAGGTAACCAAAATGAAAGCAAGGTTTCCACAGGAGTACTCATCCTTTAACGTTTCATATAGTGAGGACAACGAAGCAAGAATTCTGGACACTAATAACTGGACCGAAGGAATACTGATACTGCCTTTCCACAAGAATGTAAGTACAAGGACAAAATCAACAAACCCATCCTCACCTACGAATATTGAAAACGGAAATAAATAGCAACTACAGACAACCAAGAAAATACAGGAAAATAGGATTCCAGTTCGGCAAAATAAGAATAATTTACACGATGATTTGCTATGTTACTATCAAAACGTGCAATGTTTTCAACCCGGTTATCACCTATGCTTCTGGAGTCTGGTACAAGAAGGCCAATACAGTAGTAAACAGATCGCGCCTAGGAACTATACAGCGCTCTCTTCTCCTTCTGTCCTCGCGTGCCTGTCGCACTGTAAGCACCCATGCGCTCCAGGTCCTCACTGGATTTCTTCCACTTGACCTGGAGATTGTTCGTCATGGGTTTCTCTACCAAATAGCCAAAGAAGGAGCAGTTACCTGCGCAGGTTTCACCACTGACCCAGCAAATAATAGAAACACTGAAAATAAGAGACTTAATGAACGTCTAACAGACACCTGGCAAGAAAGATGGCAGACATCAACTAAAGGCGCTGTCACCAAAAGATTCCTCCCGGATGCCGGGGCCTCCTACCTCCTCACACCTGTCTGGTTTTCACCAGGACTCTATGCTACCTACCTCCTCACTGGACATGGCTCCTTCCAGAAAAAACTACATGACTTCAGAATTTCAGACTCACCCCGCTGCCACTGTGGAGAGGATCAGACGTGGGAGCACCTTGCCCACAGCTGTGAAATCTACGAGGACTTCAGGAGGATCCTAATAACGAAACTACGCTTCAACTACCAAAATCAAGAACACCTCACCCTACAGAACGAAGAAACGTACCGAGCCCTGACTCAATTTGCAATGGACCTATTTACCAGGCAGAAAGCGCTACCACCACCTTACTATCCGAATCAATAGGTCATAACAACCATGACTGCCAATTGTTGCTGCGCATCATTGAGCCATGGATGCTAACGCCTTGGACCAACTTGCACAAGACTTGATCAACATACCATCCGGAGTACAGAACCCAACTTGATCCCTCACATCTCAAGTAGTCAATCGATCTCCCCACTTGGTTGGGACAATACTAGCAGTGCAATCAAAGACAGGGTCCACACATACCTTGACAAATTCCTCATCATTGATTCCTGGACCAACTTCTATTAGATGTGACACATCTCATCAAGAAGAGACCTACCATTGATCCGTAAACTTGACCATCAATCTTGGACTCCCGGTTTTGACCACCCCCACTATTCGTTATGATGGACTACTGGACCAGCCTTCAGTCTGGATGCGACACAGACTCACCAAACGGAGTCCCAATGACGACACCTGAACTAGACCTTATTGAACATGACCCATCCACCATAGCAGCACTCACACTGCTGGATTTCCAGCAAGTTGTCGGCTCCAACTGACTGGCCGTGCTAGCTGTACCTACCTGCACTTGCGGGGTATCTCTCTCTCTCATTTTTTTTTTTTTTTTTTTTCGGCTACTTTCTTCTGTTTCCTACCATGCGTCCTTTTACTCCCCCACCCCATTTTTCTCTTTCCGAATGATTTTTTTTTTTTTTTTTTTTTGTGTGGGGAGGTGGTTTTCGTCCACCCGCTACCCCACTCTTCTCTCTGGAGAGGCACTGGGCATGCCACACTGTCATCAGGGGCCATCTTCCCTGTCGGCCCCTTTCTTCTGTTTCCTACCCCCCAGCCTTCTGCCTTCCTCCTTACTTTTCTCTTGCACGTTTTTTTTTATTTATGTATATACGTGTTTTTTTTTTTTTTTTTTTGGTTTTGTTGTTGTTGGCGCATCGGCTTCTGTGGCCATAGTGCACCTCCCAAGGTTTTTGCAGTACTTTGATCCAAGCCCGAGGTGGGATTCGAACCCGCGACCTTTGGGTTGCCAGGCAGGCACTTTACCCACCCAGTTAGCCCGGTCGGCTCAGAATTCCTGAGTCGACATCTAACACAACAATCATTTCCGACGACTTTTATTTAATTTTTTTTTCAGGTCAGTTTGGGTGCAGTCAATGCATATTAATTGCTAACACTCAATCCATTGGATAATGGGGTCAGAGCCGGTCCCACAGATGGTGCAGACCCTAGAATTTTCACAGAAGGTAGTATTTGCCATATTGAATTAACAGATTGGGGGAAATATATACTCTTACTATATATGTTATTGCCAATGTGATTACTATTTATGATTGTTCTTGTTACTCTATCGTTCGTTATTTTCTTAGGAAAATCCCAGAAGAGGCAGAGGCAGGTCAATAGGGCTTAGCGTTTTGAGTGAAAGATATTTTTTATTATTATTTTAGGGTTGCCCGGAATTGATTACTTTAACCCGTATATGTGTGAGTAAATTGCTTGTGTTCTATGGTCGATTTGCCTGTTTTGCTGGACGAAAAAAACCTTTATATCTACGCCTCAGACCGACTAACTCAGCCACGGAGTGAAAGAAAAGTCCATTAAAGTTGCTCGCGTTGAGTGAATGATATATCAGATACTGCAAGGTCACTTAACAACATCATTATCACCACCAGCTGTGGTTTTGCAAACGATTGGCACAGTGACCAGCCGGTCGCCTTAGTTGTCCCGCAGAGAAGTCCACAGGGGTATAATCTGGAGGGGAGGCTGAGCGGCTACGCAAAAGTGTAATGCAGAGTCATGGTCAAGTGTCCGTTGGACGCGTGTATAAGTTGAACTACAAGATAATGACTGAATGCGCTTGTATAAAGAAGCAGAATGAACATGCAGAAATTCATTTAATATTTATCTGTGGTCTGCTGAAATAGTAAAGCACATGCATCTGGCAATCCAAGGGCCTATCTTTATCTGGTAGCACTAATAGGAACTTAATACTTTAATTACCAACTCTATAAAAAACATCGGGAACGCTTCCTACGCATTCGGAGGAAGGCGCAGAACGACTGGATTGCACACAGAATGAAACTTGGGAAAAGAATCTTCACCAACAAGAACCAACAGTCCCCCATGACCACTGACATCTTCCTCGCATGGGCTAATTCGCTCGCAACTAAGCCCCTATCTGCTCCAAACCCCTTTATTCAGGTTAATCCACCAGCTAACCAGACATCACTGGATAAAATAGCCATCACAAAGGAACGCCTTACTGAGGTCATCAACAGTCTTCACAACAAGTCTACCAAGGGCCCGGATGGATTTCCTATTTTCATGATTAAAATATGCAGTGTATATATCATTGACCTCTTGCTTGATGCATTCAATTCCGTCCTCGTAACAGGAGTTTACCCTGCTATCTGGAACACATATTATGTTTCTCCTGTTCAAAAAAAGTCTAACCCAAAATCGCCTAATGACTACAGACCAATTTCCGTAGGATGCACTTTCCTCAAAATCTTGGAAAAAGCCATACTTCCTGCTCTCATCCATCACATGTTCTGCCACAAACCTCCATACCTCCATAGTGTTCTACCTGGACGTTCCACGATCACCAACCTCTTGGACACACTGTTCAGAATTGAAAGTACCTTAAGCAACAAAGAGCAACTGGATATTGTGTTCCTCGACATTAAGGCGGCCTTTGACAATCTGTCCACCCATGCATTAGGTACCATACTGTGCAATTACTTCAAAATCTCTGGCAACATCCTAGTTCTCCTTAGGAAACTACTTCAGTCCAGGACCCTATGGATCAGAAATCAAAACCATAATCACCACATTCTCTGCTCCAGAGGGCTCCCACAAGGGGGCGTTCTCTCTGCCGCCCTCTTCGCCGCATCTTTAGAACCCTTCCTATCAAACCGTACTAATTTTACCACCTACGCAGATGATATTAAGTTCTTCATCATCACAAAATGCCACCAGTCTCTCCAGTCTATTACTGTGAGCTCCAACCGACAGCTACATGAACTGGAAAACTACCTTCATGCGACTGGGCCCTTCATTAATAAAGAGAAAACTGCACAACTCTCTATCACCAAGAAGAAAAATACCAACGATGTGAACATCATTATAGCGAACTCTCCAGTTAAAAAAGTCACCCAACATAAAGATTTGGGTATCATCTGGGACAAAGACCTCACCTTCTTGCCTCACTGTAATGCCACTCGAACGAAAACGTATTCGGCTTTATGGGCAGTAAAACAAGAGATCTCCAACTTCCATAACCCGGACATTATCATCAAATACATTCTTCGTTGCATTTTCCCAATTCCATTATATGCCTCGACTATATGGTCCTCAGCACCCTCATCATACCAAGCCAGGTTCCTCTCCCTGGAATTCTGGATCTTGAAATGGCTAAATAGGGTTGCCGGGCAACCCTATTTAGCCATATCAAAACATGTTCTGGTCACCAATCTTAATACGCTTCCTTGGAGGTATCACATCATCTCTAGGAACCTTCTTACCCTCTCTCAGCTTCTATCCGGAAAGCTGAGGTCACCCGATATTTGGGATATCATCGCCAGACCGTCCGACAGGAGAAGATGCCAGTCCAACACCTCCCCATACAGATCGAAGCTGCGTAGCATGTCCTCCCTGGACAACATGTTTCCACATAACTCCTTCCAGATATTCAATAGATTAGCCATAGACGTTGAGAAACTTTGCAAGGACAGAACATACAGAGCTTAATAATAATAATAATAATAATAATAATAATTAAGAAGCACACAGATCAAGAAACGTTTACAGGGTACATCATACAAACAGCCGGACACAAGTCAATATTGTTCTTGGTTTATTGGCGAGAAACGTATTCTGGTTATTCTGGTTAATGTTAAGAAGTCCGATATACATTCTCGCTTTTTAGAAGTCTAAAATAAAGCCCTTTCTAAAAAGCCCTGCCACCTTGGCTTAGATACCATTCCGAATTTAAAATTATAAACGATCATTTCAGTATTAGCAGGAAATAATGACCAATGTTAAACAAAACAGTATACCCCTACACCATATTTTGGTGTAGGGGTACACAAAAACAATGAACTGTGAATAAGATCAGAACCTCGAAAGTAAGCATACCTCATCTGTTAATAAAAATATCTTTAGGAGTAAAAATATTAGCCTTTATTAAAAAAATGAAGTTATAATTGTTCCAATCATACTCTGTGTAACCAATTTAGTATAACCCATCAAGATGCTGCCCTTATAATGTAATGCCCTGGTTTTTCCTTAGACTGTGGTTGTGGTGTATTCACTTACATTTGGTATTTTTCGTTTACATAAGTTAAATTTTAAAATAAACAGAAATTTTTGGTAAAAAAAAAGCAATAATGAAGAAAGGTTTAGTATAGTATAATTTACCTGTAGATTACAGCTAGTCAAAATCCATGAGGAAACAATCAGAAAGCTCTTTTACATAATATATACATGGATAAGGAGTTAAATATTTCAATGAGATGAACCATCTTCCTGCTAGCTGCAGTTCTCTTCGACCTTGCTGAATTGACTCTAGAAGTTTCTTGAACACATGTAAGTGAGTTCTGCTTTGGATAGTATCGAGGCAACAATTGATCTAAGCCTGTGTTAAATAACGAAAATTCTAAAGAAAAGAAAGGAGAGAAATGTTCAATAAAATATATTGTCATTTTTTAAAAATTATTCTTAATATTTAAGGTAAAGTTATTTTAAATGCCTCAAAGCAAAAGATAAAAAAAAAATAATATGAATTTTTGGTAAGGGTAAAGAAAATCATAAAACCATTTATCAAACTGTATAATGATAATGTAAATCTAACCCATTTCATGTGATAGCTGCATCGAACAATAAATCTTTTTTTCTATAAAGATTTCTACCATAACACTCGGCAGCTAACTGGCATCGGACATTTTGACAAGCACCAAAAAAGGTTTAAATTTCAAATTATTTCTTGTTCAAAGAAAAAAAAAATTGGAACAATGATGTAGAAATTACTAAGCACCATAGTGACCCGTGGTTCCTGGGTTTTGTTGCACCCTGTTCTCCACAACCAAAATCTCAATAGTGTGAGGATAGGTGAAGTGCTTGCAATAATTCAGTCAATGGGGAACATCACAAAGCAGTCATGTAACCTTACTAGGGGCGCAAATTAAAAAAAAAAGTTGCTGTTTGTACTCCAGCACAACGAGTAAGTCAGAGGACTTCAGAATTAATTATTCTGACAATAAATACACTCATTAACTGTATTTAGAAGTCATTAACCACTCAGAGCACATTTGCGATTGCACCTGTCGCATTACAAGCAGACAATCTCTTCGACAGGCAGAAATAATTCAGTAAACTGTTGACAATGATGATGAAACGCCTTAACAGAGTGCTGAACAACGTTGAAATGAGTGTGAATACACGCAATAAAGGACTATAAATAAAAATAAATTTCACTTTATACTCTGTACAGCCACTGCAGCCAGAGGAGTGTAACTTCGCTGTAACAATTTAATTACAAAAGATAAACAAGCACAACAGTTATGGGTTGTGCATTTTCAGGCACATTAACATATACATATAAATAAGGCACCAATCTACCTGTCCATCTTCACGTAACGAAAACTCGCAGTGAATGAATTTAATAAAAATTTTTATTTGACACTCTTAGAAAGATTTGTTGAGCCATCCCAAATTTCATTAAAATTGAATCAATAGAAATTGCTGGAACGAGTACAGAGAAGGGAAACGACTGGTGAGGGGAACAAAGGGAGTGCGCTTATGAAGAAAGGCTTAAGTTTGGCAAATTGCAGCGTCTGGAGAATAGGCACCTGCGAGGCAATCTGATTGAGGTGTCTCTATGACTGGATTGAGAATGGATTGAGCAGGCTCAATGCTGATGGATTCTTCCTCTTGTTCAAATCACAAACCTGAGGGGGCATAACTTGAAATTGAAGAAAGACAGGTGTCGAAACGATGTAGGGAAATTATTCTTTAGCCAACGGATAGTTGAAACAAACTTCCATCTGTCGTTGTGGAAGTTGATATCTTAAATAAATTCAAGGCAGAACTAGACAAACATTTGGAATAAATGGATGGGTGAAATGGGAAGGGTTTTTTTTTTTTTTTTTTTTTTTTTTTGGCTGATGCTGCATAAGCTTGCTTTCTTGCATCATATGCCTCTACTAATGCTAATTGCAGCAATTATTATTCATTTTCATACATATCACAGTCTATTTATATTTAATATTAGTAAATTAATAAGAGGAGTTTACCTCAATATAGTACGTGGAACACTTCCGTATGATACCCTCCAGAAATTAAAACGGAAAAAACGAAAAAATCGACAACTTACCGGTACATTAAAGTAAAATATAAATAATTAAAGTAAAATATAAATAATTAAATAATCAATTTAACACAATTCAAAATCAATTCAAAACAATTAAAATTCAAATTAACGCAATTAAAAGAATCTAACGAAAATATTCAAAACGATTTTTCTTCCTGAAGCTGACAATGCTTTTCGACCGACTATCGTGATCACAGGAATGAAAATTACCGAATCAGGCTAAACCTGCAACTTAAATAGTTATTATAATGTCTTCGCGCATGCGCGTAAAGGTCCACGCATCGGAGATCAAATATGGCCGCCGAACATTAACAGAATTCTCGTGTAATTTAATTTCAACGGTTTCTGCAATTAATAGTCGCGTATAATTACGTTGAACGTTAAGTATTTTGGCCTCGTTAAATAAAAAAGTATGTTTTTCGTTAATGGCATGAAAGGCTATGTATATAAAGTGCTTAGCATCATAGTCTAAATTTGTTCGCAGCTTGAGGCTCTAGCCCTAAATGCGCCTTAGCCTTGGCATGAAAGGCTAATTCTGACGCTGCTGAACGAGAAGCACGAACAGAGGCTTCGTGTTGATTTACACGGATATTAAGAGAAAACCGCGTCGAACCCTGGTAAGACGAGTCGCAATCACCGCAAGAAATGTTGTATACTAGATCATTAATTTGTGTTGCGAACGCCGAAAGAACCGAGCGATTGTTCAGTATAGTGTGTAACTTCCGTATAGGCCTAGCTATAATTTTAAATTCGGTATCTTTAAAGAATCTGTTAAGCTGTTTGTGCCACTGTTCAACATATGGGACAGAAATAAAGTATTTTTTGATATTACTATTGTTGATTGGTGCAGTATTTTGTATCCTATCCTTAGCTTGTACCCTAATTCGATTTATTGTGTTAATGGGATAACCCCTGTTCAAGAATCTGCTAGTTAATATTTGTATTTCTGAGTCTAAAGCAGAATCCGTCGTTGAATATTTATAGGCATTTAGAAATTGATTAAAGATAATCGATCTTTTGTAGGTGAACGGGTGGTAGCTATTATAATGTAGAAGCATACCGGTGTTTGTGGGTTTTCGATAGATGCTAAATTGTATTTTGTTCGAGTCCCGGGTAAGCGTGAAATTTAGAAAGTTTAATGACTTAGTATCCGTATCTTCCCTTTCCAATGTAAATTTGAGTCTAGAATGAATATTATTAAACGAATGTAAAATGTCTTGGATAGTACTACTATCGGTAATAACTAGAACATCGTCTAAATACCTCCCATAGTATGTGATACGGGGACGAAAAGATGTCAAATGTATCTGCTCAATCGTTGAGAGATAGATCTCTGACATTAAGCCACTCAGGCTCAAACCCATTGGTAATCCAAAAATTTGTTTGTACACCTTGTCTCGAAAGGTGATGTAGTTAGCCTCGACTAATAGTTTAATTAAGTGAAAAATCTCCTTTATAGGCAGCTTCGTATAATTAATCGGTGTCGAGTTTTTATTTAACATATCCCAAATAATATCTAATGTGTATTCAACGTTTACATTCGTATATAATGAGGTAACATCTAATGAGAATAAATTGTCATTGTCGCCGAGTCTACAGTCTTTAAGATTATTAAATAATGTATCGTAATTCTTAATCCCAAATTGTATAACCTGTCTAAAAGGTTTTATAATGTTATATACATGTGTGGCTAAGGCTGAAAATGCCGAGTTCCTGTAGGAAACAATAGGTCGAATCGGAAATCCAGGCTTGTGTAATTTTACCTGACCAAAAAGTGCAGGAATATTGTATGTTCTGGACTTCAATTCCTTCAACTGAACCATAGTAATGTAGTCGTTTTTACGATATGTGGTTAACGTTTTATTGTATTGATTTACCAAATTGGTAAACAGTGTCGGGTCCACTTCACGATAAGTGGAGTTATCAGATACAACTGAATCTAACTTATTAATATAATCATGTTTATCTAGTATTACCACTGTATCTCCTTTATCCGCCCTCTGTATAATAATGTCCTTATTTTCTCGAAGTTCTCGTAAAGCTGAACTGTCATGTGTATTCAATTTAGGAAGTCGCGTTTCTTTTATGTTATTCACTACTTGGTTAACTTGTTGAATAAATACATCTTTTTGTGGAACACTACGAAGTCCAAATTCAATATCAATTACGCATTGTTTTTTTGGCAGCTTTCGAGGTGGTAAATTATAATTTAATCCTTTGGATAAAAGTGAAATCTGGTCCTGCAATAGTGTACACGAGGAAAGATTTGTAACCTGTTGATATGTCGGTTCGTTGGATACTGGGTGAGGGGGTGTTCGTGAACTAGCCGACATATTCTGTGGTAGTGCGTTATGTGTCTGTGGGGGGGATGTCACCCAACTCGTGTGAACTTGGTCGCAAGCTCGCGACAATGTGTTAGAATTCGCATGAACGTGTCTTGAACTATTCGATAATGTTTGCAACTTATTAACGTGTCTGTTTTTTATTTCTGAGGCTTGTGCTTCCCGTCGCAAATCTATGGAGGTCTTCAATACAGACCAATCGTTCGGATGTAGATAATTTTTTAATTTATCGCGAAGCTTCCTAACCTGGGAAAGGTATTTTTGTTTATCCGAATATCGAGATTTTAAGGCAAGCTTAACAATATTACGTGATGTCGCCAGTGATAGTTGTTTTATGCCTGAAATTTTTCGATTTAAATTCACCCTGGCAAACTTCGGAACGATGTTGTTTTGAAGGCAATATTTTAGGAAAGAAATATGGTAACTTTGGGCCGAGTACCTTAGTGTAGATTTAATGTAATTTTGTACCAAGCCATTCAAAAAATCTCCCATAATTGTGTGTATCGATTGTATACTACTGGAGAGACAGGAAGTGAATGAAATAGTCAATAAGAGTTTGAAAATTAATTAGATAGTATGAATCAGAGCTGTAATACTCAATATGTTCTACGTTGATAATAATATTAGTAAATTAATAAGAGGAGTTTACCTCAATATAGTACGTGGAACACTTCCGTATGATACCCTCCAGAAATTAAAACGGAAAAAACGAAAAAAATCGACAACTTACCGGTACATTAAAGTAAAATATAAATATGTAATAATCAATTTAATCAATAATCAATACAATAAAACGTTAACCACATATCGTAAAAACGACTACATTACTATGGTTCAGTTGAAGGAATTGAAGTCCAGAACATACAATATTCCTGCACTTTTTGGTCAGGTAAAATTACACAAGCCTGGATTTCCGATTCGACCTATTGTTTCCTACAGGAACTCGGCATTTTCAGCCTTAGCCACACATGTATATAACATTATAAAACCTTTTAGACAGGTTATACAATTTGGGATTAAGAATTACGATACATTATTTAATAATCTTAAAGACTGTAGACTCGGCGACAATGACAATTTATTCTCATTAGATGTTACCTCATTATATACGAATGTAAACGTTGAATACACATTAGATATTATTTGGGATATGTTAAATAAAAACTCGACACCGATTAATTATACGAAGCTGCCTATAAAGGAGATTTTTCACTTAATTAAACTATTAGTCGAGGCTAACTACATCACCTTTCGAGACAAGGTGTACAAACAAATTTTTGGATTACCAATGGGTTTGAGCCTGAGTGGCTTAATGTCAGAGATCTATCTCTCAACGATTGAGCAGATACATTTGACATCTTTTCGTCCCCGTATCACATACTATGGGAGGTATTTAGACGATGTTCTAGTTATTACCGATAGTAGTACTATCCAAGACATTTTACATTCGTTTAACAATATTCATTCTAGACTCAAATTTACATTGGAAAGAGAAGATACGGATACTAAGTCATTAAACTTTCTAAATTTCACGCTTACCCGGGACTCGAACAAAATACAATTTAGCATCTATCGAAAACCCACAAACACCGGTATGCTTCTACATTATAATAGCTACCACCCGTTCACCTACAAAAGATCGATTATCTTTAATCAATTTCTAAATGCCTATAAATATTCAACGACGGATTCTGCTTTGGACTCAGAAATACAAATATTAACTAGCAGATTCTTGAACAGGGGTTATCCCATTAACACAATAAATCGAATTAGGGTACAAGCTAAGGATAGGATACAAAATACTGCACCAATCAACAATAGTAAGATCAAAAAATACTTTATTTCTGTCCGATATGTTGAACAGTGGCACAAACAGCTTAACAGATTCTTTAAAGATACCGAATTTAAAATTATAGCTAGGCCTATACGGAAGTTACACACTATACTGAACAATCGCTCGGTCGGTTCTTTCCGCGTTCGCAACACAAATTAATGATCTAGTATACAACATTTCTTGCGGTGATTGCGACTCGTCTCATCAGGGTTCGACGCGGTTTTCTCTTAATAACCGTGTAAATCAACACGAAGCCTCAGTTCGTGCTTCTCGTTCAGCAGCGTCAGAATTAGCCTTTCATGCCATTAACGAAAAACATACTTTTTTATTTAACGAGGCCAAAATACTTAACGTTCAACGTAATTATACGCGACTATTAATTGCAGAAACCGTTGAAATTAAATTACACGAGAATTCTGTTAATGTTCGGCGGCCATATTTGATCTCCGATGCGTGGACCTTTACGCGCATGCGCGAAGACACATAATCACTATTTAAGTTGCAGGTTTAGCCTGATTCGATAATTTTCATTCCTGTGATCACGACAGTCGGTCGAAAAGCATTGTCAGCTTCAGGAAGGAAAATCGTTTTGAATATTTTCGTTAGATTCTTTTAATTGCGTTAATTTGAATTTTAATTGTTTTGAATTGATTTTGAATTGTGTTAAATTGATTATTTAATTATTTATATTTTACTTTAATTATTTATATTTTACTTTAATGTACCGGTAAGTTGTCGATTTTTTCGTTTTTTCCGTTTTAATTTCTGGAGGGTATCATACGGAAGTGTTCCACGTACTATATTGAGGTAAACTCCTCTTATTAATTTACTAATATTATTATCAACGTAGAACATATTGAGTATTACAGCTCTGATTCATACTATCTATTTATATTTAATATATTGTGGATGAAGCACTGGATATTATGTTTGTTGCTGTGTGCCAATTCCTTCATGTGCTTGGAAGAATAAATGGAAAATATGGTGGGTACGCAGAAATGTTCTTGGTCCACACAACAGTAATAGCTTTTCTTTTTTTTTTTTTCATTTTCAGAAAAAATAAAACAATTTCCTGATACATAAGAATTTGATTCTAAAAATAGCAGTAGGTAGTTATAAAAACGATAATGGATATAGGTAATTTTTAATTATTATTTTCAAGTAATATATTTTGTATTGCGTTAAAAATAATAATACGAGTATATTTTGTGATTATTTTTAATAATTTGTGAAAAGTTTAAATGCTATAGGTCCAATTATTTTAACTTTATGTCTATATACAGGTATCTTCCCCAATTGATTCAGGAGTATTGTGTTATCGAAACTTATCCGAACAGAGAAATAGCGTTACGAATTATTCTTACCCTGCCTATAATAGTAGCGTGAAAGGCCCTCGAATAAAGTCAAATTGATTAAAAATCACCTGAGATGAACAACTGCACAAGAACGACTAACCAATATATGGATTATATCCATTGAAACTCACGTTGCACGAAACATAACACAGAGTAATAATTGGATCTATAGCATTAAGTAATACTGTGTATGTATTTTTATTTAATTCACCTTTTCACAAGCGTAATAATTCACAAATTATTAATTACAAATAATCACAAAATATACTCGTATTATTATTTTCATGCAATACAAAATATATTACCTGAGAAGAGTAATTAAAAATTAATAATAACAACCTATTTCCATTATCGTTTTCATAACTGTTTACTTTTATTTTTGTAATCAAATTCTTATGTTCAGGAATTTGTTTTTTAATTCTTTCTGAAAGCGAAAACAAAAAAATTACTGCACGTACGTAGTACATTGGCAGTACAGTATACGAATGTAGTCAGTGTCGCGCATGCTCAGTCAAGTCGGAACTGCTCGTCAGAATACGATTCACGCCAGGTTGGAGCTGGGGATGACTTTTTTCGTGCGCATGAGAAGAACGTAAATTTATTAATTCACATGTTCGTCGAACATTTCATTTTTGATTCAATCAATTTAGCGAGCACAGTTGCCAGTGCTGCACAAGCATGGGGAAAATTCCCCGACATACGTATAATTCCGCTGAACGCAACTCTTACGTAAGTCGGGGAGTCCCTGAATCATTGACAAAACTGCACGACCTGCTCTAGCAGCGCCTCTGAACAGCTCAGAGAACTTCAGGTCTTTTTCATTCTCCACCTCCCTGAGTGTAGTTCCACACGGTTGGTACGTTTCTCTTGGATTACTGCTACTCATATGCAGAACTTTGCATTTATTACTATTAAACTTCAGTTGCCACTGCTTGACTTTTCTTGACCCAGTTGGAGTAGCATACTGTCATTAACAACGAGGCCGACCCTCGTATCATCTGCAAACTTGGACATTAAGCCTGATATGCCTTCATCGATATCATTAATAAATAGAAAAATAACAGTGGACCCAACACCGAACCCTGTGGGACTCCACTAATAACATTAGTTCACGATGAGCAGTGTCCATTGATTACCCTGTCTTTTCCAACTTAACCATCCTTTTATACATTGTAGCAATTTGCCTCCAATTTGTGCAGCAGTCTTCCATGTGCAACAGTATCAAAACAAACCCGTGCTGTGCCCGAACTATTACTGTCGTCTTGTCTAGATGATCCTGCAGTGCTTCTTTAATTAACATTGATTCCATTATATTCCCCGGAACAAAAGTTAAACTAACAGGTCTGTAATTACTCGCGTCCTCCTTTGGTCCCCCTTCTCAATTCGGGATACATTTGCACAACTCCAATCGGTGGGGATCTCCCCCCTGAGTCCAACGATGCTCTCATAATTATGGCGAAGCGTTTGCTTAGTTGCTTTGCCGCCTCCTTTAATATAACTGGATAGATCCCATCCGTCCCAGGGGCCTTTTTCATGTTTATGTTCAACAACTTCTTCTGCACTAAGCTGTATATTGTAACCAAATCATTTATCTCCGTGTTAGAGATTAGTAAACCTCTGTCCTCCCCTTCCTCAGAGAATTCCTCATGTGTGAATGTAGATGCAAAATACTCATTCAGTTTGTCAGCTATCTGAGCAGGATCATCAAATTGTTGAACCTTCTACCAGCATTTCCCAAACTTTTTCAGTCAAGGAACACTTTTCATCTCACAATATATTTAGGAACACAAGTTTAGCAAGGGGAACCAAAGAACTGTTTGCTAATATTTTATTACATACAACGCACATGTGCATCAGGAGCATTTTATTTCCAACATCTGTAAAGCCTGTACATCATCACCTCTGCGCATACTTCTCAATGCAAAGCCTGCCAAAATAAAGTGTTCTGCGGTCTACTTGATTATTAGTCTAAGTCAGTAATTAATAACCGAAAAAAAACATAATAATATTAAAAATTATAATGATACAAAAGTGGTGTAAGTTACACACGTGCAAATATTTTATTTTATTTTACTTTCCTTTATTATTAATTATCATTCTTCACGGAACATTTGTTCACATCTCGCGAACACAGTTTTGGAAATACTGCCTTATACAATGGGATAGTCACCTCCCTCCTTGTCACTGATGGCAAAGTTCCTGTACAATCAGTGAGAAAACACCATGAGCTGTGCCTCGCAGCCTGTCTGTATTGCTCAGAGAGCTTCATGTCTGAGTGCACAATTATCACAGATCTTTTTTATTCTCCACTACCCCGAGGGTGGTACTAGACAGTTGGTGTGCTTTTCTGAGATTATTCTGTTGGGATACTGCTGCCCATATGCAGTACCTTGTATTTATCAATGTTAAACCCCAACTGCCACTTCTCAGCCCATCTGTCATTAACCACTACAACATTTGTACCATCTGCAAACTGACAATAAGCTTAATATGTCTTCATTAATAAATACTGTAAACGGTATTTATTAATGTTCTGTTCTTTTCCTTCTCACCTCCTTCTAACAGTTAATTCACATTTGATTAGCAGAGATATTTGAGGTTTAATAACTGCGTACTCCATACATTAACTTGGTTTTAATCACTTTATTCAAATAATCTCTTGTACCCATTCTCCAACTGTTTTAAATCACATACATCTATGTATTTATTAGTAACAAAGTGTCCAGGCATTGTATAGAATGCCTGGAACAGTTTGAAATAAACTTTTCTTTATCATCCTGTGATACCATTATTAAATGAAACAAAGTTCCGATTTTTATATAAAAGCCTTCTTAAAGAGGCTTTTATACTACTACTCTATACTACAGTATAGAGTAGTAGTATAAAAGTAGTATAAGAAATACTACTCTACGTATCTCACTCTTAAAATTAAATATATACCTCTTAAAAGTATTAAATATAACATAAAAAAGGTTTATAACATGAAAACTTTGGGGACTTTCCATCCGCTTTACGTTTATTAAATGCCTTTCCCAATAGTACGTTCCTAACATAGAACTTTTTCTTTTTAAATTTTTTTATATTTATATTGTATATAAATCTTGTGCCTTACTGTATTTTTGTATACAAATATTACATTTGGAAAATTAAATGCACAGGGCATAATCCTTATGGGTTTTGATAATTAACTATATAGTATCTGTGTAAATACACCATAGTTAACCCATATATTTAAACTACGCTGAAAATAAATAACAGTAGTCTTCTCTACTAGAGAAGCGTTATTTATTTGAAGTAATGCAATAGCAGCTATCTCGTTGTGAAGGCAACCACATTATGAGATACAATTAAAACGATGCCCTCTAAACTACATACGTAGTTTAAATATATGGGTTAACTATGGTGTGTTTACACCGATACTATATAGTTAATTATCAAAACACATAATGATTATGCCCTGTGCATTTAATTTTCCAAATACATTACCACCACACCCTTTTGGCATCTCTCATAATGTGGATATAACTTCGCAACTGTGATGGCTTTCTTGTATTAGCTTTGAAACGATCGTTTGAGTGGTCGTGTTGCACCAATTGATTCTGTAGGGACCCGTCCTTACATTAATTAATGAAAATTGTTAAATATTATGAGAATTTAACTGTAAACAACATGGGTTAAGAAGCACTGGAATTCAAAAATACCTTCCAGTCACTCCCTGTTTAGTTGTAACTTGTTTGTGTGGAAGTTCTTTGACGAGTCAGTAAAAGTAATGTACCATGACAAATCCCCATTAAGACAGAGGCAGATGCACCATAGTAAGGGCCAAGAGTGCTTAAGTTGGCCCTCTTAAAAATTTCACGGTGAAACGCTATTAAAGGTGGGCGACGTCACCAGGTGTGCGCGCGTGAGGTCACGGGAGGAGCTGTGACGCTTCTCAGTTGACCGGAACTTCCGCCTCTCTGGATTGTTCTCGTATGTTCGAGGCCCACGGAAGTTGGGACACAAAGAGTAAAGAAGACCCGCCCACGGAAGAGGAGAGGAGACAAATGAGAACACAGGAAAAAAGATGTGCAGATATCCTATTGGCCAGGAAGAAAGTGGAGGGAATTTTGAGAGGGAGATTCGCATTCAGAAGAAGTTTTCGGAGGAGTCGGAAGAAGTTCTCGGAGCGGTCTGGAGAATGATTTGAAGGAGTTGGAGAACGATACAAAGCAGAGCAGTAGTCTAATTTGGGTGATAGCTGCAGCCCTGAGGTAGATGGAAGCAGTGATAGAAATTCTGCATATCCCGACAGCCCGTAGGAATGTTAACCTGTAAACATGGAAGCCGTAGTGAGGAAGAAGGAAGAATCACACCCTGAGATTATATAGGCAAAGCCAGTCGAATGAGTGGTCGAACCAGTGACCTACTCGAAAACCCCTCTATCCACGGAAGAAGAAATGCTGACCGGTAAGGAGTATGCGACACTGATTGATTCCAGCCGTGCAGTACCCGGTAGGGAAGCACCATAATCACCGAGGTCCCCAAATGAGCGCCCCGCATTCCAGTACCTGAATGACCGATATGAAAGGAAGCCGAGCAGGGAGGAAAGTTCCAGGCCAAACACGTAAGTGCTAGAGAGTTTGCCGAAATAGGTGTACTTAATTTATTAAGGAGAGGACTTTAGGAGAAATATGTATATGTAGTTAAAGAGGGAGATTTAAGTAATGAATATATGAATAAAAGTGTAATGTATTTAAGACGGACGTAGCCTATAATTTAGAGTGAAGCTCCTCATATAAATGCTTGCTGGAAGGAGAGGGTATAATAGATAACTGAGAATTGTTTAAGGTTAGGAAAGGTTTTTATAATATGTATGAAATTAAAGGTGGAAATTTCGATTTATTATGAGTTGATTTGTGGAGAGTATTTCTGATTTGAGTAGGGGCTAATTAATAAGTGATATATAACGGTATAGAGGATTAACTGTTCTGAAAGGTAATGTTAAATTGAATTGATTGATATTTCCTGTTGACCTGATTACAGAAAGGGTGTCTGATTGAATAAATGAAATTTTCTTACAAATTGAGACACGAACTCTGAAGGTTTTTGTGAGCCAGTTCATTGGCTGGTAGTTGTTGGTTTATTATACAGACTGTTAAGAAGAGTGGGAAGAATCTATGTAATGTGTATGCCACGACCTATTGAAGTCCCTGTAAAGAACATGAAGAGACACCATGTCATAATGAATAATAATGTGTATTAGAATGGGATATCTGATGATGAAACAATTGAGTTTGAACAAGATATTTACACATATAAAGGTTAATGAAATAACAAGTCACCAGCCAAATATAGTTTGACTAAATGCTATTGCTAGTTTCTGTATGATATGTTAATAAACATTGTTTTATTTTACATTCATGTGTTGGAGTCTGTCATTCGAAACTCAGCCAATCCTGTGGAGAAATACCTAAAATAATTGGGGTCCCCTTTGAGTCTGGAAATCTTCTGAGAACAAACAAGTCAGATGCTAAGTGGGAGGATTGGACTACGGGGATATACATATAAAAAAGGGGATAAATTATAATAATTAAAATTATAAAGAAAATTAGGGCAACCAAGAAAAACAATAATACCGCCCTCACAATTGGCGCCCCAACCAGGGATAAATAGCGCTAGATAGTTTAAGTAAAGATATAGTACGTCCCAGTCCAAGCCCCACAATTCCTTTCCTTATATATTCATGTTCAATGTCTTTCATTCAAAGTTTCGCATAATAGGCATTTGCAGAAAAGGGATTTATTACTTGCGTTGTAACTTTAACCACTCTTAGTGCACCCAAAGAGAAAAAATAAAACTTATAAACATCATTATTTGTATTTTTTGCAATGTTTCAACCTTTACAATTAATGTTGAATATTCCAAAGTACTGCACTTTATTTCGTGGCTACAAATAAGGAAAGATTTGCTTTAAATGTTTCACTTATACTTACTCCTTCTGGAGATAACATCCAATAGAGATTTAGATATGGCCAAAACTGGAACTCCTTCCAATTGTAAGAATTCCAGTTTTCTGCATGCTTTCAGAAACATTTCATAGGGAAATTTGTATAACTCAAGAAACTCCCCATGGAAGGATTCTACATGCAAATAGAGAAAAACAATTTAGTATATACTCGCTCTCTCTCTCTCTATATATATAGGGTCCTTTTCATGTATACAAAGTATATATATATATATATATATATACATGAAAAGGACCTGGGGGTAATTGTGCAGGCAGATATGAAATTTTCTTAGCGAAATAACAGCAAATAAACTCACTCAGTTTGTTTGCTATCTGAGCAGGATCATCAACATTCGAACCATCGATATCAAGTGGACCAATCACAGTCATCCCCTTCCTTTTACAGTTTATATAAGTAAAGAAATCCTTGCTGTTTTCCTTAGCATCCTTTGCCAAGGATTTCTCGTAATCTGCCTTCGCCTGCCTAACCGCCTTTTTCACCTGATTACAGACTAGCTTATATCTGCATCGGCTTTTGTGTCGCCTGATAATTTATATGCATCCCAAGCATTTTTCTTCCCTGTTACGAGTCTCATTAGTTCATTTGATAACCATTCAGGCCTAAACCTTGAACAATATTTCTTAATAGGTATGAAACGTTTAGTAGCTTCCACGATTAATTCCTTGAATGCTTTCCACTTAGAATTTACTGTTGGTAACATCGTCAGCTTATCCCACTGTACAGAATTTAAAAACTGTCTGAGACCACTGTACTCACCTTTACGGAAGCAAAAACCCTTTCCTTTACCCCTGATGGTAATTAAATCTTTAAGTAAATCCCACATCAGTACACTGTGATCACTGCCACCTAATGGTTCCTTTATCTGCAAATTCTTAATACACGAATGATCACTGCTGATAACCAGATCAAGGGAATTATACGTGGAGGAGTTAATAGAGGAAGAACAGAAGGAATTATCTAGCGAAGAACTTATTGGCTTGCAGGCAGCGATGGTGAAAGAAGAAAATGCTGACGAAGCTCAAGATGAACCAAATGAGCAGCCGAGAGCTTCATCAACAGAGAGATGGCAATGGCGTTTCGTGAAATTGCATCGGCAATGGCTGAGGTTTGAGGAGATGGATCTTGGCAGCGAACGAGTCTTAAAAGTTAACAGAGTGATGAATGATATGCTTGCTTGCTACAAAGAAATCTACGATGAAAAGAAAAAAGCCACCGTCCAGTCATCCATTAGTATGTTCTTTCGTAAGGTTGAGCTGCCGACCCCTTCTAAATCTTAACAGCCCTCAACCTCCGCAGCGGCGTACTTATCAGCTAAAGACGTAGATTCTGGCAACGAAGCTCGAGAAGTAAAACTTACTGACGTTATGCCTGTCTCCCCTCTTTTTTGTAATTTTATAATTTTGAATTTTTTTTAAATTGCACGATTTTGTAATTTTTCCTGCGCATGAGATAAAAAATTGAATAAATACAATAAATAATTCTATTTACATGTTCGTCGAACATTTCTTTTTTGATTCAATCAATTCAGCGAGTGCTGCACAAATATGGGAGAAATTCCGACTTACGTAGCGTTCCACGGAACGCAACATTCCGTAAGTCGGGGAGTTGCTGTATTTGTTGATTGTTTTGTTCAATATTGCGAAGGCGCAATTTCTTCTATTTATTATGTGTATAACTTGTTTTAAAAGGTAAAGAATATATAACATTTTGTAAAATATTTGGTTTTTAGGAGCATTAGCAACTAAGGCCATATTGCTCCGGGGACATGCGGTGGTCATTCCCTCACCTTTCCGCATCCTCCATATTCGGTGGTCATGGGCTCGAACCCGGTCTAATCAAGAATCGTGTGCTACGCACTGCTGCTGCTGCCCACCTGGCACGTGCTGGATTTCGCGAAATTCAATGTCAGGAACTACTAGTAACGAAATAATCGGAATGAATATTGCTTTCGTACTAATTATTCTTAATAAAAATTGAAGAAATGTATATTTTAACGAATATTTCAAAATAACTCTTGAAAGATTACTGATGAGTGCACAACACCCGGCACAGTTCTCTAATAGACAATCTATTCTATTCATGTTCACAGCAGAGAGAGTTTGCCTCCATTGCGAGTTGCACTTGTATTGAAATAATTTCAAACGCAACTCAATCAAGTTTATGATTATTACGGGTTGTGGGGGGGGGGGGTGCTTTCTAAAATGATTTTTTTTATTCAATCAGAAGCAGATACTATGTATCTGCTTCTGGCTGAAGTCGATGTATTACACTTTTTCAAAATCAACTCGTTATCAGTAGCAAAGTATTTTCCATGAAGGGAGGACTTCAGTGCAGAAAGCAGAAAGAAGAAGAAATTCGAAGGTTCAAGGTCAGGGTACTAAGCAGGATACGCCAATATTTTAGTTTTTCTGCCAGATCGACATTTCAGGTGTACGTTGTGCATACATCAGTGATCAAAAGTCTCGGTACCCATCTAGCAGACACTTTTCTCATATGCACGCAGCTGTTAATGATTGAAGTTCTCCAAACCCTGCACTAATTTAGAGCTCTGCAGCAAGTTTATTAAAGCCAATACGGCAATCTTCCAGGCTTAATGCCTCAATTTTTGTAACACGGTCTTCTCTTGCAGCAGTTTCTTGGCATCCCAGGGTTACTTCATCACGCACAAGGTATTATCCGCATTTGAAAGTTAACACCCGTGGTCCTCAACTGGGGATATGCATCCAAAATAGTTGATTTTCATGTAATTATCTAATTGTCTCTGGATTATCTAATTGTAACTGTCCCATGCTATCTTTTCGACTCTAATTGACACGCGCGCTCTGCATTCATCCATTTCTACATCCTCCTCCTGCTATAACTTCTTAATTGTACGTATGCGTTGATGATTCCTGTGATTTTTTCCTTTGATGGTATTCCACAATTCCAGTGTTTTCGTCCTCATTTTGCAATCCACCCGATTAAGAGATGCCGTAGAATGCCTTAAAGTTTCATAGTCCCTCCTGGAATTAAAACCCGTGAGTTTTCATTTAATTACTGCAACATTTTTCTCCATATTCTCGCTTATTCCAATCAAACTAAGACAGATTGATTAAAATCTCTGATCGAGTTTAAAATGTATCATTTTACCGTTTAATTTACAAAAACGGGCTACATATGTCCACAGAAGAATTATTTTACGAATATTTAATTGACACCAAGTAATAAGAATGCTGTACAATTAAACAGAGCACTAGGAGAAATATAAGGATTTATCGATAGAGTTTAGCTTTGTACTTTCTATCCTTTATAATAAGGAGTAGTGATGGTCCTGGAACACTCTATTGAGGGGTTTTATGGCTAATGTCCAGTAATACCCTAGAGCAGCGTTTCTCAAACTTTTTTGTTCGCGTACCACCAAATAACCGCCTTCTTATTTTCGTACCCCCACATTTGTATTGTAAGATCCCAATCTTACAACTGCGGAAAAATAATAAATTTTTGTAAAATTCTGAAATGAATTTAGGTGGCCAGTTCGAACTAAAATTGAACAATAGGAGTGCCAGTTAGAAGCCATTTTGTTTACGATAACTAGAGCGTTAGCTGCACTGAAGAAAGTGATCAAAGGGACACTGCCCCATCCCCCCAAGAAAGGGTTAAGACTCCAAAGAAGAAAGGCCCGCAATTAGAGAGCAAGCCAAGATCTGATATTGTAGCGCTGAATAAATAGGCCGACCCCGAAGTGCGCTCTTATAAATTTCAAGGGCGGTCACTTCAAAAAGGTATAAGACATTTCTAGGTATAAGACATTTTTAACCTTTTGAGTGAAATGTTTACCTAATTTGCGACAGAACAACAACAAAAAACTTGATTGAAACATTCATCTAAATTTCGAAAAATGTGATCCTTTCGTACGAATATTCTGGGTAATATTTTAATTGAGTTACACTTTTGGTAAGTGATATATATTAGTTTTGAACTGTTGTTATTTCTTTATGAAATATACTCCCTGCAAAATTCTAATAATTTCAACGTTATAAAGAAGTCATAAAAGAAACACGTGCAATCATTTGCAGCATATATAATAACGTTAAAAGTGTGGCAGTTTCGTTTAATATTAACCCACGTGTTATACTAAAACATATTTTGGACTAGAGCCCCAAACTACGATAAGATTCACTAAATGGACACGTTGGTGCAATCGCGTCATAATTATGAGTATGTAGTGAACCTTGAAATAAGTAAATTGGCGTTGTTTTAGTTACATCTGATATTGTGAAAATATTCACAACGAGTTGCCCTGATATTGCACTGCCTAGAATAAGCAACGCTTCACCAATGGAGAAAACGAATGTTATTTAGTCTTGGCGGATCCCACCACCACCCAGACCGCACGGTTTCATGGCTTGTTGTCCTCTCATGGGTGGGCGAGTAGGTAAGTATAACTCCACAATTATAACACAGTTATAATTTTGGAGATATAATTCGTAACTGGGTTGTCACTTATTGGAACACGAAGGTACCTCCTCGTCCACCGAGGAAAGGCTAACAAGTCTTAAAAGGGTGCCGTCTGGGTGGTAGTGTCAGCAGTGAATAAGTAACATTAGTTTTCTGCATTGGTGAAGCGTTGCTCATTGGAGATAGTTAAATGTTATTATTATTTTCTCCCAAGAGACATCCGCTTACGGCTAGCAGGAATACCATGTCAGTCCACTGTTTTTTCAGGAGAAGAAGCTAAACTGATTAGATAATGCAATGGTCTTAATGCTGGCAGTAACACAAACCATGCACTCACAACGAGTTTCACTGGTAATACATTACTTCCGAACACAACTCGCAATATGTTAATTATCGATCTAATTGAATATAATGTAATCGAGGCAAATCGTTGAAAATGCAAAGTTTGTTTCTGAGAAGCTAAAACTATCGCATTAGCATTCACATTATTTAAACAGACTAATAAATGAGAATACGGAAAAGTATGTAGGGAACAGCTATAGAAGTGGTTAAGCGTTTGTCGATAAATATATAACTGGCTGCCTGATCTCGTAGCCAGAATTATCCTCAACATAGATGAGACAACGCTGATCTATCTGCCACTTACCTTAAAGTTCCCACCTTGTCTAAAAGCTGAGCCTTTCAAAGATGCGACTGAACTTTCTGTTGATACCATTTGTTCGAAAGTGGTGAAAAATCTGACAGTTACTGTGAAGGAAAAATTGTTGCACACGAGAGACGAGCATTACTCAGGAACTTCCAAAACTTGGCGGTTGCAGCAATGCATAAAAGTACAAGTGTTACAATTCAGAATTTCCATAAGTTCAAAACTGTGAAAACTAAATGAATACTTAAAACCTTTGTATTTATTTAGAGTGTTTCTTCTTAGAATCTCAGGTTTACAGAGTATGTAAAGGATTTAACTGGATAATTTACAGTAAGTAAAAACTAATTCCTAATATATATATATATATTTTTTAAAATATTACATCACATTGGATTCGATATATATTCTTTCAATTTTCTTAAGGAAACTGGAATCTCCCATGTTGTCTACAAATTTCCAATAAGGGGAAAAAAGAGGCTAAAATTCAAATCATAATATTTCAGAAGTACAGGATGCATTATGGTATGGTAAGTATAAGTTAATTTCTACTTTCTACTAATTTTTTAAACATTTTATATTAATAAAACTATGAATTTAACTAATTTTAAGAAAACAGATAATCAGACATATTTTTGATGAGCGATGGAATCAAATTCGAAGAGTGAAGTGATGTTCCAAAATTTTTCCTCATCATTTTAAAAAGGATGTTTTGACCTTGGCATCACAAAAACAACATCACATTGAATTTAATATGTTTTTCGTTATGGAAGCCTCCCATGAATTCCCCGAATTTCCACTAAGGGAGAGAAGAGTTTAATATCAAACCATAATTCTTTCGAAATATTATACGTATATAACAACCGTTACAACACTGTGGTATAAATATTAGAATCTCTCATTTTCTTTTAAGTGGCTTTTCTTCAGAGTTGGTCATTCCTCCCTTTTTATCACGCACTCTGCTTCTTTTATTTATCTTAGAATTCGGCATCAAGCTGTGTAAGACTAAAATTGTTGTCCCGTGTAAATATTGTCTTAATGTTTCGATTTAAAGAAATATATTTCTTTAAATAATGTCTTATTTTGAATAAACAAAACAAAAACTCCGAAGGGGTAACCTTCACCTAGGATAGTAGTTAAAAGATATTCAGATTTTGCGTGAACTTTGTGCGCCAAATTTGAAATTTAAGAATTTTAAAAAATGGAAGTAAATAACCCCGGGGACCGCATCTGTTACGTGTGGGCTTGGCACACCCAGGGTCCTGAGCTGGATATCATCATTCTTCTCTTTCTTGGTGATTTCCCTTCTCTCTCTCTCTCGTTGTAACTCACCATGTGGCTAATAATAATAAATCTGAAATGTTTTGTAACAGCTTATAAACATAATGTAGAGATTAATGAGAAGGTGCGCTGTTTTTTTTAATTTTCACCAGAACTTTTAAAATAAAGCGTATTAGAATGTAGCTTAAAGAAATAATGATATTATTTTTTTATTATTATTATAAACTAAAAAAACGTACAATGCGTATTGGAATCCATGAACAAATGATAAAATACTGTATTGGAATAGTCTAACCAGACGTAAAAAATGCAACTTTTTCTACCTTGCAACGGTAGTTTTAGACATACGGGATCCATTTGAAAATAAAAAGCTCCTTTGCCGCCAAAAATCCGGTTTTTAAAGTTTTTACGACAGGTTGTACCTATTTGTTCAGAGCAATGTTTCTCAAACTGGAAGGCGGAATGCAATGTGCTATCATCGCCAAACTATGAATAAGGTTTTCAGTGCATGGAAGAAGGTCATTAATACATGAGGGAAAAAGGGTGGGTGAAAGACCTGAACCTTGAGATAAACCATAATATTAATAAGAAAAGCGACAGATGCATTTTATTGCAACAAAATGCAAGGTTTTCAATTGGGAATAGCAACTCCAAAATATATTATAAACTTGTGGAGTTGTATTAAAGTCGGTAGAGAAAAAGGAAACCTGGGTGTTATGATATGAACTTTTTATAGCAGTGTAATAGGTGACCTGGAAGGCACATGGCGACTTATCAATGTTTTATCCAACAATATTGTGTAGAGATAAGGAGGCCTGAATCCCAATGTACAACGAAATTGTAAGGCTGGCTTTCAAGTCCTGTGTCCAAGTGTAATCAACAAGTATAAGACTAAGGCTTTCTCCGGTTTCTCAATAACCTTACATCACCCATTGCAAACTGTCTTAATGAACAAACCAAATCCCTCTATTTTTCTGCTATATGCCACTTTCAATGCCTCCTGTGGTCTTCCATCTAAAGGCTGTCAGAAGGATTGACGAATCTTGATGCTAAAAAAGTCCTGATGGCATTTGCATTTGTTCTCAAAACTTGTGCTCCTGAACTTACTCCTATTCTTTGCCGCCTTTTTTCACTTTCTTATTCCAAAGGTGTTTTTCCTTCTGCTTGGAAATTTGCTCATATCCAGCCAGTTCCAAAAAAGGGTGACAAATTCCTCCCATCCAATTATCGTCCCATTGCAATTACTTCTACTCTCTCTAAAGTAATGGAGAAATCAATTAACCGCCAACTCTTAAACTACCTAGAAACCTTCCGTGTTATCAACGATCGCCAGTATGGATTCCGTCAGTGTCGATCCACTGGTGATATTCTGGCTTATGTTTCCCATTTATGGGACAAATTCAATGGAAAAGTTTGAAACACAAGCAGTTGCTCTTGACATCTCAAAGGCTTTCGATCGTGTCTGGCATAAAGGTCTTCTAAACAAGCTTCCATCTGGAAAACTGGATAACCAATTACTGCTTTTAGTAATTGGTTATCCAGTTTTCTCTCTGGTTGCTCACTGAAGGTGATGGTAGATGGCTCTCTGTCTTCTAACTTCTCCACTAATGCGGGTGTCTCCCAACATTCAGTTCTTACCCACACTCTTTTCCTCTTGAATATTAATGAGCTTTTTCCATTGACTGGAATCCTATCCATAGTTTTGCCGATGATAGCACATTGCAATCCACGTTCCATTTTTAGGAACCTTGTCCAACTCAGTCAACTTCTCGAATATCCGCTACCAATTCCTTAAATACCGATCTCCAGGTATTTCACCAGTGGGGTAAAGACAACTCAGTTGATTACCATTCTTTCTAAAATGCAGTCTTGTCTTTTATCTCGCAAATACTATTCTTTTTCTCTTGTGCTTATCTTTGGTGACGCTGCGATTTCTAGGCAAGATGTTATCTCTTTTGGGGATTACACTGACTTCTAATCTCTCTTGGAACAAGCACATTACAAATATTTCTGCATCTAAACTTGGTTCTCTTTCGCTCTCGGCGTTACTTTTCTTCCACACAGCTTTTCATTCTGTACAAATCGCAAATCCGCCCTACCATGGAATATTCTTCCCACATCTGAAGCGATGCCCACAAAACCTCTCTCAGACTTCTAACTGCCGTCTTCTGAATGGAACCTAGAAGCCTCTCTCGGGCTTCTAGATTTCATTCAGAAGACGGTAGTTAGGTTAATTAATGACTCGTCTCTAAGAGACTCTCTCTCTCTCAGACTTTCTGCTGAATGCCTCTTCTACAGATATTTCCATGGGCACTGTTCTTCTGAATTGGCTTCTATAATTCCCGCTCTCTCTTTCGAAACAGTCCGAACACGTGCCGCCACCAGCCAACATCCATTTACTGTCCAACTTCAAACTCACAGAACCAACTTTTCATCTTCCTCGTTTATACTGACACACACACACAATTGCGGGCTATAAATAACCTACAGATTCTACAGCAGTATATAGGGGTAACCCTGGAAGCCGCAATCAATACAAGAATACCTTGTTCCTTCGTATAATTTTAATGCAATTTCGAATTGCGTCATTTTAGCCACACCGTGCACCACTGAACAACCCCTTTTTGGAAAAGATGATGGCACATACCAGGGGTCGTAACAACTTAAACTAGACAGCTGCAAACCTAAAATTGATACTAAATCAGTTTACTCTTAATCCCAATTAATTTAAATATACTTTCTTTAAAACAAGAAATACACTTAAATTACATTTCAAAGTAAGCTTTCAAATAATTTTTATTAAGTAATATTAAATTGAATATTAATTTTATGAATTTAATTAAAGAAACTATAACTACACGAACAAATAGAAATTACTCACTTTTGTGTACATAAAATGCCGCTTCTCAGTTCGTCAATCTTTTCTGCTCCTTTAAAAACAACAAACATCTTCTTCCAATTTTCTTTATGTTCTACAGAATGTCTACAACTCCTATTTACCATTGATAATCTGTTTCTGTCATTACAAGACAAATAGGGCACAACATAACGCTGCACATCTTGCAATGATCTGAAATACATAGGATGCTGTTAAACGTTTCCTGTCAATCACAACCCTTAACCTACCCTCTTCTCTTCTGTTT
This sequence comes from Mastigoproctus giganteus, assembly GCF_048544385.1. Taxonomy (NCBI): domain Eukaryota; kingdom Metazoa; phylum Arthropoda; class Arachnida; order Uropygi; family Thelyphonidae; genus Mastigoproctus; species Mastigoproctus giganteus. The sequence goes on from NC_143577.1 coordinate 13,402,060, forward strand.
TCCTATTAAATTTCATTTGAGATTACAACAAAATTTTCGGTTCGTAATTTTGTGATGTTCTTCAACAATGTTTCACTTTTTCACTCTTCATACTCTCAAAGGGTGATATTGCAATTTCTGTACCACCTCCGCGAAGAGTGACCCATGCATCGGGCACCCACCATCATCCCTCTTTCAAAGTCAGTTGACTCACGACGTTTATCCATACTGACATCGAAATACCGTCTAGGTGAGTTCAGTGCACCTATACAATATAAGAAGCAGCGGGACTGTCTTGTGCTTTAATCTGATAATCTGGCCAACAAGAAACGGCAGAGATAATGCATTGAATTATTTTTCAATGCAAAGCAAATTTGTTCTTTTTAACGAGTTGCAATGGCAACTCTCACTTGTGACTGAGCAAAAGGAAAGGGTTCTTGGGGAAGTGTTGTGTAAAGAGTAAAGAAATAGGCACCACGGCAACGGCGATTAGGAAAGGTGATACCCGCCCCCTCCATGAAAAGAAGTAAATGCATCCGTAGAAGTACTTTGGAAGAGGGCAATTCCGTACACAGATATGCAAAACAATGACTTGGAGGATAAAGAATGCAATTTTGATAAAGTTACACATCATTTGGATTATGAGCGAGACCGGGCAAATGACCCACCAAACGGTGTTAAGGGAAACGCTGAAGTTCACAAACGCAGCCCGATACAATCAATAAAAACAAATCGTGTTGTTGTATCTCTCCTGACATCTGCCAAATTGTCAGTCATCGCAGCTCCGTGAGTGAACAGTCATACGCCCCACATCTCAGCAACCTCAAGCAGCATAATACGCCATTTCCGGAAATGGCGTATTCCCGATACACTCTTGATACTCTCGGAGGGTGAGAGTGCAATTTCTGTACCACCTCCGCTATAGAGTGGCCCATGCGTCGGGTACTCACTATCATCCCTTTTTCAAAGTCGGGTGACTCACGACGTTTATCCATACCCACATCGAATTACCGTTTAGGTGAATGCAGTGCACCTACACAATATAAGAAGCAGCGGGACTGTCTTGTGATTTAATGTGGTAGTCTGGCCAGCAAGAAACGGCATAGATAATGCATGGTTTCTGTGCAAAGCAAATATTCCTTTATAAAGAGTTGAAATGGTATTGCACTACATTTAAACATACGGAATTTTATCGATATGTTTCGATTCCAAAATAAAAACTTTCACAGCCAGTTTTTATTTTGGAATCGAATAACCACAAGATTAGAAGTTAACTACCAGCCAACGAGAGACCGAAACCTACTGGACATAGTCTATTCCTCGGCAACATGCCAAGTCGAAGAAACCACAGCCGACATGTTTCAATCAGACCACCAACCAATCATATTTACAGCTCTTCTACCCAAAAAATATTTCAATACCCCCAAAACCAAATCTGTGAAAAAGGTCACCGCACCAAAATTTCTGAATCCAGCACTCTGCATTGAAGCCGCATCCACAGTCCCATGGAACATCTTAGATGGATGTGAACTGAGCCTCGCAATCGATTTAATGACCAAATGGATCAATACCATAGCCCTTCACACCGCTACCAAGACAGTCACCATTACTCCGCGCTCCAGAGCATGGTGTACTCCCCAGCTCAACCAAAGTTTCCACTACAAACAATTACTACACGCCAAGTGGAAAGCTTCCGGCGATGTCCAAGACCGCATTTCATTCTCCAAAGCCAGGGCCGAATTCAACAGAAACAAATCAGCTTCAATTAAAAAGCACCTCGAAAGAACCCTAAAAAGGGGAAAACCATTCTACAAAACAAAGGCTAGTTCTTCCAGCAACATCGACCCAATTGACTGGCTCAACTACGTTGCCAGATTTTCTAATCAACCTCCAGCTCTACCTAATTGGCCACTCCTCAACCGCTCTCATCTCACTGATAGTCTCGCTACGATCCGAATTTCCAAGCAACAACTGATGCAGGCCATTAATACTCTCCCTCTCACAACAACCACCGGTGACGATGGCATCCCCCAATTCATAATCAAATGTTTAAGTGTCTTCATCATCGACTCACTCCTCAACCTATACAACAGATGCCTCGAAGTTCATTTCTTTCCACCCCAGTGGAACAGGTACTCTGTCGGGCCCCTTCCTAAGCATCAACAATCGACGCTCCCAAGCCAACATAGGCCCATCGCTTGCGCCTCTGTATTGCTAAAAATTCTGGAGAAAGCATTGCTACCGTCTGTCACTCATCAAATTCTCCGTGACAGTCCTCAGCAAATACACTATGGGATATCAGGAAGGTCAACTATAACTAACCTTGTAACAACCACTCTGCACATCTTAGATGCCTTCGAACAAAGACAGGAACTGTCAGTTATATATCTTGACATCCATTCCGCATTTGATGCCATCTATATACCTAATCTCCTACGTCTCTTAGAAAACTACTTCAATTTTCGGGGCGATGTTCTCTGGTTCCTAGAATCTCTCCTATCGAAGAGGACCCTTGTTCTGAAGATCGGAACAAAGACCTTCACGCGTCACATAACTGCCGGTGTACCTCAAGGGGAAGTCCTGTCTGGCATTCTCTTCTCAGCAATCATGGTGCCATTTGTGACCAATAAGTGCAATTGGATCACATATGCTGACGATGTCAAGCTCCTAGAATATCGCCATCCAATTCGGCAGCCGAAATCACTCAGCAAATCACTAGCAAACTGCAGGACATGGCTGACTACCTCAATACCTTCAACCTCCAAATCAACCCCCTAAAATTAGCACAAATAACTTACTCTCTAAAGGGCAGCCCAACAACGTTGGAGCCTGTGCTTAACGGCTTCTCAGTTCCAAGTGTTCAAACACACAAAGATCTGGGGGTCGTTTTCGATTCCAAACTATCTTTCAACGATCACATAAACCTCATACAGTCGAGGCTGAATTCACTACGCTGGGTCGCCAAACAACAGCTGCTCCACACCACCGACCCACAACTGGTAAAAAGATTAGCATTAGCATTAGTAGAGGCATTTGATGCAAGAAAGCAAGCTTATGCAGCATCAGCCAAAAAAAAAAAAAAAAAAAAAAAAAAAAAGTAACATAAATAAATAAAAATAACCACTTCCACTTCACCCCTCTGTTCGTTCGAAATACCTGTCCAGCTGAGCCTTAAACTTATTTAGGCTATCAACTTCCACGACAAGGGATGGAAGTCTGTTCCACCCACCAACCACCCGCTGGCTAAAGGCAAATTTCCGCACATCTATCCTACATCTGTCTTTCCTCAATTTGAATTTATGCCCTCTCAGGTGATTTTTCTGAGCTAGAGGAAGAATCCCATCAGCATTGAGCATGCTCAAACCATTCAAGGCTTTGTACACCTCTATCAGATCACCCCGCTGGTGCCTAGTTTCCAGACACTGTAATTTGCAAAACTCAAGCCTTTCTTCGTAAGAGAACCCCTTTGTCCCATTCACCAATCTAGTTGCCCTTCTCTGTACTCTTTCCAGCAGCTCTACATCCTTCCTGAAATGAGGCCTCCAGGCCTGTATACAGTACTCTAGGTGTGGCCTGACCATTGCCTTATACAAGGGAATAATCACCTCCTTATCCCTGCTAGAAAAATTCCTATATATCATTGACAATACACCATGAGCTACTCTTGCAGCTCGTCTGCACTGCTCAGAGAACTTCATATCTGCCTGCACCACCACCCCCAGGTCCCTTTCATTCTCTACCACTGTCAGTGTAGTACCACAGAGTTGATACGCTGCTCTGGGGTTGCTGTTTCCCATATGTAGTACTTTACATTTGTCAATGTTAAACTTCATTTGCCACCTCGAAGCCCATCTGCTCAACCTTTCCAAATCCTGTTGCAGCAGCATAGTGTCAGTAGTGTCCTTGACAACCCTGCCAACCTTCGTATCGTCTGCAAACTTGGACATTAAGCCTGATATACCATCATCAATATCATTTATAAATACAGAAAACAATAAAGGCCCCAATACTGAACCCTGAGGGACTCCACTAATAACATTAGTCCACGATGAGCAGTGTCCATTGATTACCACTCTCTGTCTTCTCCCCCTCAACCACCCCTTTATCCATAGCAGCAACTTGCCTCCAATGCCACACTGTTCCAATTTGTGCAGCAGTCTTCCATGTGCAACAGTATCAAAAGCCTTTCTAAGATCCAAGTATATAATATCAAAGTTATTCCCTGCATCCAGTTCTTTTGTGACTGCATCATAGTATCCAATCAAATTGGTCAGGCAAGACTTCCCCTTAACAAAACCATGCTGTGTCCTAGCTATAACTGAAGTCTTGTCTAGATGATCCTGCAGTGCTTCTTTCACCAGTGCCTCCATTAATTTTCCGGGAACAGAAGATACATCGTATCAATCCTTTACCCGACAATACTGTATGCTTCAGAGATATGGGCCTCGGCCGCCGAATCCAACATTAGAAGAATATTCTCTGCCGAATTCTGGCTTCTAAAATGGGCCAACAGCAAACTCCACCTTCCCCCAGCTCTCAGATCAACGCAGTTAGCAGAAGCTCTTCAACTACGCAGGCTCCGGTCCTACATCGGAGAAAGAAGGCTGCTGTTCACCATCAAGATGGCCACTGGTAAAATTGCAGAGCCGAACTTCTGGGATCACTGCTCTTGGCGCATTCCTCCCCCTTATCTCCGGTCTTCAGCACAGCTGCTAGCAAACCGTAACCGGCTAGTACTAACCGACAGATTCCTGCCAAAGCAAATGCTGCCCTCACTGCAAGCCATCGACGGGGACCTCCAAGAAGTGGTCAATAATAAAAAAATACAGGAAGGGTATCCTCGTCGAACTGAAAATGTAAAATTGTGCTTTGTTAATAATCTGATTTATCTTTTTTTTCTCATGTGTATCTCTTTTGTAAATATGTTTTGTTAACCCCTGGCACCACCATGCCGTGACGGGACTAATTGTATGTCTATCATTGCTGCAATTAAAGATTCTATTCTATTCTATTCTATAGAGGTTTTCAGATAGAGAGAAAACAAAGACATACGTGAGGCATCAATTGGCTGTCCGAAACGGGAAAATCCAATCCCAACTTTCACATCCTCGCAATTAGCAGCCACAGTTCTCACACGTTGGGTATTAAAGCCTCGTCCGATTTCGCACACTTAACTCTATGTCGAGATGTCAACTCAACAAGACGGTACAGAAGGAGTTGCGCTCCTGCTTCACAAACCGTACACCTCTTTCAAACTTTAGAGGGCGCACAAGGACTAAGTCACGTCCCTGAGGAGACCAGAGATCACCACGCTATGGCTGACTCTCCCATACAGTGTAACCATCCCCCAACTAGCTTCTATTGTAAAAGCGTAAACTATTTCCCTCGGAACAGCGCAGTTTCTGTTTTATCCACAAAAAGCGCCCAACTGTAACCAGCTTCGTGGGATTCACAGATTAATACATTAAAAACTGCCGAAAGCAGATGTGAAAGGGATTCTTGAACTGTCTCTATTGAAATGAGCAGCAGATTGGCAAGCAAGGTGCTAAGGACTTCCAGAAGTGATGGGATTCATCGTGGAACAAGTACATTCGTGGGCTGTGTTCGGGTAACTAACAGTAAGAAGAGATGGATGTTTAAAAAACTGGAATTTGAAGTGCTGCTCAGGACATTAAAGGCAGGTATTGTTGGGATATCAGAGATGCGATGTCACACAGATGTAAGGAATGCAGAACTGGAATTTGGGGAGTATGGAAAGGCAGGCAGAACAGGAAGGGAGGAGAGGTTATGCTGTTAGTTAGGAAACGCAAAATCTAAGTCAGTGCTTCCATTTGACTGGTGGACAGTGCAATGTTGAGTCTTTTCGGTGTGGCATAAGCACTGGGAAATCAAAAATGAGGTTAGCAATTGTTATATGCCTATTCACTGTGAGGAGTACGATGAGCAATTGTGCAGAGTGGGCCAGTCAATTAGAAAGTCGTGTAATGGGAGCTATTTTCCAGATATTAACTAACTTTTGGGTTGGTCACTTGCACGCAAGCAGCATGTTAGAAAGGGTCCGGATGGAGTAATACTCTCGATCTGAGTATCATCAGTGATTATTCGTGTTTTAAGAATTTGCTGATAAAGGAACCACTAGTGGCAGTGATCACAGTGTACCGATGTGGAATTTACTTAAAGAGGTAAATACCATCAGGAGTAAAGCGAAGGGTGTTTGTATAGTAAAGATAACTACAGCGTCTCAGAGAGGTTTTAAGTTCTATAAAGTGGGACCAACTGATGATGTTACCAACAGAAAATTCTAAATGAGAAGCATTCAAGGAATTAATTTTGGAAATTTGTAGGCTTTTTTTTCCAACTAAGAAATACTTTTCAAGGTGTCGAATTAAACAGATGTCAGTGAACTAATCAGACTCGTTGTAAAAAAATGCATGTAAATTATCAGCGACAGAGACGTTTGTTTCTGTTATATGCTTCTAGTCTGCAATAAACTGACGAAGGAGGTTAAGCAGGAGACGGCAGATTTAATTCTTTGTCAAAGGATGCAAAGAAAATCAGCAAGGATTTGTTTAAATTAAGTAATGCTCTATAACAGGGGTCACCAAACTATGGCCCGAGGGCCAGATCCAGCCCGCGTAGTCTGTTCATCCGGCCCGCTCTGCACTGTGCTACAAATGATCAGAATTTCTAAAATATTTATTTATATGGAAATATAGCGAATCAACGAAATACTACTGTTTCAACGACAGCTTCTGAGCGGGGCTTATACCTTGGCGACGGCGACATCGAAAAGGTCAGGAACACCCGCCATTCGTTAACGTAGTCGTATCTACCGCCCATCGATCATGGTTATGGGATATGATCGCTAGGGTGCAGCAGGGGATAGATGCTAGCCCTGTCAAAAGTTAGAGTGCAGTGCAACGTTCGACCGCATATATTTGGAATATTTTCTGTGAAGATAAGATAAACTTCTGTTAAAAGATATTAAAATAAGTGTAAGTAAAAATAAGGTAAATTCTTGTAAAATATTATATACAAATAGTAATTATATATTAATATGTAAGTAAGAAATTGTTTCTCCTTTCTGGATATTTTTCTTCGCCGTTCTCCCATAGCTATGGCTACTAAGAAAAGAAAAGTGGATGCTGAGTGTCGCCTTTTCAATGAAGAATGGGAACTTCTTTGTGGAAGCAAGTAACCAAAGGGCCATGTGCCTGATATGCAATGACGGTGTTGCCGTTTTAAAAGAGTACAATCTTCGGCGTCATTATGAAACGAAACATCTTTCAACATTTTCGAAGTTTTCTGGAAAGTTACGTACTGAAAAATTTAAATTCATAAAACATAGTTTGGAATCAGAAAGGCACGTGTTCACGAAAATATTTACTGAAAATGAATCTGTAACCCGTGTAAGTTACAAAATAGTAAATAAGATGGTAGAGCGAAGAAAACCGTTCACTGATGGCAGCTTCATCAAAGAGTGTATGATGGAAGCGACAAATGACTTGTGTCCTGAAAAAGCCGATTTATTTAGAAGTGTTAGCCTTTCAGCAAGTTCAGTTGTGCGGAGAACAGAAAATATAGTAGTGCAGATACGCGAAAAAGATAGACAATTCTTGTGGTATTCTGTAGCGCTGGATGAGTCTACTTATCTCTCGAGCACGTCACAACTTCTCGTATTCATTGGTGGTGTTAATTTGGACTTGCAGGTCACAGAAGAGTTGGCATCCGTTTGCAGAATGCACGGAACAACAACTGGAGAAGATATTTTCGTGGAAGTGCAGAAAACTTTGCAAAGCTATAACCTTCAGTGGAATCAGCTTCGATGTGTCACAGTTTATGGAGGAAAAAACATGGCTGGTGTTAGGAAGGGGCTCGTAGGGAAGATTAGAACTAAGTTAGAAGATCTTCAACTTTCGGGTGCTTTGTTTATACGCTGCATTATGCATCAACAAGCACTATGTGGCAAACACTTAGATATTTCTTGCGTACTGAAACCAGTCATCTCTGCAGTGAACTTTATTCGGGGCCATGAACTTAATCACTGCCAGTTTCAGGCTTTTCTTGAGGAAATTGACTCTGAATTTTGTGACTTACCTTATCACACAGCAGTGAGGTGACTTAGCTGCGGTTAAGTCCTGTTTCGTTTTTATAAGCTACGAAAAGACAGATATTTTCCTCACTGAAAAGGATAGAGCAGATTCCCTTACTTTATTAGATACTACCTGGCTATCAAAATTGTCATATTTGGTTGACATAATATCTCACACGAATAAATTGAATTTAAAACTTCAAGGAAAGGACAACTTTATCTGTGACCTTCACCGAATTATTAAAGGATTTCGAAGTAAGCTATTATTTTTTGAAGCACCACTAGAAAGAGGAGATTTCTCTCATTTTCAGTGTTTCAAAGAATTTCTTGCTGAAATCGGATAAGAAATCAATCTCGATTTTCCAAAGAAAATTATTAATGATTTAAAAAAGCAATTTTTGGAAAGATTTTCAGACCTCGACAGAATTGAGAGTGATATTATTTTGTTTCAAAATCCGTTTCATTGTAACGTTGATGACGTGCCAGTCGAACTACAGTTAGAGATCATTGAGTTACAAGCAAATGACCTGTTGGAAGAGAAGGAAATCTTGTAGAATTTTATCGCTGCTTATCTGATAATGAGTTTTCAAAATTAAAGAAATTTGCCTCTGGTATGGCATCAGTGTTGGGTACAACTTATGTCTTATGACTATTGGTTGGAAGGACTCCGCTGGGTTAATTTTAAGTAAGCTATTTCCAACTGACGATCCTCAGGAAGATACTGAATATCAAACTGGAACTATGTAGCTGGAGAACATACTGCGCAGTTTACGATGGAAGGACTTACAAGAGTTTTGAAGAAGCTTAATCTTACAAAATGTCCTGGAATTGATTTACGCGAGAATATATTTAAAAAGAGGTTCTATAAAACGTTACCTAATATCTTTTTATTAATGTTTAACAAATGTCTAACAGAAGGGCTGTTTTCAACTCAGTGGAAGATGGCATTATTGAAGTTAGTGAGAAAACCTGGGAAGCCAATATCTGAACCTAAATCATATCGCCCTATCGCTCGTTTGGCAAGCCTTGGTAAAATCCTTGAAAGGTTAATGGCATTACGGGTAACCGGCCTGCTTGTGCAGCAGGATATGATATCGCCTCAGCAATATGGGTTCACTCCTGGGAAATCCTGTGAAGATTGTCTAGTGGCATTTCGAACGCATATTGAGAATTCTACATCCAAATATGAATTAGCAATGTACGTGGATTTCGAAGGGGCAGTGGATATTGTTTGGTGGGAGGCAGCGATGGCTCAGTTAAGAAACGCTGATTGTTCCAAGGAATTATATATGCTTTTCAGCAGTTACTTTTCAAATAGATATGTACTAATGAAGTCCAAGCACTTTGAGCTACGAAAACAGGTTGTGAGAGGGTGTCCTCAAGGCTCCGTCTTGGGACCTCTTATTTGGAACCTAGTTTTACAGAATTGGTTGGTTCGCACATTCCCTAATTGTAAGGTGCTGCCATTTGCAGATGATCTGACAATTATAATTGCAGGACGATCTCGCTCACTCTTAGAACACAGAGCTAGTAGTGTGCTGACAGACTTAAGTTCTTGGGCTCAAAGCTTTAAGCTTGCTATTAGTCCTTACAAAACTAAAATGATGTTATTTAAAACAGCTTTAGATATAAATCGACCTCCTCAGATCAAGTTGAATGGTGTACAGTTACGTATGGTCCTTGATACCAAACACCTGGGAATTATTGTGGACAGTAAGTTATCATTTCACCGGCACTTATTATATTTAAGCAATAAAATCAGGAAATTTTCTGGTGCTATCATTAGAATTTCAAAGTCTGACTGGGGCCTATCACACAAAACACTGTTTCTCTATTACAAGGCAGTATTCCTTCCTATAACTACGTACGCTGCAGGAGCCTGGTTCCATACAGTTAAAATAGCTACGTTTCGGGCTAAACTAAATTCCATACAACGCATCATGCTTCTGGTATTCTAAGAGTGTGCAGAACGGTGTCCACTGCCGCGCTGCAGGTGTTGGCCGGAGCGCTACCCTTGGATCTACATTTGTTGTATCGGTTTGGGTTTGGCTACCGTATTAAGAGGGAAATTCCCACAGAACTTTTTGGTATAGAGATCAATATTCGCTGTGACTGTAGAGGCGAAAAGAAAAGATGTACGAATGAAATAATCAATTCATGGCAGACAAGATGGGAGCGATACCATAACTACTGGAAGAGTGACCAACTTGTTTATCCCGAACGTGACTTTTCTGAATGATAAAAAGGTTCGCAATTGGTTTACATCTAGTTTACAGTCGTCATTTTTGTTAACAGGGCACGGGTCAATGAATGAGAAATTATACGCATTAGGACTAAGTGACACGGACCTTTGTTTTTGCGGGGCCAGGGAAGGCTGGCGGCACATACTATATGATTGTCGAATATATGACAATGCCAGGACAGCGATACGTGAAATTCTTGAGAGTATAGCTCCAGGAGAAGAAGCTATATTTTTAAGAGACTGTAGTAAGTTTCAGATGCTCCAGGTATTTGCTAAAGAAGTGTTTGAACTAAGGAAAAGTATGATTCCAGTGATACGATGTTGATCAAATCCATCTGGCTGGAGGCACCGAAGTGTTTTTATGCTGCCGTTCTTAATGGTTGCACAACTGGAAGATCTCTCTCTCTCTCTCTCTCTCTCTCTCTCTCTCTCTCTCTCTCTCTCTCTCTCTCTCTCTCCCCCCCCCCTTGGTTTTTTCCCCTTTCGCTTTTTGGTATGTTTGCTTATATATGCTAAAAACCAATATATATATACTTAGTATTTATTTTTATTTATTTATTTTTTTGTTATCTTAGTTAATTATTTTTATTCTTTTATTTCTCTTCCTTTCGGGTTTTTTTTTTTTTTTTCCCCTCTGGAGTGGGCCCTAGAGAAGGAATTTTTTTTTTATTTTATTTATTTTTTATTATTTTTTATTTATTTTATTTATTTATTTTTTTTTTTTGTTGTCTCATACTCTGAGACCGTAGGTATCCCACCTACTGGAACTGGCGCACCTTCCGTGGTGTGGACGAGTACCCAGAATCATCTGTCCAAGTGACTGATGGCCAGAACAGAACACACACAAACCTCCGTCACACACATATCTGGCCCATTTGAAACTGTTCTTCACGGAGATACGAGGCGGAGTTGAACTGACGTTCTAGGAGCCGCCCCTTACATAAACACATGTCCACATATGTATATGTGTTGTGCTTTCATCCACCTAAAAGTGGAAAAAATCTCGGGTGTGGCTGTGTCGGAGCACGGCCGGTTGGGTTTTGCGTGCACTGATCGGATCCAACGGTGGCAGTTCGCTGGGCTTTGGTGGATACTTGAAACCGTTCAATCGCGACAAGCTTGAAATCTTATTGCTGTCCAGTGATTTTCTGCGAGCACTGCACAACATGAAATCTGCAACCGCTTTGCCTGGGAACGTGTTTTGGAGCAGTAGCATGTGTTTTGACTTCACTGGCTTCAGGTCTCGCAGAAACTATAGTCTGTCACACACACACATCACATTTATGACCGAATGGATTGTTCAGAAACGTGCTCTCAAAACGCTCACTCGCCGACCTCCAAAGGTCTTCCATTGTCACCGATCTTCCGAAACCACATCCATTTCGTCCAATCCATGTTTTTTTCGCTCCCGATACTTCCTTATTCGTTCCGACCCAGACATTGGGGTATTATTGGAAAGCTGATGAGTTGCTCTTTCCCGTCGTATGCGTTCGACATATTTCTGGCTCGCTTTCGGCAAGTATAGGTGGACATTGTGAAATTTCTAAAATTTTTCAACTTCAAACCACATTGTCTTCAGCAACACTGTATTGAAATTTAATTATTTCGTATTAAACCGATATATATCGACGAGAGCTGTTGATTGACACTAAAACGAGCGTCGTATCACCACCGAGTGCGAAGTTATACTGGGTGGAAGTTTCCGAAGCGCGGCGGATCGTACAGAAAATGGCGGACCCCCCCCCCCCCCATTGCCACCCGTTTGGCGCGGCGCCCTATCTGAAGGTCACTGACGAATCTTTATTCCCTCAACTATCGAATGATATCAGTTTGGTTTGGTTACCTTTAATACTTTAGAAATTATTAAGCTAAACCTTATCGAATGATTTCGTTACACTCCACTTTTCGCCCTAGTACTGTTTTGAATTTAAAGACGTGTTCGCGTCAAAAATGTGTTTTCTCGTTTGCTTCGCAATGTGTGAAGCCTTGTGATACAGTTGACACGGAGATGAATATATTTACAGTGAATAGAGTGAATAGAATAATAGAGTGAATAGAGTAATAGGAAAATGTTGAAATGTATGGGAATTATCGTTTTGTGTGTTTGTGCTTTGCGAAGCAACTGCACAATTCTGCTTCCACGGTGGAGCAGTCCTGGTGAGTTTTTGATTCACTTTGACTGCGCGATTACAAAACAAAAGCTTTAGTGACTACACCCTTATTAAGTCGTTAAATATTTTTAATTTTTCAGCTTTTCAAGAACAGGTAATAATCTCGTATCAACAGTTTAATGTTACTACGGAATAGATTTTACAAACCAACATTGCAAATAAACTCACGAGACTTCAAGTTAACGCACGGGTTTAATAACGTCCCGATTAACTCAGCCACGGGCCGTTATCACACCGAGGCTGAGTTAGTCGGTCTCAGACATGGTTCTTTCTCCCAGAAACTCTGGTTTTTCTTTCTACAAATAGAAAATCGCCTCATAACACAGGCCATTTACAGACAGCATAAACGGAGCAACGTGGCCTTAGTCGCCGATACTCCCAAAACCCAATAAAAAAGCTCTAGGGATGATCTATTTAAATATAGATTAATGACTTTTTTTTTCAGAAGTATTTAACATGTTACGTAAGGGAAATTTTATAAAAACAGTAGACACAATTTTAATCCATCTTCATTCCAGTGGGTTGCGCCAGGAAACCAAAATCAAAAGTATTATATGAGGATATGAAGATAGATTGAATTTTCTTCATTATTAACCAGGAATTCTTTTGGGAAATTAATAATCAAAATTAAGCTTGATATTGGTTAAAGGAGGGTTTTTTTGTGACAAACTTACAAAGATATGAATAATCCGAATTAAACTGGGAATGTTGGTAACTGGAATTATTAAAAACGACGTAAGAGTTTCGTTAATTGTTTTGTTCAATATTGCGAAGGCGCATTTTCTTCTACTTATTATGTATATAAATTGTTTTAAAATGGAAAGAATATATAAAATTTTGTTAACTATTATTTACTTCCAAATTTCTCAATTATTTTTAAATTTGGCTCATTGTGTATTTCGCGAAATTTCAATGTCAGGAACTATTACAATATTCAAAGTGAATATTGCTTTGGTAATGATTATTCTTAATAAAAGTTAAAGAAATATATATTTTAATGAATACTTCAAAACACCTCTTGAAATATTTTTGATGTGTACACACCACCGGGGACAGTTCTCTAATAGACAGTTTATTCTGCTATTGTTTTCCTTCACAGCAGAGAAATAATTTGCCTACATTGCGAGTTGCACTTGTATTGAACTACTTTCAAACGCATCTCCATCAAATTTATGACTATTACAGGGAGGGGACTTTCAGAAAAGATTTTTATTCGGCCAGAATCAGTTGTAATAGAAGTTTGAAACAAATACAGTGTATTACAATTTTTCGAAATGAACTGGTTATCAGTAGCAAATTGTTTTCCGTGAAGCGAGGACTTCACTGCAAAAAGAAGAAGAAATCCGAAGGTTCAAGGTCAGGGTATTAAGCAGGATACGCCAATATTTTAGTTTTTCTGACAAATCGACATTTCAGTTGCACGATGTGCATATGACGGTGATCAAAAGTCTTGGTACCCATTTAGCAGACACTTTTCTCACATGCAACTGTTGAAGGATGATGTTCTCCAAACCCTGCACTAATTTACAGCTCTGCAGCAAGTATATTAATGCCAATACGGCGATCTTCTCGGATTAATGCCCAATTTTTGTAACACGGACTTCTCTTGCAGCAGTTGCTGTTCATTCCGGGATTTCTTCATCATGCACAAACTATTTTCCGCATTTTGAAAAGTTAATATCTGTGGGCATCAACTGGGGATACACGTACTTCGGGTGTTGCATCCAAAATGGTAGATTTTCATGTGCTTATCTAATTGTCCTTGGATTGCATTCTTAATCATTGTATTTTTAATCTGTGGTGCTGTTACAAACCCCCTTGTAGCTTTTGTTAAATATCATCTAGACATGCACAGCCACTTTGTGATATATATTTTTTTGTCTAGATATTGATCGTTTTAGTTACATTGCATCCACATTTTTGTCATAGAAGAAGAAATGTAAAATTAAATTGAGCTAAGGCAATTTTAGTAGCAGCTGTTTAATTAGATCAGATTTGATTGCGGATTATTGGCTTAATTGCCGGATAACTGACTGCATTAAAATTGACTTGGATAGCTCTTGCTGCTTTTGTAAAGTGTTTGTATTAATGAAGATAGCTTGTTTGTTGCTGTTTTCTCCCATTCTAAATTATTATGGAGGGTAAACTGTCTAGCAAGTCCTGTAGGACATGTACAGGAGTGGAGAGGAGAGGAATGTTCTCTTCTTTGCCGCCATTACCTTCAAAGGTGCCATGATTGAATTTAGATCACTTTAAAAAGATTATGGAAGGGAAGTATTTGAAGATTAAAAGTAACAAAAAGTCAGGGACTTTCTTTAGTGTAAGTCAAAGTACAGTTAGTGCTAGTCAAGTTTCAGTGAGTGCTTTACCAGGTGAGAGACCCATAAGGCGGAAGCACAAAGATTTACAAGTGAGCAGGGTGTTCAGATACGGGAGGAGTACGAAGTTTTCCAGAGGCTGAGTTTCAAGAAATTGTTGAGTTGGAACGAACAGATTGATGAAATGGGAGAGTTTTTTTTTTTTGGCTGATGCTGTATAAGCTTGCTTTCATGCATCATGTGCCTCTACTAATGCTAAATGTGGATGAAGATTTTAATGTCGATTTTGATAGCTTCCATGGGGACGTTGGTAGAAGAAGTACTGGAACAAATGTTCGCGAAAGCGATATTATAGTTACCAACATTCAAGAGCAGAGAAGTCGTTATGATGTGTCTACCAAACTGAAAAAACAGATAGTAGAATACACAACAAGTGAGTCCAATAAAATAAATAAATCTGCCTCTAACTATATATTGGACACGTGGGTTGGTATGGAAGTAATTACAACTTCACTCCTCATTGACAATGAACGGCTTAAAGCTCGAACAGAAGAATTAGAAGTCAGAGCCAGTTTCTTTGGTGATCTGCTCAGGGGTCAAGAGCTAGGAAAAAAGATTCCCGATAAGGTAGAGACTTCAGTTAGTGTAGAGGGGGAAATGAAAATAGTTAGTAATAAACGAAGGCTGAATAATACTATTATTTTAAGAGCACGGGAAGATTCTCAGTTGAAGTCTAGCCAGTAAATCAAGGAGGTAGTTAATGAACTGAAGAGTGAACAGTTAAAGGTTAGGAACTTAAGAACAACAGTGAGAATCAAAGGTGTATTAGTGAAAACAGACAATTCTGATGATCTAAATACGATTATAGGATCTGAGGTTTTTGGTAATAAAGGTATCAAATATGATAAACTTAAAATGAATGATCCTTCAATTTTGATCGCTCATCACTGCTCAGTTGAGTACCCTGCCTCTAGAATTCTCCTTGGGCGTTCTTCCCTTTCCTTCACTATGAACTGCATCAGCTTCTCTCACTGTTCTGTATTCATGGCTACTGCTATATCTTCATTCTTTTACGTGGACACATTCTTCCTCCAACTTTAGACTTACATAAATTTCTCACAAGGAAAATTTCCTACGGCCTCCTCTCCAAAACTGTAACCACCACCCAAACTCAACAACGACTCTGCCACACGACTGTCTTCCTACACACTCTGCCCCAAACAAAAAAACTCTTTACTCTGAATTTCAAATTTTCCTACACTTTTCTCTCTGACCAATCACTGACCTATACATCCCTTCCCCTGTAATTCCTATTCGTCTAATTTACTCTTCTACTTTACTCTTATTCGTCTCCTTTACTCTTGCGTGTCCTTCATCCTTTTTAGAGAGGGCTTCCGGTTTCCAGCAATTTCTGGAACTTTCTAGAAAGGTGACCGGAAGTTCCGGAATTCTAGAAGATTCTAGACTTCCGGAACTTCCTGTCACCTTTCGCCCATATACGCCCTGTATTTGTCTTGCTTCACCTGTCGTTAATCGCTGAATTTCTTGAGTACCTCAATTACTGAGCTCCATCTCTATCTTAATTTTGTTTTTGTTTCGGCCAATTCTTCTTTAGGGGCGTAATGTTGACTCTGTTCTGTGCACATTAGCTATGGACTGCTCCATCGGTGCTTCTATTGTATCGCGTGTTCGAAACGCTTCCCCCCCGTTGCTACGTTAATCTTCCTCTTACTTAAAGGTAATAGGCGAAACGACTATGACACCATAATTATGAGAGCATCATTTGACTCAGGGGAGGTTCCCACTGACTGGATTTGTGCAATTGTATCCCCAATTCACAAAGGGGGATCGAAGGGCGACACGAGTAATTACAGACCAGTTAGTTTAACTTCTGTTCCGGGTAAAATAATGGAGTCACTGGTTAAAGATGCATTGCAGGATCATCTAGACAAGACTGCAGCAATAATTCAGACACAGCATGGGTTTGTTAAGGGAAAGTCTTGTCTGACAAATTTGATAGGATATTATGATGTGGTTACAACGGAACTGGATGCAAAAAATAATTTTGATATCATATATTTGGATTTCAGGAAAGCTTTTGACACTGTTGCGCATGGAAGACTATTGTACAAATTGGAGCAGAATGGTATTAAGGGTAAGTTGTTACAATGGATAAAAGGATGGTTGAGTGGGAGAAGACAGAGGGTGGTAATCAATGGGTGCTGCTCTTCGTGGACTAATGTTATTAGTGGAATTCCACAGGGTTCGGTGTTAGGTCCACTGTTGTTTTGTATATTTATCAATGATATTGATGAAGGTATATCAGGCTTAATGTCGAAGTTTGCAGATGATACAAAGGTTGGCAGGGTTGTTAATGACAGTAATGGCAGTGTGCTACTGCAACAGGATCTAGATAATTTGGGCAGATGGGTTGAAAAGTGGCAACTGAAGTTTAACCTTGACAAATGCAAAGTACTGCAGAGGGGTAGCAATAACCGAAGAGAAACGTACCAACTGTGTGGTACTACACTTAAGGTGGTAGAAAATGAAAAAGACCTGAGAGTAATTGTGCAGTCAGATATGAAGTTTTCTGAGCAATGCAGACAGGCTGCCAGGGCAGGTCATGGAGTTTTGTCAATGATATATAGGAATTTTGCTAGCAGGGAAAAGGAGGTGATTGTCCCTCTGTATAAGGCAATGGTCAGGCCACACCTAGAGTACTGTGTTCAGGTCTGGAGGCCTCATTTTAGGAAGGATGTAGATTTACTTGAGCGTGTACAGAGAAGGGCAACAAGATTGGTGAGGGGAATGAAGGGATCCTCTTACCAAGAGAGGCTTAAGTTCTGCAAATTGCAGTGGCTGGAGACTAGGCACCTGCGCGGTGATCTCATTGAGGTATATAAGGCCTTGAATGGGTTGAGCACGCTGAATTCTGATGGGATCCTTCCACTTGTTCAGATTACGAACCTAAGGGGCATAAATTCAAATTAAGAAAAGAGAAATGTAGAATAGATGTGCGGAAATTTGCCTTTAGCCAGTGGGTGGTTAATTGCTGGAACAAACTTCCATCTATCGTTGTGGAAGTTGATAGGTTAAATAAATTTAAGGAGGAACTGGACAGGCATTTGGAGGCAATGGTGTGATTTTTTTATTTTATTATTTTATTTTATTTTATTTTATTTTATTTTATTTTTTTTTTGGCTGATGCTGCATAAGCTCATACAGTTGCTTTCTTGCATCACATGCCACTACTACTACTACGAGCAGAATTAAACCTGGGAATTTTCTGTATTATCCTATTCAAATTCTGTTATTTAGTTTTGACCTGATATATTTCTAAAGGTTGACTGTCTTAAGAATCACTAATAATTTTCCAGTATCAATAACACCAATTATTAATAACAGTTCTAAGGACAGGTCCTTACACTGTTTTCTAGACGAAATACTCCAGTTTCCGAGGGAAGAAAAAACCATGCTTCTCTCACCTGAGACCGACTAATTCAGCCAATTTTTTAAAAAGACCTAAAAAAATTGTTCGCATCATTGACGGGATTCAAAGTCAGAACTTTTACACCCTGTCTGGGAAGGATTGTGATTATTCCAACTGCTACCCAAGACAACAAGACAGGATAGAGTTTTATCTTCTGTATTGAATAACCGCAGATGTAAGGATGAATTGGATCTCACTCAGAAAGAAAACCCAATGAAACACATTTGAAAGTTTCAAACACCAGCAACCAGAACAGCTTATCGAGCGTTTCTAGACTTTTCTATCGAAGTTACCCAAAGAACAGTGTAACACTTGAGATTCTCTGTAGAACGATAGCGAAAGAGTTCACTATTGATAATTTCGATTTGTTTCCCTGTTTTCATAACCCGAGTTTCGAGAAATAAAGCAACTAACTCTTGTTCGACATCATCGATTAAATCAGTCATGTTGTGAAGAAAAAAAAGCCAAAAAATTCCACGTCACACTCAGAGGGTTCAAACTCGCACCTTTTCTATCAAATATGGGAGGTGGGTGATTATAACCACTGCGCTACCTCCAAGGGCACCTTGAAAGCATTTGGTTTTAAAACGCATTCAAAACGATCCTCTTTTATTCAAACAAAGAGTTTCAATGTTTCCTAATGATTCTCATAAGGAAATATAAGAAATGTGTTAATCAGATATGACTCTAACTGTGGAAGAGACTTCGTTGCCCCTGTACATGTCGCTCTGTCGTATAGCTTACTTGCATTGCGGCACGCAATTTGTATGCCTTTACAGCGCTTTCGCATTTTAAATGAGAAGCAATAAATGCTTATTATCTATTCACTGTGAGGTGATTAACAATTAATGGGAAAGTATCGTGTAATATGGAAATTACAACAGTCCCTTCTGCTGCCCCCTCCTCAAGTTTCTAATGACACGATAGATAGTAACAGTAACAGTAAGAGTAGTAGTAATAACACAGGCATTTGATGCAAGACAGCAAGCTTACAGGTAGTATTAGCGAAAAAAAAGAAAAAAAAAAACCACGCATCCATTCCCTCTGAAAGTTTGTCCAGTTCCTCCTTGAATTCATTTAATCTTTCAACTTTCACACCGACAGATGGAAGTTTGTTCCAGCAATTAACCACTCGCTGCCAAAGGCAATTTTCCGCACACCGATTTTATAACTGTCAGAATTTCCTCAATTTGTATTTATACCCCCTCAGGTTCGTAATCTCAGCAAGCAAAGAATCCCATCAGAATTCAACGAGCTCAAACCATTCAAGGCCTTATATACCTCATTCAGATCATCTCGCCGGTGCCTTGTCTCCAGCCCGTGCAATTTGCAGAACTGAAGTGTTTCTTGATAAGAGGTGTCTTGCTACACCAGGAATCTGTCCTGTTTGCTCTTGTTCCACAGACTCCACCAGGAATTTGTGGAGCAAGTCACAAAGGTTTCTTGCTCCACAAGACACGGCCCACCTGCTCACAAGTCTGTCATTGCCATGAGTGCGGCTTTGAAATCTTGGACAATCCCCCATATTCACCAGATTCAGCATAATCGAACTTTCACTAATTTCATAATTGGAAAAAAATAACTGGCTGGCATCCACTTTCCCATCGACAGTCAGTGACGTTTGCTGCAGCAGACGCAATCTTGGGGCCTCGAGAGAAAACTTTCTTCGCAGCTGGAATCAACAGCTTGCAGCATTGGTGTGCTGAAAGTGTATTGACTCCAGACAGGACTATCATTACAGACTTCTCAAATAGACCACAAAGTTTACAAACGCAAATCGTACCTTAATATTATTCAATCAGTAGTATTTTTTTGTTTTTTTACGAAAACTCCACACACGAAAGGTATCAAAACCTGCAGTGCTTAGTACCGTAAATGGATTGAAGAAGCTGGGGAAGGAGGGAATCGTTGTAGCAATTTATAACACTCTATATCAAGCCAACTTTGAGTTTAGAGCCACATGTTGTTGTGGTAATGCAGAATGATCTACTGATATCTGGATTTTAACTCATTAGAGGACAGATGCATCCTCCAGATCGATGGTTGATATAGCAACCACCGATCCCTAGCATGGGACACTTAAATAGAATCTACATATATACACATACACAAGTTTGGGTTAAAAAGTAATTAAAAAGTAATAATGCCGATTGGAATCAGTTTCGGAGAATGGCCATCATTAACATCAAACCATGAGTCTATTTCTTTTCAAATCGGCTCTCTTCTGTGTGTAATTATACATGAATAACTAAAGAGGCTCTGAAATGAAGAACTACTGAGAGGTTTCAAATACAATGCAGCTATAATTTCTGATAAATGAACTGGCGAACGAAAGCCTCTGAGATCACTCTGCAAATATTAAAATTCAGAAATATGGGATGAACTCATCCAGAAGGACAAGTTTACAACAATTTATCAATTTGTAAAATTACTCAGTTGTTCAAGAGGAAACGCAATTAATTGGAATGTGAAACCTACTGATTGAGTCTGGCTCCAGAACTCCACATAGGTTTTGTCCGTCCACTAAGAGGTAATCGTTTTCTCAACCGGAGCTTTCTTCCACGTCAAAATTTTCAACCTTGATTTCCAGTTCGCAAATGTCGTCCCCTTGACGTCGAATAGTACAGACACAGTCCAAGTTGTTCACGTAATCAGAAGGGTAGTTATGACTTTGAAGAAAAAATTCCTTGGCAAAGGTGTGGTCGCAGAGAACTGGCGCAGCTACGAATGATAACAAAATAAACCTACTGTTAAATAGTTATTTATTCTCTTCTCTTAAACAATTTAAAACATAAATCTGCTTTAGAGTAGAAATTGACGTTAATTATTTTACAACAAACGGGTTGAGTGAACATAAACAAGAAGTTTACCTGTTACAGGTGATGGTGCTCGCCTGGCTTCCCCTGATGAAGAACCCTTTCCTGGAAGATATGTCGTCTGCTTGGAACACAAAGATCACCTGTTTATTATCAGCGAATGGAACACTCACTGGAAAAAAAGGAAGACACCAAATAAACATCGATCCTCATGTATATATGTTCCCTAAGCCTATGTTTCACCTGTTCTGCAATCAACCCATTATCTAATTTGGCTGATTGGCTTATTAAGAGAGAGTTGTATTGTATCATATTACTGATGGTCGTAATTTCAGTGAGTACATTCAAAATCCTGCTGTTCTATTATGCCAGGTTTTCTGTATTATGAGGTCGACTGTTGAGATGTACTGCACTTCAATACGAAATATGGCCTCTATGAATGTGGTGGTAAGGAGTGGAAAATGCGATAAATGAGGTCGAAAAGGTAGTAAATGCCGCCGTCGTGAACACTGAACCATGCTTCTTACACCCGTGTGTTGGACAATAATAGTAGAGACTGAGAGGCCAGTGAATGTCCCACCATATACTAAATGTATTCGATGGGTAACAGATCTGATGAATGTGCACGCAAAGAAACCTGTCCAAGTTACGTAAGCATTGTCGGGATACGGAAGTCGAGTTCAGACGGGCATTTGCCTTCTAGAAAATGGCGTTAGGGATGGGGCGTACAAAGGGCAGAAGTACTGATCTTAAAATTGCTTGTCATTATCATATCATCAACAACAACCACAGGTGGACGACTATTTGAACTAATAGCTCCCCTTAAAATGACTCCAGGTGTTGGCTCGATATGACCTTCCATAATGCAAGTTGAATTATCTTTATTTCCCCATCTACCTTCAGAAGTCCATATGGCCGTCACCACTATAAAGACAATACCATTCTTCTATCCAAACAGTTCTTTCTCTCAATATTTGGTCATACCGAAGACGATGAAATGACATCGGAAGCAGGGAAGGTAACAGCTGGCGAGAATTCAATCGTCTGCTAATCGTGCCCCTTACCACAGGTGTAGACATAGGTGATCACCACGTTAGAAATCTTTTGGATTCAGCAGATCTGTTCACTTTCGCTAGTTAGCAGATCTGTGGATCGATACTCCCGTTCTGACGTTCGTCTGATGCCACCAGAGCTCTGGCAATGTGTCCAAGTACTTTCCTGTAATCATTGTGCTGACATCACGAGAGCAGCGACCTCTATCAGAGTCTGTCAGCTGTGCATAACGTCGCCTTATTTTAAAGGCGCTGCACCTTTCTTAGACGGCCATTCGTTCACTGTTCCGTTGTGTTTGCCTGTAACGGTTTCAAACATTTTTATAACATCCTTCGATTCCCACATCAAGCAACAAGAGATACGTTACTGGACGAGCTACTCCATCAATTAGATTGATATGGTAATTTCTTGATTTATCGGATCAGCAAAGGACTGTTTAGTGATGATAATCTTCCTATGGTATTTCTGACACGATACGCATAATGCATTTGAACATCATGCATTTTGATCAGGTTAAATTCCGAGGAAGACTTGAACAATCAGAGGGAAACTTCACTGCTTAGTGAAAATTGAACTTTAATCGTAATGGTCAATTGGTTGTCGAATAATAATAATAAGAGTTAGCTTAATTGTCTGTCCCCTGAGAGACGATCCACAATGTCTCAACCCTTCGATCTGCAAGTACTCTTTAGTGCATCCCACTGTGAAGTCCACGTCAAAATCTTCGAACTTCAGTTCCACCCGACAGTAACTTTCGTTGGAGCGTTGTATGGTGTATGCGCATGTCACTCCATTTGGGTAATTCCCAGGGTATCTCTCACTGGTGATGTGATGTTCACGTTGAGTGCTGGTGTCTGGAGGTCACACGATGGCACTGGGGGGGTTGGGGGTAGTGAAGATGGACTTCTACCTGCGAAATTCAGAAATATAGTTGTCAGTTCATATGAATTGAATGTGTAACCTCCGCAGACCAAAATCAAATCAGGGTGAACTGCATGTTTAGATCAAAAAGTATTGACTATTTAGCTGACTTCACTTCAAGACAGTTAAAACTATGAGTATCAGCGCACTCGATCTTTAAATTGCGTGTACTTCATGGTAGGTTTTCGTGTATTATGGATGGAAAACCTGGAAACTATCGCCCAAATAACTTGGCCATTGTGAAACACTTTCTCCCATTCTAGAAGGGATTTTAAACTAGGCCTTTTCCACACTGGATGGAATGATATAAATATTATGAAATGAAATAAATGACTCCAGCAAAGATCCACATGGATATTGCAAACCGTGAAATATTAATGTAAGCCAAATCTTACATATAAGGAATAAATCAAAATAACTATTCTAGGCTCTAAGAAATCCAACAACTTTCCCACACGTTCCATTTCCAGGATAGCAGTGAGTAATACGCACTGCTTCAGATACGCACACAGATTAAAGCTTATTATTATCGTATATACAATATATTTTTACAAGCGATCCCCTTTAAATTGTTTTCGCTTGATAATATACAAGTATCCCAAAGTTTCCGACTCTTCTGGAAGGATTGTAGGATGTTTAATTGCGAGCAGGTTGAATTCAGTTGTCGCATTCTGTTGGACGGTTGGTGTGTCATCAAATGTTTGCTCCTTCAGCTTCATTTTGAGTTTGGTGACGAGGAATAAACTCGTGGAACGTTCAGATTAGACTATTACAGGAACTTTTGTTTGGGGGTCAACATTTCTTGAATGGAGAGTGCAATGTATGCAGGAGCATTACCTTGTTGGAAAACCATCCACCGTTTTCAACAACTGGTGATATTATATTCTAATCCTTTTTTTTTTTTTTTCATCAATCGAATTAAAACCGCTTTATTTATAATAAACCTTGTTTACTGCACGCTTAGCCTTGACCACTCGGCTACGCCACGCCTATAGAAGAAATTTCTTAACGCAGAAACATGTTTCCACTTTTATATTCATTACAATTGCCACTGGGAACAAAAAGGCACGTCTGAACTTGACGGATCCACACTGCCCACTATTCTGTTTCTTGGAGCTCAAAATCGGATCTAACCAACAATATGGCGATCGCATCCTAGCGCTTATCCGTCATTTTGGTCTTTTACCTCCACTGCTTGTTTTTTAATTACAGAATTACAGTATTGCCGTTATTGAGCAAAGTGATGATTCATCAAAATTCATGATTAATCTGATGTTTAACCTAAGCGTGTTTTGTGCAGTAGTGAAATATAGTAGACATACGTATATGGGGGTACAAAAATAACAGCGTGGTTCTTTGGGAGTACGCGAACAAAAAAGGTTGAGAAACACTGCTCTATGATATTACTAGACATTAGGATTAAAACCCGTCAACAGGGTATTCCAGGACCATCTACTTATTATAAAGGATAGAAAGTACAAAGCTAATCTCTATCAAGAAATCCTTATATTTCTCCTAGTGCTCTTTTTAATTGTACAGTATTCTTTTTACTTAGCGTCAATTAAGAATTCGTAAAATAATTCTTCTGTGGATATATGTAGCCTGCTTTTGTAAATTAAAGGGTAAAATGATAACATTTTAAATTAGATCAAAGATTTTAATCAATCTGTCTCAGATTGATTGGAATATGCGGACATGTAAAGGACGGCTCCCAGAACGTTTGTTCAACTTCCCCTCGTATCTCTGTGAAGAACAGTATCACTACAAATGGGCCAGATATGTGTGTGACGTAGGTTTATGTGTATTATGGGTGTGTTCTTTTCTGGCCGTTTGGCTACCCAGAAGCATCAATCACCTGGACAGATGATTCTGGGTACTCGTCCACACCACGGGTCTAATTAACAAGAATTTGTTTTTTTCAAAACTGAGTGCTAATTTATTGTCGTGCAACCAATTTTTTTAAATGTATTACATCCTGCTGTAAACCTAGAGGAGTTCTTAATTACTTCGAATACGTCATTTATATAGATGTTGAACATGATTGGCCCTGCATGGATTCCCTGTGGTACTCCTCTCTTTATATTGTATGATGTTCCTTTTGTATTCTCTACTACAACTGTGATTTTTCTTTTGGTTTCAAGATTGAGATATCAATTTCTGTTTCAAGATTGATATATCAATTAAGTCATATGCTTTGGTGAAATCTATAAATAAGATCATTATGAAGTTATTGTTGTTCAAATGTAAGTTAAAAGAGTCTACTAAACTCTCTAGTAATGTCTGTGTGCTCTCACCCTTCTGATATGAGAATAGAGAGTTATTTAACAGTCCATATTGATGTAGATATTTACTTATATGGGTAAATATATAATTTTCTATTATCTTATTTATAACTGACTGTATTGTTATTGGTATATAATTACAAAAATCATCGGGTGGTCCCTTTTCATATATACGGATTATTTTAAAAGAAAGTAAGTTTGTAGGATAGTCTCCTGACGCCATCATCCCTGATATAAGCTCCACCAAGAGAACAGTGAACTGTTCTTTATTTCTCTTTACTTCGGTTACTGTAATACAGTCAACTCCGTAAGATTTCTTGTTCTTTAACTGTTCTATGATCTTGAGAATCTCCGTGTACTGTGGAGCAAAGATTACACAGGAGTTCACTACCTGAGGAAGATTATCTTTTTTGGGCAAGGGAGTCTTGGCAATAGTGTATATTGTATCTGCTGAGCTCTAATACATCTTTGAAAATTCTGTTTGCAGCCTCATATTGTTTATTTGTACCAGATATCTGTTCTAATAGTGTTTTAATTTGATTTCCCGTTGACGTTTTCTTCCTTGTACTTAGCAAGTTATTTATAATGTTCTATTATCCTTTTGAGCTATCTGCTTATGCATAAAAAGTTGATTGTAGTAAGTGTTTTTTGCTTTCTAATCAATCATGTCAATTTATTTCTAATTGTTTTATAAATGAGATAATGTTCTATCTTCTAACAATCCTCGAATTGTTTATCATTTGTATTCTTTTATTTGAAAAGACATTTACATTAGTTGTGTAAGATGCTCGCTCTTGTCTTAACATGTTTTCTGTGTTGTGTTTCAGTTGCCTGTTGATAAATATTTGTTCTTCGCAACATTTGTTAATTTTTTATGTTCACACGGGTGTTGTTTTGAGTGCATATCTATTATTAGTATACATGTTCTATGATCTGAAAGTTGATTTAGTAGTA
This sequence comes from Mastigoproctus giganteus, assembly GCF_048544385.1. Classification (NCBI taxonomy): domain Eukaryota; kingdom Metazoa; phylum Arthropoda; class Arachnida; order Uropygi; family Thelyphonidae; genus Mastigoproctus; species Mastigoproctus giganteus. The sequence continues at coordinate 13,428,378 of NC_143577.1, forward strand.
TGTAGGAATTTGCATACTTCAACTTGATATTTGTTATAAGATGATCTAAGCAGGAGCTTACTGTTCTATCTCCCTCCGTCCTTTGTTGCCTTTTTGTTCCAAATAAGTTATGTTCAAATCCATAATTGTTTAAGATTGCAGAGTATCTGAGTGTTACATTTTCTGTTTCATCGTTTAGTAAATTGATATCGAAGTCTCCCTCTAGTATGATTTTATCAGCTTGTATGTCTTCCCATTGCAGAATTATGTTGTCTAATTCTATTAGAAAAGTGTTTATAGAATCTGATGGTGGCCTACAAAACGCGCAAATCATGAATGTGTTCTGTGGATCTTCTCCTAATAATTTGAGACAGCAGTTTTCGCAAGACTGAGTCTCCTGGTAAACCTATATTGCCTTATAGCATGTTCTATATTATACTATTATTCCTCCACCCCTTCTCAACTCTCTCAGCTTATAGACCTTGTCATATCCTAGTATGTTATAGTTGGCAATTTCATCACTTTTTATGTTAACCTCTATTAAAACTAAACATGAGATATATTCTTTCATTGCATTTATATTGCAAAAAGATAAACCAATGTTTTCTTAATGACCTGATGTTTAGAGCTACCAGAAAAAACTGTTTTTTTATCAATTAAAAGAGCTTGGATATTTGGAATTTTTAAAAAATCTAAAGGTGAATTGAAAGTTTGTGATTCCTCATAAAGCATACCTGTGGTGTCTTAATATTACCTTAGGCCTAGAGATTTCAAGAAAGTACAATTATTCACAATGAAGGAGTCTATTTTATATACTGCAGGTCCTTTGAACTCAAGATTCTTATGGCTCTTGAAGAGTCATTCTTCTTCACGTAAATCGTTCCATGTTTTAACCATAAAAATTTGAAACTGTGGGTTTCTGCTAATTGTTTCGTTTCCCAAAAAAATTGCTTGAGGTGAGTTGTTAATTGGTCATTTCTGTAGATTGGAATATTGCTGCTGTTCTGATATACATCATTTGCTGCCAGTCGGATCTCCTTTGCCTTTCTCATCCAATTTTCCTTTACCACATGATTTGAAAATTTCACAATTAATGTAGGCTTGTCATTTATATTTTTGCTGTTAGGTATGTAGTAGTGTTCCACTTCGTTATTGCGCTGTAGCTTTAATGCAAGCCCCAGCTGCTTAATAACATGCTCTAGGTCTTGTCCCCTAATCCTGTTAATCCTACTATTTCTGCATTATTTACTAATAACTGTTGTTCTATCGAGTCAATCCGTGAGTTACGTAGAATAGAATTGTCCTCGTTTTTCTTGAAAGAAGCTTCCAGATCCACAATTCTTTTATTGATAGCAGCGTTGGAGTCCGGCAGCTTGCTTATGCTATTTTGTATTTTATCGAAGGAATCTGGGACAAAAGCAATCAATTTTTTGAGGTCATCTACTTCTGTCCTCAGGTCTTCCATTTTCGTCCTTATTGGTACAATTTCTGTTAGCAAATCCAGTAAATGTATTTTACTGTATAGTTTCCTTAGTACATCTTCTAAATTTAGTGTGTTCACCTGCATTTGTGTAACCTCTAAGTCTTCGTTTATGCCTGTTGTAGAATTCAGCAAATCGTGAAAATCTTCCGCCGAGTAGGAAATTTCACTTCTTTCTTCCCTCTCTTCTTTGCTGCACAATATACACCTCCACTGCTGTTTCTTTTGTTTCGCCATCCCCTTATAGGTTCTTCTTTCAGTGAGCAGCCATGACATACCACCTCTGCCACGTGCAGCGGTAGATTGCACTTTTTGCACATATTCGGATTCATGTTTGTAAATCTTTGGAGTAATCAACACAAGACGCTTTAGCCAATGCAGTTGCACTGAATAAACAGCAAAAGAAAGAATTAGACAACTTACAAATGGCAAAGATTTCCGATTTTCTTTAATAATAATAATAAAGATAATAATAATAAAAAATAAATAAATAAAAATAAATAAAAATAAAAATAAGTAAAATGGAAGACGGTAGTCGTGCTGCTTAAAACAAGTGGTGTGCTTTTTTTTAATATATTAAATTTAAAAATAATTTAATAAATAAACAAAAGAAAGTAGTGGTGCTCCTAAAACACAAAGAAAGAAATTATAATAATACAAAATTTTTGTAAATAAATACATAAAAGAAAGAAAGTGATGCTACTAAAAAAAAAAAAAAAAAAAAAACCTGAGAAAGAAAGCACTTAATTTCGCTTGCAGGCCGAGGAAAATTTCGTTTCTTGAGGATTTGAGTTAATATAATTTGAGTTAATTGAGTTACTTAAAGGAGATCTAACCAGCTATGCGTCAGCAGGACCATCGTGATGCATTCTCTTGAGATCTGTCGACACTGAACGCCTTCCAAGAAATATTCCTTCAGTGAAAGCCTGAAGAATTTGATATCACTCCGAGCTTTGAAGCAGAGACGACTCCTGTCCTGGTTGAAAATTAGTAAATACATGAAGAGGAAGTCTGAGATCGTCATACAGGGAGCAATGATGCAATATGTGATCCCAACTCTCTGCTGACCCACACGAAAAGAGGTGTAGCTGGACCTAAAAAGACTCTGGTTCATCGATCCATGTCCTGTCAACAATTAGGACGTGAATATGTCCAATGCAGAACCACAATCGAACACCTTTATCAAGGAGAAATGAAACTTGTGGTATAAATTTTCTCGTTGTTGCACCAACGGGAGTTGTATCCCATCGAGACTGCCAGATGTTAACTTACTCGTTCCACAGTCTCCTTCTTTCTCTTTTAGTATCATCTTGAAGGTTGATGGTTACTCCAAGAAATTCGGTCTCAATCTTGTTTTTCAGTTTGTATAAAAATCGTCTATAATTAACTTGGAAGTCAAAAGGTAATGTTCCGGCTAGAACTTGAAGAGCTTGCGTAGAGACCCTTTCAAAATAGCGAACCAGATTTCATAATCATGATTTTCCCTTTACAAACCTATGCTGAGTTATCCTTGAGAATTTCAATTAGATCCAGATGATCCTGAATTCCACACTTGATCATTGCCTCCTTGATTTTTCCTACCACTGAAGTCAGACTGACAGGTCGATAATTTCCCACTTCACTCTTAGAGCCACCCTTATGGAATGGGAGATACACTGGCACTTTTCCAATCCAAGGGAATCTCCCCAGAGTCTAGTGATGCTCGCATAATTAGCCTCAATGTTTGAATGGACTCACTTGCCGTCTCCCTTAAGATTATAGATTATATTCCATCAACTTAAGATTATAGGGTATATTCCAAATCTATTTCGCTATTTTGAAAGGGTCACTCACGAGCTGAATTTAGGGAATAATTTCGATATTGTTTATTTAGAATTCAGCAAAGCTTTTAAGTCAGTTCCACATGAGCGGTTGCTTTATAAGTTGGAACAGGTTGGAATCACTGGGAAAATCCTTAGATGGATAGCAGGATGGCTTCAGGGCAGGAGGCAGAGGGTTGTGATAAATGGCTATTCCTCAGATTGGGTTGATGTAAGAAGTAGGGTTCCCCAAGGATCAGTATTAGGACAACTGTTTTTAATTTTCATAAACGAAATCGATGAAGGCACAGAGGGTGTGATGTCTAAATTTGCAGATGATGTTAAAATTGGTAGAGTATTTAATGATCACTGTCAAGCTGAGCATCTTCAGAGAGATCTAGATAGACTTGAGGAATGGTCAGAAAAATGGCAGCTGTGCTTTAATCCAACAAAGTGTAAGGTATTACACCTGGGAAACAGTAATCCCAAAAAAACTTATTCACTTGGTGGAGTTCAACTAAACCCAGTACTGGATGAAAGGGACTTGGGTGTTCCGATACGGTCAGACATGAAATTCTCTGAGCATTGTAAACAGGTTGCAAGGAAGGTCCATGGTGTCTTATCGATGGTCTATCGAGCTTTTGCAAGTAGAGATAGGGATGTGATAATTCTATTATATAAGGCTTATGTTAGACCACACTTGCAATACTGTGTTCAGGTATGGAGACCGCACCTAAAGAAAGACATCGAGCTTCTTGAAAGGGTGCAAAGACGGGTAACTCGCCTGGTGAGATCGGCAAAAGGGCATCCTTATGAAGAAAGACTTCGAATAAGTGGGTTGTAGAATTTGGAAAGTAGACACCTTAGAGGAGATTTGATTGAGGTGTTTAAGGCTCTGAGAGGCATCAGTAAAATGAATGAGGACGAAATTTTCAAGATTATAAATGATGCTAGAACTAGGGGACATAAATTCAAGTTACGGGAGGAAATGTTTAGATTGCACTGCAGGAAGTTTTATTTTAGCCAGCGAGTTATAAATTACTGGAACAAGTTGCTTTCATGGGTGGTAGAGGCCGACAGTTTGGGGAAATTCAAAGGTCATCTGGATAGTACCTTCGAGTGAAGGAAACGCATAGGATGATAGGTTTAATTTCCTCTTTCTTTTATTAATTATTATTAGTTATTTATTTTTTATCATTGTTTTATTCGTTTATTTATTAATTTATTTTTTTGGCTGGTGCAGCATAAACCATAGGTTTACTTGCACCATGCGGCCATTACTAATACTAACTCCAGGAGCCTTGCTGGCCTGTAGGCTCGAAAGTTTTTTCATTAAATAATCTTCAGAAATTTCAGAAATTGTCCTGCTCTTCTTGGCATTTATATATGTGAAGAATTCTTTAACCCCCCCTCTTTGCTCTGTTTGCTAGTGATTTCTCATAAACTGCTTTTGCCTATCGAACCTTTTCTGTGGCTCTATTACAGATCATCTTGTAGCTGTTATAGGCTTCAGTACTTTTTATTGCTCTGTAACCTTTCCATGCCACCTTTTCTGCTCAAGTAATGTGCCAACTTCACTGTTCATCCAACTTGGAATCCTCCTCGTGGAGTATTTTTTAATGGTATATACGTTCAAGGCATCTGTGATTAATGTTTTAAAAGCGTACCACAGTTCAATTGTATTCATTCTCTGCGCGATATCTACCCAGTTAATAGAGGATATGTAGTACCTTAAGGCATCGTAATTTCCTTTTTTTGAAATTAAAACACATTCTTTTACCTTTTACTTCTGCTACCTCTCTCTCTCTCTCTCTCTCTCTCTCTCTCTCTTCATCCATCATCCACCGTAGAACTCCGTGATCACTTCCTGCTACTGGTTCCTCTACTGTCAGCCCAGTTATGTCATGTGATTCATGTGTGATGATGAGGTCTAGGATATTCCTTTCTCTAGTACTTTTCCTGACATGTTGATACAAATAACAGTCATCTAGTTGATTTAAAAATTTTGTTCCCCATGTCGAGTTTCCTTCCCATTTACTGCAATCAATTAGAGGCAAATTGAAATTACCCATAATAAGACATTGAAGCTTACTTGCCCATTCCATTTGAATGTAGAGGCTTTCGTTATAATCTTCACAATCACAGGTCTGTAGATTACTCCTACTCGCATTATACCTTTGTTTCCAACTATCTCACACCATACAGACTCTATACTAGCACGGGAAACGTCTGAATCCGGGAGAGCTATCGTCGCACTCAGGCTGCTTCTTATAAGAAGCATTAATCCGCCACCCCTTCTATCTACCCTATCCTTCCTAAATACATTATACAAGCCGTACTGAAACTCATCATCCCCAATTTCCGGGTGGCACCACGTCTCCGTAAGCCCTATTATGTCCGCATTACTTGTTTTAACCAGCAGTTCGAATTCGCTCATTTTATTGACGACACTTCTAACGTTACTGTATAAATAATTAAGATTTACTGTTCTTGTATATTTAACAACCCTTGAAGTTTTTTAGGCTCTTTTCCGTGGCATTAGCTACCCGCTCACTTGAAACGTTTCTGCCCCCAGAACATCTAGATAATATGTCCACTTGGGGTAACAGATAAGAACTCTTAAGGTATGTGCAAGAGTTACTTTGACTAATATTATCAGATAAACGCGTGACAATATTGGTCAAAGGTGGGTGATTATAACCACTGTGCTGCCTCCAAGGGCAACTTGAAAGCATTTGGTTTTAAAACGCATTGAAACTGATCCTCTTATATTCAAACAAAGGGTTTCAATTTTTCATAATCATTCTTATAAAGAAATGTGTTAATCAGATATGACTCTTACTGTGTAACAGAATTCGTTGCCCCTGTACATGTCGCTGTGCCGTATAGCTTACTTGCATTGCGTCACGCAATTTTAAGAATTAGCAATTTGTATGCCTTTACAACGCATTCGCACTTTAAATCGGAAGCAATAAATGCTTTTTATCTATTCACTGTGAGGTGATTACCGATTAATGGGCAAGTATCGCGTAATATGGAAAATACAACAGTCCCTTTCTGCTGCCCCCTCCTCAAGTTTCTTAATGGCACGATAAATAGTAACAGTAACAGTAGTAGTAATAAGACAGGCATTTCATGCAAGAAAGCAAGCTTATATGAAGTATTAGCGGAAAATAAAAGAATCAGGCATCCATTCCCTCTAAAAGTTTGTCCAGTTCCTCCATGAATTTATTTAATCTTTCAACTTTCACAACGACAGGTGGAAGTTTGTTCCTGCAATTAACCACTCGGTGGCTAAAGGCAATTTTCTGCACATCTATTCTACAACTGTCGGAATTTCCCCAATTTGTATTTATACCCCCTCAGGTTCATAATCTGAGCAAGTGAAGAATCCCATCAGAATTCAGCGTGCCAAACCCATTCAAGGATTTATACATATCAATCAGATCGCTTCGCAGGTGCCTAGTCTCCAGCCCATCCAATTTGCAGAACTGGAATGTTTCTAGATAAGAGGATCCTTTCATTCCCCCTCACCAATCTTGTTGCCTTTTTCTGTACACGCTCAAGCAAATCTACATCCTTCCTAAAATGAGGCCTCCAGACCTGTGCGCAGTGCTCAAGGCGTGACCTGACCATTGCTTTATACATAGGTATAATCACCTCCCTTTCCCTACTAGCAAAATTCCTGTATATTGACAATATACAGGACAATACCATTGACAATACCCTATGACTTGCTCTGGCAGCCTGTCTACACTGATCAGAAAATTTCATATCTGACTACACAATTATTCCCTGGCATTTTTCATTTTCTACCACCCTAAATGTAGTACTACAAATTTGTACGTTTCTCTGTGCTTACTTTACCTATATTCAGTACTTATTATTTGTCAATGTTAAAGTTCAATTGCCACTTCTCAGCCCACCTGGCCAGCTTTTCTACATCCTTTTGCAGTAGCACGTTGCCATTACTGTCATCAACAGCCCTGCCAATATTTGTATCATCTGCAAACTTGGGCATTCAGCCTGATATACCATTGATAAATATACAAAATATTCATCAATATTATGGATAAATATAGAAAACAAAAGTGAGCCCAACACGGAACCCTGAGGGACTTCCACTAATAACATTATTCCTCGACGAGCAGCACCCATTGATTACCACCCTCTGTCTTCTCCCACGTAACCGTTATTTTATCCATTGTAGCAACTTACCCTTAATACCATTCTGCTCCAATTTGTACAATAGTCTTCCATCACAACAGTGTCAAAAGCTTTGCTGAAATCCAAATATATGAACTCAAAATTATTCTTCGCACCCAATTACTTTGTGGCCACATTACAGTATCCAATCGAATTTGTCAGACACGTCTTCCCCTTAACAAACCCATGCTGTGTCTGAGCCTTGTCCAGATGATCCTGTATTGCATCTTTAACCAGTGACTCCATTATTTTCCTCGGAACAGAAATTTTTAAACTAACATGTCTGTAATTATTCATGTCACCTTTGTGAATTGGGGATACATTTGCATATCTCTAGTTCGAACCATCATTGTTTTCATTGACTTTAAGTCTGCTTTCGACTGTGTCCACCGACCTGCCTTATTGAAACTACTAGAGGTCGAACATGTACCTCGAAAAGTAATCACACTCCTCCAAACTGCATACAACGGTTTAACCAGCTAGGTGCGCATCCAGAACGATTTATCTGAGGAATTTCCCATCCACTGGAGTCCGCCAAGGGGACGTAGCCTCCCCGTTGCTTTTCAACATCGTGGTCGACGCCATTATGAGGCAAGCATTCAGAAACAGACGAGGCATACAATATGACAAAGATCACTATGTGACTGACCTGACGTTTGCCGATGATAGTGCTATCTTTGCCGGTAACGACGCTGAAGCTATGGACATCCTCTACGATATTGGCCGCATTGCCCGGCCATACGGTTTGAAGATCAATGCTGATAAGACAAAGGCCCTGACAACAGATGGGTCGCGAGCCACCATCTATCTCGAAGGCGTCCAGATCGAGCAAGTGCAGGCCTTTAAATACCTTGGGTCGCTGGTCCAGGAGATGAAAGTTGCATCCATCATGGAAATCCACAGCTGAATTGGACATGCGGCCACTGCGTTCGCCTCGCTCAAATGGTGTCTGTGAAAGAGGACCGACATTTCCACAAAGACTAAAATCCGCCTCTTCCGGACTTTGATCCTGCCCAATCTTCTTTACGGATCGGAAACATGGATTTGTCTCAAGCTAGATTTAAACAAACTTGAGATATTCCAAATGCGATTCCTGCGGCAGATCGTGGACATTTCACTTCGCGACCGCATCACTAATGATACCATCCGCGCCAGATGCCAACGGCAACGAACCATTTCCGACCAAATCCAGAAGCGAAGGCTTAGATGGTTTGGCCACGTATGTAGAATGGGCACGAACAGAATACCACCCACACTCCTTTGGAGACAACGACCCACCCAATGGAGCATCCAACGGACCGCGCCTAGGAAAACGTTGCCCCAAGCAAGTGGAAAATAACTTGAAGAGCCGACGTCTCGACCTTAACCAGGTCAGAACTGACGCCATGGATCGTGAAGTATGGAAGAACATCACAGCAAGTCCGACTCCCTGCGGCATCTACAGCAGCATACTGGTTGTGTGGCCAACCGCCTTCCCGAGCTGCCAGCTAAGGACCAAAGAAGAAGAAGAAGAAGTATAAAGCGGTTTTAATTCGATTGAGGAAAAAAATGGTTAGAGTATAATATCACCAGTTGTTGAAAACGGTAGATGGTTCTTCAACAAGTCAATGCTCCTGCATACATTTCACCCTCCATTCAAGAAATGTTGACCCCCAAACAAAGTTCCTGTAATAGTGTAATCTGAATGTTCCACGAGTTTATTCCTCGTCGCGAAACTGAAAATGAAGCTGAAAGAGCAAACATTTTATGACACACCAACCGTCCAACCGAATGCGACAACTGAATTCAACCTGCTCGCAGTTGAATACATCCTACAATCCTTCCAGAAGAGTCAGAAACTTTGGGATACTTGTATATTATCAAGGGAAAACAATTTAAAGGGGATAAAAATATATTGTATATACGCTAATTTATTTTAGTGTAGAAGAACTCGTATGTAAGCTTTAATCTATGTGCGTATCTGAAGCAGTTGTTCTCTGTTGGTTTCCTTAGACCAGGAACGAGTAGTAATTTTCTAGCGCGTCTTCAACTCTGACGTACTTCAATCAGAAACGCCCTTGTTACTTTGATAAGCGAACGAAAACTATTAAGTTCAGAATTCCGGTTCCTGAAAATACTGCGCTATCCACGTTTAGTGGTAAATAGCCCTTGTGGGCTGTTTCTGTTCCTAGTGAATTCCACGAAAATAAAAATAAATGAGGCTAGTGAGAGACTGTAATTTCCTCGAAGACAAAATTATATTTTCTCCATCGTATAGTAATTAATTTCGTTTTAGATTTTTTTAAATTAATACAACAATTTGTATTTTAATATTCAGATATGTTTATTAGTTTTTTTCTCTATAATTGAAGTTTTCCACTCTGCTGTAGTATTGTTTGTAAAGCCGTGTGTGCGTGCGTGCACAAGAGAGGAAGAATGATAATTTAGAAAACTCCTGACGAAATTTTCTAAGGGTGTTACGCACACCTTTGTAAACGGCCGCTAGTTTCGTATGTCCTCATCAGAGAGAGAAATCAGTATAATATATGTACATGAATATGAAATGTAAAGAAAGAGGAAAAAAGAAAAAACAGGAATTGTACCTGAATGCGCAAAGCTGCAAAAACAGGATACAAAAGTGTATGAATGAAATTAGAAAGAATTAATAGAAAATGCGAAAAGATGGAGAAGTATTAAACAGAAGGTGCCGAGCCTAATAGAAGAAAAGTAAGAAAAAGAAAAGAATGAGAAATATGAAAAAAAGAATTTAACGAACCTAAAAAAATCATAAAATTAAAGGCTGAATCAACGAGCCAATAAAACGTAGATAAGCGAAATGGGAAAGACGAATTAGGTGATTAATTAATACAAAAAATAATGAGCATCAAACTGAGGGTGGGAGGACGGGAAATAAGTGGGGGGAAAGGTTGATGCAAACTAAACAAAGTTGGTACACAGATCAGGCATTTCATCAGGGAACCAGGGAGGGGATACACTTAAATAGAAAGGGTGCAAGAATATTTGCTGATGCTATCGAGGCAGTGTTAGGTGGGTCGGAAAACTGCTAGCTTGGAGGTGAGACAAAGACCAATAGATTGACAGTAGCCACAGGTAGAGGTGAAAGAGATTCTTGCACTGCATCTATTGAAATGAGCCGAAGCCTGAAAAACAAGATTCAGGATATTTCAGAGACTGCCGGGAGCCATTGCGGTACAAGTAAACACATGAGTTGTGTTACGGTAGCTAAGAATAGAAACAGGTGCATGTATACTTGCGTGTACACCAATGCAAGGAGTTTAGTAAACAAATTTGATGAATTTGAGGTATTGCTAAGAACATCAAAGGCAGATATTGTTGGGATATCAGAGACGTGGTGTCACACAGATATAAGGGATGCAGAACTGGAATTTGGGGAGTACAACGTCTACAGAAAGGATAGACAGGATAGGAAGGGGGGGAGGGGTTATGCTATTAGTTAAGAAACACATAAAAACTAAGGAAGTGAAGCCAGTCGACATCGCTGAACAGTGCAGTGTTGAGTCAGTTTGGTGTGACATAAGCATTGGGAGATCAAAATTGAGAGTAGGAGTGTGCTATAGGCCTAATGACTCTGATGAGTATAATAAGATATTGTACAGGGAAATAGAGTGGGCCAGTAAATCAGAGAGTCTTATAATGGGAGATTTTAATTTCCCAGATATTGACTGGAATTTGGGGACTGGTTACTCACACACTAGCAGGGCTTTTGTGGATTTATTGGATGATTGTTTTCTACATCAGCATGTTCGGGAGGCAACTAGAGGGAGTAATACTCTTGATTTGATTATCAGCAGTGATTCTTCATGCATTAAGAATCTGCAGATAAATGAACCACTAGGTGGCAGTGATCACAGTGTGCTGAAGTGGGATTTACTGAAAGAGGTAACTACCATTAGGGGTAAAGGGAAGGGTTATTGCTTCCGTAAAGGCGACGACGATGGACTGAGACAGTATTTAAATTCTATACAGTGGGACCAACTGATGATGTTACCAACAGCAAATTCAAAATGGGAAGCATTCAAAGAACTTATCTTGGAAGCTACTAGGCTTTACATACCAACTAAGAAATATTGTTCAAGGTTTAGGCCAAAATGGATGTCAGATGAACTGATGAGGCATATGGCAGAGAAGAAAAATGCATGGGATACTTACAAATTAACACATGACACAGAAGCCTATGATAGATACAAGTTGATATGCAACCAAGTTACAAAGGAGGTTAGGCAGGCGAAGGCAGATTACGAGAAATCCTTGGCAAAGGATGCAAAGAAAAACAGCAAAGAGTTCTTTACTTATGTAAATTCTATAAGGAAGGGGATGAATCAGATTGGTCCACTTGATATTGATGGGACAACTGTTGATGATCTTGCTCAGGTAGCTAACAAACTAAATGAATATTTTGCATCGACATTCACACATGAGGAGTTATTCAGCGAGGGGAATGCCAGAGGTGTATTCAACTCTAGCAGTAAGCTACAGAATCTTGAAATAACTGGGAGTAAAGTGGAGGAGAAACTGTTGAAGATAAACACAAGAAAGGCACCCGGGGTGGATGGGATCTATCCAGTTATATTAACGGAGGCAGCAAAGGAAGTAAGCAAACCCTTAGCCATAATTATGAGAGCTTCCTTGAACTCAGGGGAGGTACCCATAGACTGGAAATGTGCAAATGTGACCCCAATTCACAAAGGAGGATCAAAGGCTGACACAAGTAATTATAGACCTGTGAGCTTAACTTCTGTTCCAGGAAAATTAATGGAGGCACTGGTTAAAGAAGCACTGCAGGATCATTTAGACAAGACTTCAGTTATAGTCGGACACAGCATGGTTTTGTTAAGGGGCAGTCTTGCCTGACCAATTTGATTGGATACTATGATGCAGTCACAAAAGAACTGGATGCAGGGAATAGCTTTGATATTATATACTTGGATCTTAGAAAGGCTTTTGATACTGTTGCACATGGAAGACTGCTACACAAATTGGAGCAGTGTGACATTGGGGGAAAATTGCTGCTATGGATAAAGGGGTGGTTGAGGGGGAGAAGACAGAGAGTGGTAATCAATGGACACTGCTCATCGTGGACTAATGTTATTAGTGGAGTCCCTCAGGGCTCAGTGTTGGGTCTATTATTGTTTTCTGTATTTATAAATGATATTGATGATGGTATATCAAGCTTAATGTCCAAGTTTGCAGACGATACAAAGGTTGGCAGGGTTGTCAAGGACACTACTGACACTATGCTGCTGCAACAGGATCTGGAAAGGTTGAGCAGATGGGCTGAGAGGTGGCAAATGAAGTTTAACATTGACAAATGTAAAGTACTACAAATGGGAAACAGCAACCCCAGAGCAACGTATCAACTTTGTGGTACTACACTGACAGTGGTAGAGAATGAAAGGGACTTGGGGGTGGTTGTGCAAGCAGATATGAAGTTCTCTGAGCAGTGCAGACGGGCGGAAAGAGTAGCTCATGGAGTATTGTCAATGATATACAGGAATTTTTCCAGCAGCGATAAGTAGGTGATTATTCCCTTGTATAAGGCAATGGTCAGGCCACACCTAGAGTACTGTATACAGGTCTGGAGGCCTCATTTCAAGAAGGATGTAGAGCTGCTGGAACGAGTACGGAGAAGGGCAACAAGATTAGTGAATGGAACAAAGGGGTGCTCTTACGAAGAAAGGCTTAAGTTTTGCAAATTACAGTGTCTGGAGACTAGGCACCAGCGAGGTGATCTGATAGAGGTGTATAAAGCCTTGAATGGTTTGAGCATGCTCAATGCTGATGGGATTCTTCCTCTAGCTCAGAATAATCACCTGAGAGGGAGGCGCCTCCGTAGCCAGGTGGGAAGGAGCAGCAGTGTGTAGCCCACGCTTCTTGATTAGAGTGGGGTTCGAGCCCGTCACCACCAAATACGGAGGATGCGGAAAGGTCAGGGAATGACCACCGCATATCCTGGAGCAATATGGCCTTAGTTGCTAATGCTCCTAAAAACCAAATAAACAAACAAACAAACCTGAGAGGGCATAAATTCAAATTGAAGAAAGACAGATGTAAGATAGACGTGCGGAAATTTGCCTTTCGCCAGCGGGTGGTAGGTTGGTGGAACAGACTTCCATCCCTTGTCGTGGAGGTTGATAGCCTAAATAAGTTTAAGGCTCAGCTGGACAGGTATTTTGAACGAACAGAGGGGTGAAGTGGAAGTGGGTTTTTTTTTTTTTTTTGGCTGATGCTGCTGCATAAGCTTGCTTTCTTGCATCAAATGCCTCTACTAATGCTAATGCTAACCACACCTGATAATATACCAAACCACTGCGTTTCTATACAAATTTATGTTAATGGAGGAAACATTAAAAATGGAGAAAAGAAAAAACGGAGGGAGAAAAAGATAGATGTTATGAGTGGTATAGATCCCACCTTTCTATTTTAACTAAATTAAGTTTTTATTATTTGATGAAACCCATGTTGAACCGGTTTCCTTTATTGCTGATGTCGATATTGTTCATCAAACAGCTGCTTTTAATCAATAATCTGTTAAATCGATCAGCAAAGAGGGAAACCAGTAAAATCAAGCAAACAGTATGAAAAATTCGCGTTAAAATATCGAGAACCTTAAAATGAAGATCCACCCACTCGTAACTAGCATAGAAGAAGAAGAAGCGATGTAGATGTAAAAGCTACAGAAGCCTACGTTTTCATTCACAGGACAGCGGTGGATTTCCATAGTAAGTTCGGGAAGAGTCAAGAAAACTATCTCGCTTAATAAACATACGAGAGTTTCACAAGTATGGGATGACACCCGAGTGGGGGTTGCGTGGCCAACGGGTGCAACAGTGTTTGCTGATGCTATCGAGGCAGCGATTGGTGGATAGGAAAGCTGCTTGCTCGGGGGAATCACAGACTAAAAAGGATTATAGTAGCCGCAGCCAGAGGTGAAAGTGATTCTTGCACTGTTTCGATTAGAATCAGCAGCGGCCTGGAGGGTGGGGTGCTGGGTTTTTAAAGAATGGTGGGAATCATCGTGAAACAAATAAATACATGGGCTGTGTTAGGGTAACTAAGAATAAGAACATGTGCTTGTATACTTGCATCTACACCGCTGTACTGTGAATACCGACAAAGTGTCCAGGCATTATCGAGGCATTGCATAGAATACCTAGGCAATGTATAATATGCCAGGAACAGTTCGAAATAAACTTTTCTTTATCGTCCTTTGATACCATTATTAAATGAAACAAAGTTGTGATTTTTATATAAAAGCCTTCTTAAAGAGGAAATACTACTCTACGTATCTCACTCTTAAAATTAAATATATACCTCTTAAAAGTATTAAATATAATATAAAAAAATGTTTATAACATGAAAACTTTGGGGACTTTCCATCCGCTTTACGTTTATTAAATGCCTTTCCCAATAGTACGTTCCTAACATAGAACTTTTTCTTTTTAAATATTTTTATATTTATATTGTATATAAATCTTGTGCCTTACTGTATTTTTGTATACAAATATTATAATACATTTTTACATCCACAATATCACTATTTTATTTCTCATTTTTTTTACATAACTACAGTTCTATTTTCACCTCTAAAATGGTCCTTGAATTTTGAAGACAGATTTTTTCCCGTAGTGTACTGTTTCCTTAATTGCACCTATATTTTTTTTTTTTTTATGAAAACCCCAAACACGAGAGGTGTTAGAACCTATAGTACTTTAGTACCGTGCTTGGGTTGGAGGTTGAGAAGACGAAAGAAAATGACATTGGACTTGAACTTCTGATGACTGAAATTTTCAGGAAATACGTGTGAAGGAAGGTTGTTCCAGAAAACGGCAGTTGAATGAATAAATGAGGAAGATGAAAAGTTGGTTCTGCGAGTTTGAAGTTGGACAGTAAATTGATATTGGCTGGTGGCGGCACGTGTTCGGACTGTTTTGGGGCCGAACACGTGCCCCAAAACAGTCCGAATGTTTTGGGCCACGTGAAGTGTTTTTAATTTTCCCTCCCAACATTTGGTGACGTAACGCAACTCAAGTGAACTGTCTCGACTTCATCTCTTAACTCTTCAACCGCCCCCTCACAACCAAAATTAAAGTAAGACAATATATAGCTTTCAATTCAACCAGATTTACCCAGCGATCCTAAAATTTATTTTAGGCTATCCTGCAAAATTTGAATATTTCTGTAGCGTTAAAAGAGGCAAAAAGAAAAAAAAAAAACTTACCATCAGCTATAATTTATATAAATTCAAAAATTGGACCAGTTGCCATGTAAAATGGATTCCTTTGCGTATATATTGATCTTCTGTGTATTTCATCCTACTATCGTAATATGACCTGGCAGAATACGGTTTATCAGTTGGATTATTATCCGCACCTCTTTTAGTGCACCTAAAGAGAAAAAATAAATAAAAACTTATAAATATTATTATTTGTTTTTTTAAATAATATTTTTGCAATGCTTCAACCTTTACAGTTAATGTTGCATATTCCTAACTACTGAACACCAAAACTATTACTTATAACTGCATTATAAAACGTTGCTCCTTTAAATGTTACCATTACGCTTACTTGTTCTGGGTTTACTATCCAGTAAACTCCTCTGAATGATTTTAATTTGTCCAGTTCTAAAAATTCTCCATGGATTGATTCTACGTGCAAATAGAGAAAAACAATTCAGTATATATTCTCTCTCTCCATATCTTTCTCTCATATCTCTCTCTCTCCTAACCTAGAGTGTTGTTGAATCTCATTAAATGTTTGAATAGGTGAAAGAGGGTCTTTAAACTTTCTTGAATTTTTGTTATATGTATGCACTGTAGAGATAATTCTATAATTAATCATGTTAAAATTTAATAGCAAATAACGTGAGCCCCCTACACGTAATGAACTTGCCTTGGACTACCAATTTATAAATAAGATATGCGATTCCTAATAACTGCAAGTCGGTACTTACCGATAATCTTCAGAGGTTCATTTTGTATTCACCAATTCAAGTGATTGGCGAAACTTCGTTCATTCAAATTTAATATTATTTGATCGATCAACTGTCTGGGAAAGTAGCTGTTTTCTATTCCTACAGATGTCACACCTGGTAATTTTAAAAGTCTGAGGAAATCTTGGTACACATGTACTATACATTTCGGATATAGATATCAATCTCAGATCTGTGATCATAATTGTCTCTAGGGCACAATTTGTTAGAAATTTTAACAGTGTTCTTAAGAAATTAATATATAAGAAAGATTCATATCTTCCTTTTTTGGCTGTAATATTTATTTCTTTCATATGTTTCCCATATCTGAAAGGGAAAAAAATATATTTTAATGTGCGCAGTACATTACAGTAGCTCTAACAAATAGTAATAATTGATCATTTAAAGAAACGAAGAAAAAGAACATTTCGTTTCACCACCTTGCTTATTTCTTTCTCCAAACAGCGCATGGCAACAAACAAACAGAAATACCCAACTAATATGAAGAATGTACGAAGAATATAAATAACTGCCTCATTTCTATTTCGTCTAATGTGGCTACCTAAGTGGCCATCTAATGCCACTTGTAAATAACCTATGTTCTTTCCTTGAGACTTTTCTTTCTCCCCTTGTTGGTGCACATTGGGCTTCCTTCCCGGCTAGGGGAATCTTTCTTTCAAAATTACAAGCCTTCGAAATTTTGAAAGACTAGAGAACACAGGATATTTAGTGTTGTAGGGTTTTTGGCACACCTAAAAACTTAAACCATATTGCGCCGAATATCTCTGTGATCTGCTTGCTGTTTGCTGGACGAAAGACCCGCGTTTCTGAGGGAAGAAAAGCCATGCTATACTCGACTGAGACCTACTAACTCAGCCACTTTGTGAAAAAGACCCATAAAAAATTTTCATATCATTAACGGGATTCAAAGGCAGGTCTTTTCCACCCTGTGTGGGGAGGACGGTGATTATTCCACCTGCTACCCAAGAGGACAAGACAGCATACAGATTTATCTAATATCTTCTTTATTGAATGACCACAGATGGAAGGGTGAATTGGATCTCACTTAGAAAAAGAAACCAAATCAAAAACATTTGAACGTTTCACACTCCAACAAGCATAGCAGCTTATTCAGTGTTTCTAGACTTTTCTATGGAAATTACCCAAAGAATAGTCTAAGACTTGAGATTCTCTGTACAACGATAGCGAAGAGTTGGCCAATAATAATTTCGATTTGTTTCTCTAATTTTCATAACCCGAGTTTCGATAAATAAAATCATCTAACTCTTCCTCGACATCGACTAAATCAGCCATATTGTGAAGAAAAAAAAACCTAAACAATTCCTGGTCTCACTCAAGGGATTCAAACTCGGAACTTTTCTATCCAGTATCCAGTATCCAGTATGGGAGGTGGGTGATTATAACGACTGTGCTACCTCCAAGGGCACCTCGAAAGCATTTGGTTTTAAACGCATTCCAAATGATCCTCTTATATTCATCTCATATTACTCTAGATCCTCTTATATTACTCTAGCAGTAAGCTAGAGAATCTTGAAATAACTGAGAGTAAAGTGGAGGAGAAATTGTTGAAGATAAACACAAGAAAGGCACCTGGAGTGGATGGGATCTATCCAGTTATATTAAAGCAGGCAGCAAAGGAAGTAAGCAAACCCTTAGCCATAATAATGAGAGGTTCCTTGGACTCAGGGGAGGTACCCACAGACCGGAGATGTGCAAATGTGACCCCAATTCACAAAGGAGGATCAAAGGCTGACACAAGTAATTATAGACCTGTGAGTTTAACTTCTGTTCCGGAAAAATTAATGGAGGCACTGGTTAAAGAAGCACTGCAGAATCATTTAGACAAGACTTCAATTATAGCTCGGACACAGCATAGTTTTGTTAAGGGGAAGTCTTCCCTGACCAATTTGATTGGATACTATGATGTAGTCACAAAAGAATTGGATGCAAGGAATAACTTTGATATTATATATTTGGATCTTAGAAAAGCTTTTGATACTGTTGCACATGGAAGTCTGCTGCACAAATTGGAGCAGTGTGGCATTGG
Organism: Mastigoproctus giganteus; assembly: GCF_048544385.1. NCBI lineage: Eukaryota > Metazoa > Arthropoda > Arachnida > Uropygi > Thelyphonidae > Mastigoproctus > Mastigoproctus giganteus. The sequence goes on from NC_143577.1 coordinate 13,446,898, forward strand.
AGGCAAATTGCTGCTAGGGATAAAGGGATGGTTGAGGGGGAGAACACAGAGTGGTAATCAATGGACACTGCTCATCGTGGACTAATGTTATTAGTGGAATCCCTCAGGGCTCAGTGTTGGGTCCATTATTGTTTTCTGTATTTATAAATGATATTGATGATGGTATATGAAGCTTAATATTTGCAGACGATACGATGGTTGGCAGGGTTGTTAAGGACACTAATGACGCTATGCTGCTTAATCAGGATCTGGAAAGGTTGAGCAGATGGGCTGAGAGGTAGCAAATGAAGTTTAACATTGACAAATGTAAAGTACTACACATGGGAAAGACCATGTGTAGTACTTTGGCGTATATATGGGAAACAGCAACCCCAGAGCAACGTATCAACTCTGTGGTACTACACTGACAGTGGTAGAGAATGAAAGGGACTTGGGGGTGGTTGTGCAGGCAGATATGAAGTTCTCTGAGCAGTGCAGACGGGCTGCAAGAGTAGCTCATGGTGTATTGTCAATGATATATAGGAATTTTCTAGCAGGGATAAGGAGGTGAATATTCCCTTGTATAAGGCAATAGTCAGGCCACACCTAGAGTATTGTATACAGGTCTGGAGGTCTCATTTCAAGAAGGATGTAGAGCTGCTCGAACGAGTACAGAGAAGAGCAACAAGATTAGTGAATGGAACAAAGGGGTGCTCTTACGAAGAAAGGCTTAAGTTTTGCAAATTACAGTGTCTGGAGACTAGGCACCAGCGAGGTGATCTGATAGAGGTGTATAAAGCCTTGAATGGTTTGAGCATGCTCAATGCTGATGGGATTCTTCCTCTCGCTCAGAATAATCACCCGAGAGGGCATAAATTCAAATTGAGGAAAGACAGATGTAGGATAGACGTGCGGAAATTTGCCTTTAGCCAGCGGGTGGTTGGTTGGTGGAACAGACTTCCATCCCTTGTAGTGGAGGTTGATAGCCTAAATAAGTTTAAGGCTCAGCTTGACAGGTATTTCGAACGAACAGAGGGGTGAAGTGGAAGTAGGTTTTTTTTTTTTTTTTGGCTGATGCTGCATAAGCTTGCTTTCTTGCATCAAATGCCTCTACTAATGCTAATGCTAATGCTGCTAATGCTAATTCAAACAGAGTTTCAATTTTTCCTAATCATTTTCATAAGGAAAATATTAATTTCTCTTTTCGCTCTAGCGAGTGCTATAAACTGAAATAATAATTCAATTTTCTCATGTGTATTGTGCGCATTCGAGTCTCCTATTCAAAAATTACGGTGATTGGTAACATTTTCTCTAAGTTATTTACCAAGGGAAAACGCAGTTCGTTTTAAGTAGTAATTTTACTATAACGAGACGCTTTTAAGCTACAATTGTTTTTGATTTTTCCATCTATCGTTATAGGCGAATTTCAAATGTTGGGCTTCACGAATACTGTTTGGAGCGCAGTATACATCAGTAGACATATGAAAGAGAAAGTACAGGAAAGGTTTTTTTTAAAGCTGTCCCATCAAATAAGATTTATTTCGGCTTTGTTTTCCTACTTATGCAAGATATGACACTGAAATGAAAGGCCACTAACCTGGCAGTATCAATAAGTCAGTTCAGTACAGAGGATTCAGTCATACTGTTCGAACTAAGTGAGTGATTTCGTTCCTTTTCCGGCTATATTCTACACCTGCCTCTCCTGTTTAGACTTGGCCGAAGTAGGAAAAGTCCCCCTACCTCTTTTGTAGATAATCCCATCTGTAAGGTGACAAGGGGCACTCAATTTTCCGTCCATCTCTCCCAGTATCCTATCGACTGCAGTGCTGCAATCCTGCCCCCCCCCCATGAGAATAAAGTTTCACTATCAACTTAGCAGCGTTGCCTTCCCACTTTCTAATGAGTCCAACTAACCCTCGTTTTAGTTAATAGATTCGGTAATAGCACGCACTTTGAAGCCGTAGTTTCGTCCGTCCCTAATGAACGTAATGTTATCAGCAAATAGCTGACCGCTTCCAACATCCTCTCGTTCGGATGTGGGATCTGCTCTCATTAAACCAACGCCTAACTACAAAAATTTCGCAATAAGTAAGGCTTGTCTACCAAATTGTGAACTGAATCTTGTCTATGGTTTTTCGAATGAAGCCCGCAATTTCTTTCGTTAATAATGATTGGGTGAAAGTACAAATCACTCAGAAAGAGAGACTATAAAACTGTGAACATTTATTTCCTCTTAAAATAAGCAGTGAACTTCATTTGCATTATTATTTTTAAAAAATAATGAGAATATTTTGGGTTACCCGTAAAAATATGCACATTATGTAGCCTTTTTCTAATATTTGTACGAGGGAAGGCCAACAATATTTTCCGAGTTTGTTTAACTTAAAATCGAATTCTTTAAACGTGGATATTCGTTTCTCGATTTACGGTGTTACGTGCTGCAAATTTCTATTGTATACTATGCTGTCAAAAGTATTGGAATGCCAACAGGCACTCATACAAGTGAGTGAAAGACTCAATTTTATTGTGTTGTTAGCCGTGGAGAGACTTTCTACGATTTATATTAGCAGGTTTCACTGGAAATTTACTTGCGAAAGATCCTCTCTCATCTAAAAATGCCTCCATGGACAAAAGTTGCCTATCGCTAATCCCTGAAGGATTGTACTTACTGTGCTGGTCCACTGTGAAGAATATCCATTTATTCCCACCATCTGTCTTCTCTTCATCATCAACCCCATAATCCACCGATGGATTTTCCCTCTTATTTCACTCTTCCTCAAGCCTGAAATCTTTAAACTCAGCTTTTAAGTGGGACTTCAAGTTCATTATATTTTCAAAATATTTATTTAAGTTATGAAATTTATCTGTATAAAATATTATAAATAAATAAATACATTATTAAAGGTTCGTGTATTTTTAAAATTCATAATTCTTTCTGTTTTAAACGCTTGTGCCTTTCAATCAACAATAAATATTGCCCTAATCTTAAACTTCGCTCTAGGGAAGCTCCTTTACTGCGAGTTTCAAGTATTCTATTACTTTCAAGCAAATTACATAACCAAAGCGGTAGTTTTTCATTTACTTAAAATTTTTTTAAAGAGTTTTTAAAGAATTTCATTAGAAGGCTATTTATTTTAAAAAAATAATTTCAAAAATGGAAGATTAGCTTTCGGGTGTTTTTGTTTAAAAATAGTGCAATACCTACTCAACTCGTGGTAAAGGAGTTTGCCGTTTTGTGATATGTAACAGCATAGGGCCCGTCACGAGGGAGCTAAAGGAAGCTAAACTCCCCCCACCACATTTTTTTTTTTTTTTTTTTTTAAATTCAATATACATTACGTGTTGACGTTTGTTGAAGCTTTGTAAGGTGGAAAGTAGAAAGTCCCCGTTTGCGTGGGGATTACTTGACACGGATTTGTGTTTGTATGGAGCAGGAGAAAGTGGGAGCCATATACTACATGAATGATGTAGTGTTTATGAGAGTGATAGGACGATAATTGAAGATATATTAGTGTCACTTTCTCTAGGACAAGAAAATTCAGGGATTTGCCAAAGGAGCATTTAACCATAATAATATCAGGAATCGAATCGTTCCTTCATCCATATCTTATTCAAGATCTTGCCCATAATATAAGAGTTAAAGAAAGGGTTCCCTAGAGAGAGATCATCCAATCATAGAGGAAATTAAGGAAGGCAGGACTACAAAAAGGGATTTTTCTTATCTTCTTGCAGCATCGGAAAGAGAATCTCGAGATCAACGTTCTCTCTCAGCCTTCAGACGTCCATCTTGGTGAGCGGCCACGGAGCCCTCAAAGTAGTTAAAGAAAGAGTTCCCTAGAGAGGGAACCCTTTTTTAGAGGAGCTTACCGAGGGCAGGACTACAAAAAGGGTTTTTCATTCAGCTTCTTGCAGCATCAGACAGAAAGAATCGCAAGATCAATGTTCTCTCTCAACCTTCAGCCGTCCATCTTGATGACCCGCCACCAAGACCCCATTGAACATTGAAAAGATAGCTGGAATACCTGCTGGTTAAGATTCCACTTTGGAATTCTTGTTTAATCACTTCTTTTTTTTCCCCTTGTGTTGGTTTTATTATTTTTTTTTCTTCAGTTGCTTTTTTTTTCTCCTCCCAGGCTAATTTAATCCCATACGTTTCAACTTCCAATTTCCATTTATTTATTATTTATTTTTCTTCGTTTTTCAGCATGACCTGCCATTCTTTTTTTTTCTTTGCTTTTCCTTACGCGCTGCTCTAGCTTTTTTTTGTTGTTGTTTTTTTATCAGCTGCATAAGGGTGATTTTCCCCCATTTGGAAGGATGAGGCCCACAGCAATCAAGCACACGTCAGAGTCAGCACCTCTTTTACCGGGAATGACCCACCTTCCCGTGGTGAGGACAAAAACACAGAATCCTCTCTCCAAGTGATTATTTTTTTCTTTGCAGTCAAGACCAGAACATGCACACTTCTCTCAAAAACATACACATTTACATATACATATACATATACATATCCCATTTACTTAAATATTATAGTGAGGGATAAGTTAAAAGTAGGATGCTGATGGCCATGGATTAAGCAATGGCCATGGATTTCCACATACAGTATATGAGAATTTTATATTACTATGTTAATGGTATGACCCTTTGTAAAGGGGTATAAAATAACCAATTGTATTATAGTATTATAATACTTTATATTTGCGAACATCGTGTTACGATAGGGGAGTTTTGAAAAGAGAGATTTTAAGAGAATGTAAGTGATGTGTACATGCTGTTCAATAAACGTTTGTTACTGAAATTTCGTTGCTAAGCTCCTATTCACACCAGTAATCACCAGTCAGGCTTGGATGAGATCAAAATGGAAAAAAGGTTATTGCAAATTGGCGAACTTAAAGTATTACACAACGCACACACATCCATTTGGAGATGTGAGTTTCTCTTCTTCTCTCTCTCTCTGCTATGTTGACGATATACGAGATCTGGTCCTAATCAAAACCATAAGACGGACACATTAGGCTGTAAGATTTTTCATCTTACATGTACAGTGAAGCTGCAAAATATTGGGAGCACCCCACTTCTTTAAAGTGCGAAAGCGTAACGCAGGTGCCGCATCAGCAACATGCACCTTCAGAAGAGACCTTTCCCCCCCCCCCCAAACAAAGGGGCAGGGTATCCGTGAAGAGTTTTTAATTTCTCTCCCAATATTTGGTGACGTAACGCAACTCAAACGAACTGTCTCGTCTTCATCATTAACTCTTCAACCGCTCCCTAACAACCGAAAGTAAAGTAAGACAATATATATAACTTTTAATTTAACCAGAATTACCTGGCGATTCTAAAATTTATTTTAGGCTATCCTGAAAATTTTTAATATTTCTGTAGCATTGAAAGAGGCAAAAAGAAAAAAACTTACCATTAGGATGAGCTACCATTAAGATATGTTTAAGAAAGAAACCACAGACCATTTGAAACTTATTCCTTTCACTTTGAATTGTTGTTTGTAATGTTCCATATCTGTACTCATAACCCTTCTTGCGTGTATAATGTCGATGACATCTCTTGCCACTCTTATTTCTTTTAGTGTACATAAAAAGAAAAAATAATAATAAAAACGAATAATAATCATTATTTGTTTTTTTAAGTAATATTTTTGCAATGTTTCAACCTTTATAATTAATGTTGAATATTCCTAACTATAGAACACCAAATTAATTACTTATAACTGCATTATAAATTCAAAATAAGTTTTTAATTATTGCTGTTTTAGATTTCAAGTGAACTATTTGATAGGCTTTTCAATAATTTTCATCTAGTATTACGTTCTTTGACAATTACTTACATGTTGGTAATCCTTTCCATGCCTGCGTGGGAAAAACATATGTATTTCAATTTGCGCAGTACAATAGCTCTAACAAATAGTGATAATTTAAAGAAGAAAGAAACGAAGAAGAACATTTCGTTTTCAGCGCATCCACAACCTTGCCTATTTTTCTCTCTAAGCAGCGCACGGCAACAAACCGAAATATCCAACTACAATACACGAGTACGAAGAATTATAAATAACTGCCACATTCTATTTCGTCTAATTTTTTGACATAAGTATTTATTATTTATCTTAATTTATTATTTTGAGTGGCTATCTAATAGCCACTTGTACATTACCTATGTTCTTTCCTTGAGACTTTTCTTTCTCCCCTTGTTGGTGCACGTTGGGTTTCCTTCCTGGCTAGGGGAATCTTTCTTTCAAAATTACAAGCCTTCAAAATTTTACCTCTTCAAGCTCTCTCGCTTGTTAGATTTTTCAACTAGTCTTTTCCTCTTTCCTATTTCTTCTTTTTTCTGAGAATGTTTTGCTCTCTTTTCTTTTTCTACTTTGTTTTCTCCCACTTTCTCCTCCCTATTCCTTATTTATTATAACCAGGATTCCACTTGTTCGAATCCCACTTTGTAATTCAGATAGTTCCTGGAGCGCCTCCACGTGGCTAGGATCGGGAGGCAGGTAGCTTGTTCCCTGCCTGCCGGCTGCTAAAACTCCAGAGCCGGAAAACAACAACCATCACAACACACATATATACTTACACACACACACACACACACACACACACACACACACACACACACACACACACACACACTTGCCGGCTATAAATAACCTACAGATGCTACAGCTGTATATAGGGGTAACCCTGGAGGCCGCAATCAATACAAGAATACCTTGTCCCTTCGTCTAATTTTAATGAAATTTCGAATTGCGTCATTTTAGCGACACCGTGCACCACTAAACAACCCCTTTGTGGGAAAGAGGTGGCACATACCAGGAGTCGTAACAACTTAAACTAGACAGCTGCAAACCTTCCTAAAATCGATACAAATCAGTTTACTCTTAATCCCAATAAATTTAAATATACTTTCTCTAAAAACAAGAAATACACTTCTCAACTTACATTTCAAAATAAGTTTCAAATAACTTTTATTAAGTAATATTAAATTGAATATTAATTTTATGAATTTAATTAATTAAAGAAACCATAATTAATAAAAATCTAGAAATTACTCACTTTTCTGTGCACACAATTCCGCTTCTCAGTTCATCTCAGTTTAAGAAAAAACACATGTTTCGCCCTTGGTTTTCCTGTTGCTGTAGATAATCCCTATACGCAGCCTATCTCTGCAAGATAAATAGGATACAACGTATGTCAAAACATCAAACAAAATGTATAAGGATGCTCTTAAATCTTTCTGTCAATCACAACTCTTAACTTGAGCTTTTCTGTTTTCACATTAAATTTCATTTGAGATTACAACAAAATGTTCGGTTCATAATTTTGTGATGTTCTTCAACAATGTTTCACTTCGTCGGTGTTTATTTTTCTAAACCTCAATTGATGTCCATTCACTTTCAACAAGAATGGCAACACCCAGGGTCCTCAGCTGGATATCATCATTCCATCATCTCTCTCTCTCTCTCTCTCTCTCTCTCTCTCTCTCTCTCTCTCTCTCTCTCTCTCTCTCTCTCTCACGATTTTTTTTTTTTTTTTTGCTGTTGCAGCATAAGCCTCGGGCTTCGGGCGGATTACAGAATGATGACGAATACACTGTAATTAAGAAATACCATCAAAGGCAAAAATAACAGAAGTCATCAACGCAAACGTGCAATTAAGAAGTTATAGCAGGACTAGGATGTAGAAATAGATGAATGCAGAGCGTGCTGGTCAATTAAAGCAGAAAAAGATAGCACGGGATGCAGTTACAGAGCGAGGAATTTAATTAACCATAACCAAAGCAACATGGGGATTTGTAACAACACCACAGAAAAATCTTAGAAGCAATGATTAATAACGCAATCCAGGTAAAAATTATATAAGCACAAAAAAATCTGTCATTCTGGATGCAACGCCCGAAGTACGTGTATATCCATTTGAAAACCACGGATATTAACCTTTCAAATGCGGAAAAATACCTTGTGAATGATGATGAAATCCCGGGATTCCCATCAACTTCTGCAAGAGAAGGCCGTGTAACAAAAAGTTGAGGCATTAATTCTGGAAGATCGCCCTATTGGTGTTAATGAACTTGCTGCAGAGCTCTAAATTAATGCAGGCTTTGGAGTACATCACCCATCAACAGTTGCATATGAGAAAAATGTCTACTTGATGGTACCAAGACTTTTCATCACTGTCAAATGCACAGCGTGCACCTGAAATGTCGATCTGCCAGAAAAACTAAAATATTGGCGATATTCTGCTTTACACTCTGACCTTGAATCTTCGGATTTCTTCCTCTTTTTACACTGAAGTCCTCGCTTCATGGAAAATACTTTGTTACTGATAACGAGTTGATTTCGAAAAAGTCTAATACAGCTCATCTTTTTCAAATTTCAATCACAACTGCTTCTGGCTGAATAAAAATCTTTTTTTGAAAGTAACCCCCACCCGGAATAGTCATAAATTTGACGGAGATTCGTTTGAAAGCAGTTCAATACCAGTGCAACTGGCAATGTAGGCAAACCCTTTTTTCTGCTGTGAAGATGAAGAATAGATTGACTATCAGAGAACTGCCCCAGGCGTTGTGTTCAACATCAATAATCTTTCAAGAGGTATTTTGAAATATTCATTAAAATATACATTTCTTTAATTTTTATTAAGAATAATCAGTACCAAAGTAAAATATTCATTCCGAATATTTTGTTCCCAATAGTTTCTGACTTTGAAATTTCACGAAATACACAACGTGCCAAATTTAAAAATTATCAAGAAATTTGAAAGTAAATAATACTCCACAAAATGTTATATATTATATTCTTTACCGTTTAAAACAATATATACGTACAATAAATAGAAGAAAATGCTCCTTAGCAATATTGCACAAAACAATCAACAAAAACGCTCTTACATCATTCTAATAAATTCCAGTTAGCAAAAATGTTCCTCGTTTAATTCTGATTATCGGTATCTTTGTAGGTTTGTCGCAATAAACTAATACTCCGTTAACCAATATCAAGCTTAATTTTGACTATTAATTTCCCAAAAGAATTCCTGGTCAATAATGAAGAAAATTCATTGTATCTTCATATCCTCATATAATTCATTTGATTTTGGATTCCTGGCGCAACCCACTGGAAAGAAGATAGATTTAAATTCTGTCTACTGTTTTTACAAAATTTCCAATAAATAATATGTTAAATACTCTCTGAAAAAAAAATTATTAATCTATATTTAATGAGAAAATCCCTAGAGCTTTATTTATTGGGTTTTAGGAGCATCGTTGACTAAGGCTACGTTACTCCGTTTATACTGTCTGTAAATGGCGTGTGTTCAGAGGTCTATTTTCTATTTGTAGGAAGAAAAACCCGAGTTTTTGGGAATGAAAACCATGTCTGAGACCAACTAACTCAGCCACGGTGTGATAATGGCCCATGAGAATTCCTCCCGTCATCGACCCGAATCCTGTCGATGACGGGAGGGTTTTTTCCACCCGGTGTACGGAGGACAGCATATCTTAAAGTACACGAGGCATTTTATAAACTTATTTACTTCCAACTTTTCCCATGCTTTTTAAAATATATTTTATTTCGCACGTTGTGAATCGCCCCAGATTGTAAGGTCTAACTCCGATCCACATATTGTCTTGGGTCTTTTGTTGTTGACCTCTTCAAAATAATAATTAAAACGTATATTAATGAATCTTTCAAACCATTCCTTTAAAGAATATTGAAGTTTATAGAACTCCCGAGATAGTTCTTGAATAGACAGTGTATTCTATTTCGGGTCTTAAATACTTCAGCCACATCTCTGTCTCGTCTTCTCTGTTGAAGATCATAAAAGAACAGTAAATCGGATAGTCATCCACCAGATTCAAGGAAACGGGAAATATATTGTGTGAAAAGGATAGATGGATTAGGACCATGGTACGTCTGCCAGAGGCAAAAGTTAATGATGTTGAAGAGCACATATCATCTGTTAAGGGCACAAAAGGTGATATCGTTGTACACGTTGGCATTAATTTTTCTCAGTCTGTGCTTGTTAACAGGAGAGATAGTGGGACGAAATGATGTTACCAACAGCAAATTCTAGATGGTAAGCATTCAAGGAACTAATTTTCTAAGCTACTAGGCTTTTTGTTGCAGCTAAGAAAAAATGCTCTAGGTTTAGGCCCAAATGGCGGTTAGATGAAACTAATGAGACTCGTGGTAGAGAAGAAAAATGCATGGGATCCACATAAATTGTCAGGTGAGACAGAAGCCTATGGTAGATACAAGCTAGTCTGTAATGGAGTCAAAAAGGAGGCTAGGCAAGCGAAGACAGGTAATGAAAAATCTTTGACAAAGGATGCAAATAAAAACAGCACAGACTTCTTTAATTATACAATATAAACTAAATGGAACAGGATAAATCAGATTGGTCCAATTGATATCAATGATTCAACTGTAGACAATAGTAGTAGTAGTAGTAGTAGTGGCATGTGATGCAAGAAAGCAAATGTATGAGCTTATGCGGCATCAGCCAAAAAAAATTACACCATTCCCTCAAATGCCTGTCCAGTTCCTCCTTAAATTTATTCAACCTATCAACTTCCACAACGACAGATGGAAGTTTGTTCCTGCAATTAACCACCCGCTGGCTAAAGGCAAATTTCCGCACATCTAATCTACATCTGTCCTTTCGTAATTTGAATCTATGCCCCCTTCGGTTCGTAATCTGAACAAGTGGAAGGATCCCATCAGAATTCAGCGTGCTGAACCCATTCAAGGCTTTATACACCTCAATCAGATCACCGCGCAGGTGCCTAGTCTCCAGCCACTGCAATTTGCAGAACTTAAGCCTCTCTTGGTAAGAGGATCCCTTCATTCCCCTCACCAATCTTGTTGCCCTTCTCTGTACAAGCTCAAGCAAATCTACATCCTTCCTAAAATGAGGCCTCCAGACCTGTACGCAGTACTCAAGGCGTGGCCTGACCATTGCCTTATACAGAGAGATAATCACCTCTTCCCTGCTAGCAAAATTCCTATATATCATTGACAAAACCCCATGACCTGCCCTGGCAGCTGTCTGCATTGCTCAGAAAACTTCATATCTGACTGCACAATTACCGCCAGGTCTTTTTCATTTTCTACCACCTTAAGTGTAGTGGGCGCCTCCGTAGCCAGGTGGGAAGGAGCAGCAGTGTTAGCATACGCTTCTTGATTTAGACCGGGGTTCGAGCCCGTCACCACCAAATACGGAGGATGCGGAAAGGTCAGAGAATGACCACCGCATATCCCGGAGCAATATGGCCTTAGTTGCTAATGCTCCTAAAAAAAACCAACCAACCAACCAACCTTAAGTGTAGTACCACACAGTTGGTACGTTTCTCTGGGGTTATTTCTACCCATATGCAGTACTTTGCATTTGTCAAGGTTAAACTTCAGTTGCCACTTCTTAGCCCATCTGCCCAAATTATCTAGATCCTGTTGCAGTAGCACACTACCATTACTGTCATTAACAACCCTGCCAACCTTTGTATCATCTGCAAACTTCGACATTAAGCCTGATATACGTTCATCAATATCATTGATAAATATACAAAACAACAGTCGACCTAACACCGAACCCTGTGGGACTCCACTAATAACATTAGTCCAAGAAGAGCAGCACCCATTGATTACTACCCTCTGTCTTCTCCCACTTAACCATCCTTTTATCCATTGTAGCAACTTACCCTTAATACCATTCTGCTCCAATTTGTACAATAGTCTTCCATGTGCAACAGCGTCAAAAGCCTTCCTGAAATCCAAATATATGATATCAAAATTATTTTTTTGCATCCAGTTCCTTTGTAACCACATCATAATATTCTATCAAATTTGTCAGACAAGACTTTCCCTTAACAAACCCATGCTGTGTCTGAATTATTGCTGCAGTCTTGTCTAGATGATCCTGCAGTGCATCTTTAACCAGCGACTCCATTATTTTACCCGGAACAGAAGTTAAACTAACTGGTCTGTAATTACTCGTGTCACCCTTCGATCCCCCTTTGTGAATTGGGGATACATTTGCACATCTCCAGTCCGCGGGAACCAACCCTTAGTCCAAGGACGCTCTCATAATTATGGCTAAGGGTTTGCTTATTTGCTTTGCCGTCTCCTTTAATATAACTGGATAGATCCCATCCACCCCAGGTGCTTTTCTTACGTTTAACTTCAACAGTTTCTCTTCCACTTTGCTCTCAGTTATTACAAATTGATTAAGCACACTGCTACAATTTGATACGCTTCTGCCGTTTTCAAACCTTAATAACTCCTCATGTGTGAATGTAGATGCAAAATACTCATTCAGTTTGTTTGCTATCTGAGCAAGATCATCAACAGTCGAACCATAGATGTCAAGTGGACCAATCAGGTTCATCCCTTCCTTTTAGAGTTTATATAAGTAAAGAAATCCTTGCTGTTTTTCTTAGCATCTTTTGCCAAGGATTTCTCGTAATCTGCCTTCGCCTGCCGAACCTCCTTTTTGACCTGATTACAGATTAACTTATATCTGCCATAGGCTTCTGAGTCATTCTCAGATAGATGCCGAACTAAATGATTATTTACAGTGAAACCATTGATATCAATTGAACCAATCTGATTTATCCTGTTTCTTTAATTTATACAAACTCTAAGAAGAAGTTAAATGATTTTTTAATAACGTAGAGCAAATTGGAGGAGAAATTTTTGAAGTTAAACATAAGAAAGGCACCTGGGATATATGGGATCTGTCTAGTTATATTAAAGGAGGTGGAAAAGGAAGTAAGTAAACTTTTAGCCATAATTATGAGAGCATCCGAGGACTCGGGGGAAGTCCCCATGGACTTCAGATGTGCAAATTTATATCCAATGGGAGCAGTTTGTGTTTATGGAAGTAGTTTGTCTCGCTTGTAGCACAGTGGTAGGCATCGTCCTCTCTGCTACTTTCAGCGAAGTATCAACTCCTCCTATTGTTTAATCATAAAGCGGATTTTATTTGCACTATTTCCAGAACCCAGTTGTTCGGAATCTCGGAGTTTCCTGACCTTAAGCGTCTTATCAGCCATAGAACTTTATCTTCCTTCGCTAAACTGTATAATCAGCACTGATGCTCACTAATGGGCATGTATGTTCTCCCTCAAAGTTCCCAGTTGAAACTCTCTAGGGCAGCTTTATTCAACGGAGGTACGCGACAGATAAACAAAAAACAAAAATATTTTGGAACAATTGAAACGTATTTTTGACTTAACATATTTTGTAGAAATTACGGTATTGCCGTTATTGAGCAAAGTGATGATTCATCAAAATTCATGATTAATCTGATGTTTAACTTAAGCGTGTTTTGTGCATTAGTAAAATATAATAGACATACGTATATGGGGGTACAAAAATAACAGCGTGGTTCTTTGGGGGTAGCGAACAAAAATGGTTGAGAAACACTGCTCCAGGGTATTACTGGACATTAGGCTTAAAACCCGTCAACAGGGTATTCCAGGACCATCTACTTATTATAAAGTATAGAAAGTACAAAGCTAAACTCTATCGAGAAATCCTTATATTTCTCCTAGTGCTCTGTTTAATTGTACAGTATTCTTTTTACTTAGCGTCAATTAAGAATTCGTAAAATAATTCTTCTGTCGATATATGTAGCCTGTTTTTGTAAATTAAACGGTAAAATTATACATTTTAAACTCGATCAAAGATTTTAATCAATCTGTCTCAGATTGATTGGAATATGTGGACATGTAAAGGGCGGCTCCTAAAACGTTTGTTCAACTCCCCCTCGTATCTCTATGAAGAACAGTATCACTACACATGGGCCAGATATGTGTATCTCCAAATCTATTTAGTACCCTAAGGTGAGGCAAAACAACTGCTTTTGGATTTCGTAAGCTTTGCGAAACATTCCTTTCAAGATTCAACTCTTCATAAATAGTGTTAAGATTTTTCAAGAATGAATTCAACTTCAGTTTTTGAATTGGATAAAATTGCCTTCTCTTATTCAGGTCATTCCAAGAGTTTGTCCCCATTAAGAGTTTCAGAATGCTGTTTAGTGAATTGTTTATTACCCTTGTTTCAGTTATATTGGCACTTGCGCATACATTTACTAAATAATTGAGTTGAGAGTCCACTTAGGCATAATATAAGGTGACTTTTGTTCTTTGATTCAATTTATTTTTAATATAATAAAAGAAGTACACATACAATCTCATTTTTTTGTACAAATTTGTTATTTGCATTGCCCAGTTTAGATTATAGTCTATCCTTAACTCAAGGTAACAGTGATTTGAAACTTCTACCACAGTTAGACATTTGCAATTCTGGAAATTCTGATCATGAAGGCATTCATGTTTATGTAATTTAATAGAGAGATGAATGTCCAGGGTGTGGTGAGGGGGTCTAATTAACAATAATTTGGTTTTTTCAAAACTGAGTGCTAATTTATTGTCGTGCAACCAATTTTGTAAATGTATTACATCCTGCTGTAAATCTAGAGGAGTTCTTAATTACTTCGAATACGTCATTTATATAGATGTTGAACATGATTGGCCCTGCATGGATGCCCTGTGGTACTCCTCTCTTTAAATTGTATGATTTTCCTTTTGTATTCTCTACTTCAACTGTGATTTTTATTTTGGTTTCAAGATTGAGATATCAATTTCTGTTTCAAGATTGAGATATCAATTAAGTCATATGCTTTGGTCAAATCTATAAATAAGATCATTATGAAGTTATTGTTGTTCAAATGTAAGTTAAAAGAGTCTACTAAACTCTCTGGTAATGTCTGTGTGCTCTCACCCTTCTGATATGAGAATAGAGAGTTATTTAACAGTCCATATTGATGTAGATATTTACTTATATGGGTAAATATATAATTTTCTATTATCTTATTTATAACTGACTGTACTGTTATTGGTATATAATTACAAAAATCATCGGGTGGCCCCTTTTTATATTTAGGGATTATTTTAAAAGAAAGTAAGTTCGTAGGATAGTCTCCTGACGCCATCATCCCTGATATAAGCTCCACCAAGAGAACAGTGAACTGTTCTTTATTTCTCTTTACTTCGGTTACTGTAATACAGTCAAGTCCGTAAGATTTCTTGTTCTTTAACTGTTCTAAGATCTTGAGAATCTCCGTGTACTGTGGAGCAAAGATTACACAGGAGTTCACTACCTGAGGAAGATTATCTTTTTGGGCAAGGGAGTCTTGGCAATAGTGTATATTGTATCTACTGAGCTCTAATACAGCTTTGAAAAATCTATTTGCAGCCTCATATTGTTTATTTGTACCAGATATCTGTTCTAATACTGTTTTGATTTGATTTCCCGTTGACTTTTTCTTCCTTGTACTTAGCAAGTTATTTATAATGCTCCATTTATCCTTTTGATCTATCTGCTTATCCATAAAAAGTTGATTGTAGTAAGTGTTTTTTGCTTTCTAATCAAATATGTCAATTTATTTCTAATTGTTTTATAAATGAGATAATGTTCTATCTTTGATGGACAATTTCTATACTGCCTGAAGTATTTATCTCTTTGTACTTCTATTTCTTCTATTTCTCTTGCCATTCAAGGTTTCTTATGTTTAATCCTGCTACTCCTAGAATTTGTGTTGCAAGCTGAGAGATTTATTTTTCTCTCCGTATTAATCCTCGAATTGTTTATCATTTGTATTATCTTATTTGAAAAGACATTTACATTAGTTGTGTAAGATGCTCGCTCTTGTCTTAACGTGTTTTCTGTGTTGTGCTTCAGCTTGCCTGTTGATAAATATTTGTTCTTCTGATATGATAGTTGATTTAGTAGTATGTAGGAATTTGCATACTTCAACTTTATATTTGTTATAAGATGATCTAAGCAGGAGCTTACTGTTCTATCTCCCTCCGTCCTTTGTTGCCTTTTTGTTCCAAATAAGTTATGTTCAAATCCATAATTGTTTAAGATTGCAGAGTTTCTGAGTGTTACATTTTCTGTTTCATCGTTTAGTAAATTGATATCGAAGTCTCCCACTAGTATGATCTTATCAGCTTGTATGTCTTCCCATTGCAGAATTATGTTGTCTAATTCTATTAGAAAAGTGTTTATAGAATCTGATGGTGGCCTATAAAAAGCACAAATCATGAATGTGTTCTGTGGATCTTCTCCTAATAATTTGAGACAGCAGTTTTCGCAAGACTGAGTCTCGTGGTAAACCTATATTGCCTTATAGCATGTTCTATATTATATTATATTCCTCCACCCCTTCTCAACTAACTCTCTCAGCTTATAGATCTTGTAATATCCTAGTATGTTGTAGTTGGCAATTTCATCACTTTTTATCTTTGAATGAGACATATTTGGATTCATGTTTGTAAGTCTTTGGAGTAGTCAACACAAGACGCTTTAGCCAATGCACTTGCACTGAATAAAAAGCAAAAGAAAGAATTAGACAACTTACAAATGGCATATATTTCCGATTTTCTTTAATAATAATAATAATAATAATAATAAAGATTATAATAATAAAAAATAAATAAATAAATAAAAATAAAAAAAATTAAAATAAGTAAAATGGAAGAAGGTAGTTGTGCTGCTTAAAACAAGTGGTGTGCTTTTTTTTAATACATTAAATTTAAAAATAATTTAATAAATAAACAAAAGAAAGTAGTGGTGCTCCAAAAAAACAAAGAACGAAATTATAATAATAAATAAATACATAAAAGAAAGGAAGTGATGCTAGTAAAAAAAAAAAAAAAAAAAAAACGGAGAAAGAAAGCACTTAATTTCGCTCGCAGGCCGAGGAAAAATTTCGTTTCTTGAGGATTTGAGTTTATATAACCATTATTAAAGGAGATCTAACCAGCTATGCATCTGCAGGACTATTGTGCTGCATTCTGTTAAGATCTGTCGCCACTCAACGCCTTCCAAGAAATATGCCTTCAGTGAAAGCCTGAAGAATTTGATATGACTCCGAGCTTTGAAGCAGAGACGACTCCTGTCCTGGTTGAAAATTAGTAAATACATAAAGAGGAAGTCTGAGATCGTCATACAGGGAGCAATGATGCAATATGTGATCCCAACTCTCTGCTGACCCACACGAAAAGAGGTGTTTGTGTTAAACTGGACCTAAAAAGACTCTGGTTCATCGATCCATGTCCTGTCAACAATTAGGACGTGAATATGTCCAATGCAGAACCACAATCGAAGACCTTGATCAAGGAGAAATGAAACTTGTGGTATAAATTTTCTCGTTGTTGCACCAACGGGAGTTGTATCCCATCGAGACTGCCAGATGTTAACTAACTTGTTCCACAGTCTCCTTCTTTCTCTTTTAGTATCATCTTGAAGGTTGATGGTTATTCCAAGAAATTCGGTCTCAATCTTGTTTTTCAGTTTGTAGTACTGGAGGAAAGGGACTTGGGTGTTACGATACGGTCAGACATGAAATTCTCTGAGCATTGTAAACAGGTTGCAAGGAAGGCCCATGGTGTGCTATCGATGATCTATCGAACTTTTGCAAGTAGAGATAGGGACGTAATAATCCCATTATATAAGGCTTATGTTAGACCACACTTGGAATACTGTGTTCAAGTATGGAGACCGCACCTAAAGAAAGACATCGAGCTTCTTGAAAGGGTGCAAAGACGGGTAACTCGCCTGGTGAGATCGGCAAAAGGGCGTCCTTATGAAGAAAGACTTCGAATATGTGGGTTGCAGAGTTTGGAAACTAGACACCTTAGAGGAGATTTGATTGAGGTGTTTAAGGCTCTGAGAGGCATCAGTAAAATGAATGAGGACAAAATTTTCAAGATTACAAATGATGCTAGAACTAGGGGACATAAATTCAAGTTACGGGGGGGGAAAGGTTTAGATTGGACTGCAGGAAGTTTTATTTTAGCCAGCGAGTTATAAATTACTGGAATAAATTGCCTTCATGGGTGGTAGAGGCCGACAATTTGGGGAAATTCAAAGGTCATCTGGATAGTACCTTCGGGTGAGGGTAACGCATAGGATGATAGGTTTAATTTCCTTTTTCTTTTATTAATTATTATTAGTTATTTATTTTTTTTATCATTGTTTTATTCGTTTATTTATTTATTTATTTTTTTTTTTTGGCTGGTGCAGCATAAAGCATAGGCTTACTTGAACCATGCGGCCATTACTAATACTAACTCCAGGAGCCTTACTGGCCTGTAGGCTCGAAAGTTTTTTCATTAAATAATCTTGAGAAATTTCAATATCATTAATTACATATTTTCCAGCTTCGCTCCCTCAATTTCCCATTGCCACAAAAGGTTTTTCATTTGTAAATATCGATGCAAAATAACTGTTGAGTTCATCTGCAACGGCAGCTGGTGTATTTATTACTATCCCATTTCCCTTACGTAAAGTTCCCATCTGGTTTGTCCTGCTCTTCTTGGCATTTATATATGTGAAGAATTCCTCCCCCCCCCCCCTCTTTGCTCTGTTTGCTAGTGATTTCTCATAAACTGCCTTTGCCTGTCGGACCTTTTCTGTGGCTCTATTACAGATCATCTTGTAGCTGTTATAGGCTTCAGTACTTTTTATTGCTCTGTAATCTTTCCATGCCACCTTTTCTGCTCAAGTAATGTGGCAACTTCACTATTCATCCAACTTGGAACACTTCTCGTGGAGTATTTTTTTTTTTAATGGTAAATACGCATTCATGGCATCTGTGATTAATGTTTTAAAAGCATACCACAGGTCAAATGTATTCATTCTCTGGGCGATATCTACCCAGTTAATAGAGGCCATGTAGTACCTTAAGGCATCGTAATTTCCTTTCCTGAAATTAAAACCCATTCCTTTGCCTTTTGCTTCTGCTACCTCTCTCGTCATCATCCACCGTAGAACTCCGTGATCACTTCCTGCTACTGGTTCCTCTACTGTCAGCCCTGTTATGTCATCTGATTCATGGGTGATGATGAGGTCTAGCATATTCTTTTCTCAACATGTCATAACTACTTTCCCTGACATGTTGATACAAATAATAGTTATCTAGTTGATTTAAAAGTTTTATTTCCCATGTCGAATTTCCTTCCCATTTACCCCAATCAATTAGAGGCAAATTGAAATCACCCATAATAAGACATTGACGCTTACTTGCCCATTGCATTTGCATGTAGAGGCTTTTGTCATAATCTTCACAACCACCAGGTCTGTAGATTACTCCTACTCGCATTATACCTTTGTTTCCAACTATCTCACACCATACAGACTCTATATTCGCATGTGAAATGTCTGAATCCGGGAAAGCTATCGTCGCACTCAGCTGCTTCTGATAAGAAGTATTAATCCACCACCCCTTCTATCTACCCTATCCTTCCTAAATACATTATACAAGCCGTACTGAAACTCGTCATCCCCAATTTCCGGGTGGCACCACGTCTCTGTAAGCCCTATTATGTCCGCGTTACTTGTTTTAACCAGCAGTTCGAATTCGCTCATTTTATTGACGACACTTCTAACGTTACTGTATAAACAATTAAGATTTACTGTTCTTGTATATTTAACAACCCTTGAAGTTTTTTAGGCTCTCTTCCCTGGCATTAGCTACCCGCTCACTTGAAACGTTTCTGCCCCCAGAACATCTAGATAATATGTCCACTTGGGGTAACAGATAAGAACTCTTAAGGTATGTGCAAGAGTTACTTTGACTAATATTATCAGATAAACGCGTGATAATATTGGTCAAAGGTGGGTGATTATAACCACTGTGCTGCCTCCAAGGGCACCTTGAAAGCATTTCGTTTTAAAACGCATTCAAAATGATCCTCCTATATTCAAACAAAGAGTTTCAATTTTTCCTAATCATTCTCATAAGGAAATATAAGAAATGTGTTAATCAGATATGACTCTTACTGTGTAAGACTTCGTTGCCCCTGTACATGTCTCTCTGCCGTATAGCTTACCTGCATTGCGTCACGCAATTTTAAGAATTAGCAATTTGTACGCCTTTACAACGCATTCGCATTTTAAATCGGAAGCAATAAATGCTTTTTATCTATTCACTGTGAGGTGATTACCGATTAATGGGAAAGTATCGTGTAATATGGAAAATACAACAGTCCCTTCTGCTGCCCCCTCCTCAAGTTTCTAAATGGCACTATAAATATTAACAATAAGAGGAGTAGTAATAACACAGGCATTTGATGCAAGAAAACAAGCTTATATGAAGTATTAGCGGAAAATAAAAGAATCACGCATCCATTCCCTCTGAACGTTTGTCCATTTCCTCCATGAATTTATTTAATCTTTCAAGTTTCACAACGACAGGTGGAAGTTTGTTCCTGCAATTAACCACTCGGTGGCTAAAGACAATTTTCCGCACATCTATTCTACAACTGTCGGAACTTCCTCACTTTGTATTTATACCCCCTCAGGTTCATAATCTGAGCAAGTGAAGAATCCCAAGAATTCAGCGTGCCAAACCCATTCAAGGATTTATACACATCAATCAGATCACTTCGCATGTGCCTAGCCTCCAGCCCATCCAATTTGCAGAACTGGAGTGTTTCTGGATAAGAGGATCCTTTCATTCCCCTCACCAATCTTGTTGCCTTTTTCTGTACACGCTCAAGCAAATCTACATCCTTCCTAAAATGAGGCCTCCAGGCCTGTACGCAGTGCTCAAGGCGTGACCTGACCATTGCCTTATACAAAGGGATAATCAGCTCCCTTTCCCTACTAGCAAAATTCCTGTATATCATTGACAATACCCTATGACTTGCTCTGGCAGCCTGTCTACACTGATCAGAAAATTTCATATCTGACTACACAATTATTCCCTGGCATTTTTCATTTTCTACCATCCTAAATGTAGTACTACAAATTTGTACGTTTCTCTGTGCTTACTTCTACCTATATTCAGTACTTAGTATTTGTCAATGTTAAAGTTCAATTGCCACTTCTCAGCCCCTTAACAAACTCATGCTGTGTCTGAGCCTTGTCTAGTTGATCCTGCAATGCATCTTTAACCAGTGACTCCATTATTTTCCTCGGAATAGAAGTTTTTAAACTAACAGGGCTGTAATTATTCATGTCACCCTTAGATCCCCCTTTGTGAATTGGGGTTACATTTGCATATCTCTAGTTCGTGGGGACTTCCCCTGTGTCCAAGGATGCCCTCATAATTAAGGCAAAGGGTTTGCTTACTTCCGTTGCCGCCTAATCCCTTATCATCATAATCATCAGTTCAAATGTCTCAAATTATCCTTGCAACTCCTGTGAAATAAGGTGAATCAGAATATACGAGGCCCAATCAAAGTGTCTTGAAAGTTTTTATTAATTAAAAAGCAAGCAGTGGAGGTAAAAGACCAAAATGACGGATAAGCGCTGGAAAGTGATCGCCATATTGTTGGTTAGATCCGATTTTAGCTCCACGAAACAGAATAGTGGGCAGTGTGGATCCGTCAAGTTCAGACGTGCCTTTTTGTTCACTGTCGCAATCGTAATGCATATGAAAGTGTTTGAAAATGTTTTTGCGTTAAGACGTTTCTTCTATAGGCGTGGCGTAGCCGAGTGGTCAGAGCAAGAGTGCAGTAAACAAGGTCTAGTATAAAACTGCTTCGCCGACTACACTCACTCCTCAAAACGATCTGGTGCACTGAACAAATTCGGCTAACATGGAGGAAAGCCATTATCGTACCGATCCACAAGAAATGTGATAACCGGGATTGCAAGAACTACCGTGGCATCAGCCTCCTTTCCATCATCGGAAAGGTCTTTATGAAGATCATCCAGTCAAGGCTGCAAAAACATCGCGAGCAAACCAGTCGAGAAGAACAGGCGGGATTTAGACCCGGGCGAGGATGCTGTGATCAAATCTTTGCCATCCGTCAGCTGATGGAGGAGAGGATCCAGTGTGGACAGCGAACCGTCATTGTTTTCATTGACTTTAAGCCTGCTTTCGACTGTGTCCATCGGCCTGCCTTATGGAAACTACTAGAGGTCGAACATGTACCGCGAAAAGTCATCACACTCCTCCAAACTGCATACAACGGTTTAACCAGCTAGCTGACATCCAGAACGAATTTACCATCCAAACTGGAGTCCGCCAAAGGGACGTAGCCTCCCCCGTTGCTTTTCAACATCGTGGTCGGCGCCATTATGAGGCAAGTATTCAGAAACAGACGGGGCATACAATATGACAAGGATCACTATGTGACTGACCTGATGTTTGCCGATGATAGTGCTAACTTTGCCGGTAACGACGCTGAAGCCACGGACATCCTCTACGACATTGCCCGCATTGCCCGGCCATACGCTTTGAAGATCAATGCTGATAAGACAAAGGCCCTGACAACAGATGGGTCGCAAGCCACCATCTATCTCGAAGGCGTCCAGATCGAGCAAGTGCAGGACTTTAAATACCTTGGGTCTCTGGTCCAGGAGAAGAAAGTTGCATCCATTATGGAAATCCACAGCTGAATTGGACAGGCGACCACTGCGTTCGCCTCGCTCAAATGGTGTCTGTGAAAGAGGACCAACATTTCCTCAAAGACTAAAATCCGACACTTCCGGACTTTGATCCTACCCATTCTTCTTTACGGATCGGAAACATGGATTTGTCTCAAGCTAGATTTAAACAAACTTATGCGGGGAAAGGGCATTTTCGAGGCCACGTTATGTCAAGGATCTGGGTATATTCTTACCATGTGTACGCCATATCCAAAAATTTCATTACTTCATACAGCATGTCCCACCGACTTTTTCTTACTATTGAATACACCATCAATTTTCAAACAAATATAGCAAGCTTCTCTGTGAAAAGATCTAAACCTACCAAGCACTTCCTAATTCATTTCACAAATATACGTGGTCTCAATTCTAATCTCAACGATGTCCATTTCTCCTTGCAGTCTGCCAAATCCCATGTACGTTTCCTGACAGAATCTCAGTTATCGGTTGATTCAACTACTGCTCATCTCAGATGCCCAAATTATTCGCTGTATGAATCCTTTCGCCTCAAAGGTGGTAGTTGTGCATATGTCCGTTCTGATATTCCCTGTCAGAGACTTGGCAATTTGGAATCTCCTCTCTTTGATCTTCTCTGGCTTAAAATCTCTCTCCCTCATTGGGTGAAATTCATCTGTTGTCTCTACCGTTCTCCCAACTCCACTAATCACTTGGAGCTCTTTGACTTCCTCTCTTTGCAATTTGATTTTCTCCAGTCCAACTTTCCTAACAGTGAGGTAATTTTCCTTGGTGATTTTAATGTTATCAACTCCAGCTGGCTTCCGTTTTCTAGTCACACCGACCCAGGTGGTCGAGATGCTGAGGCTTTTGCAATTACTAATGACCTTGTACAGATTGTTCATTTACCTACAAGAATACCGGATAATCCTAATCATACAGCCAACACGCTTGATCTTTTTCGCACAAACAACCCCTCTAAGTACACTGTCGAATTGAGAGGTCCTTTAGGCACCTCAGATCACAACTTGGTGGTTGTCTCTTCTTCAATCGAACCTTTATCTCATGGCTATTCCCAACTTCGTGATGTTTGACATTTCAAGAATGCAAAATGGGATGATCTGCGAGATTTCTTTTTTTCTTTTCCTTGGTCGGATTACTGTTTCAAACTTTCTTATGTCAACGTTTGCTCAGATCGTGTCAGTGAAATTATTCTTGCAGGAATGGAATCCTTTATCCCACCCCCCACTTTAAAATCTCGTCCTTTATCTAAACCTTGGTTTTCCAATAAATGTGTTAAGGCTGTCCAAGAGAAGAATGTTGCATATCGTAATTGGCTTGTTTCTAATTCTTCAGTTTCATTTTCTGCCTACACCAAAGCTCGCAACAATCGTAAAGCAGTTATTAATTAGTCCAAACTAGAGTTTGAACAAGCTAAGAGTAGAAAACTTGTTTCTTGCCATAATGGTAGCCAAGCATTCTGGTCCCTTGCCAAAGCTATTGGCCGCAACTTTTGCTCATCTCTGCTTCGACCTATTCCAAACCAGATGGTTCCGTTGTCACTTTAGCCAAGAATAAAGTTAACCTACTAGCATCCCATTTCTCTTCCAACTCATGTATTAATTGTCTTGGTAAAACACCTCCCACCATTCCCAACACGCTGCATTCATTTTAACACCGATAGAAATTCTCTTATGTACGGGAGGACGGATATCAAAAAATCGCCGAAGACATATTAAACTGCTTAAAACAGTGCAACTCGCAGTTGAAGTAATCAGAAAGCAAATCTACTAACAAGCGAAGGAATTTTTACATTCATCTTTTGGAAAATCAAAATTCTATTTTAAGACTTAATAAGATTTTAAAGGAGGTTAAACAGCAGCTTTCTAAACGTAGAGATAAAGTCTTTAAGTGTTCCTTATTAGATATTTAAGCAATCCAAATAGGTTATACTTATACTTGAATCTGTCCCGAATTACTGGCGTAAACTAATGTAATCTTTTTTTCATTAGCCAAAAATGAGCAATTATAAAAACAACAACATTTCGTTTGATTGAATCCGTCTCGAATTTGGCCATGTCCACAACGAGGTGACAAGATGTATCCACAATCCGCAGTTGAGCCTTATATAACCTTAAAATAGGTTAATAATGATTTGTTTTTTATTTCTATGGCAAATAAAAATGAAATTATGCAATTTGCGAAATCGATAATGGAACAAATTTTAAAAGAAAAGCGTACTTGAATAGGAGAGTTTGAAAGAGAAAATAACACGAACAAATATATGGAAAATTCGGAATCCGGGGAAATAGAAGCGGACCTAAAAACAGAGTTAGGAAGAGATATTTCGATTTCAACGGCAGAAGCAGATATTGAATCCAATCAAAGAAGATATTTTCCTCGCGTACAGGTTAGTTCAATTGCATCATTTTTGAACAAAGCCAACTGCTTAAGTAGTTACGAATTGGCATCATTCAGTACGGGGGGACCCCGGTATCCGAGTCCCCGCAGTTACGAATATTTTTTTGTGAGAACAAATTTTTTTTTTTCAGTTCTCTTTTCTTTCTCATTTTTCAGTTCCTTCATCCATTTTTTTTCTATGTACAAGTAAAATTGAACATAATAACCATTACTACAGAATATCGGTGTAAATACACCATATCTACTCATCCTTCACAACGAGCTGCCCATGTATTGCACTACCTCGAATAAGAAACGCTTCACTTGCGATACCAAGGTACTTGCCCACCCACCGATGAAAAGCTAACTAGCTTTGAAACGGTGCCGTCTGGGTGGTGGTGCCACCGAGAATAAACAACAGTAGTTTTCTCTATTAGTGAAGCGGTACTTATTCCAGGTAGTGCAATACATGGCAACCGTTTTGAAGGATGAGCACAATATGAAATACAGATAAAATGATGCCTTTCGCACTAGTACCGTAGTTTTTCTTTAAGATTTGTCTGTGATGTATCTACACTGATATTATATATATATATATATATATATATATATATAGAAAATTAAACTCTTAAAATATTATGCCTAGTTTCATTTATTTAAATAATAAACATTACGATAACTTGGTCCTCGTTTTAAGTGGACTTTTCTGGAACCAATTATGCTGGGATAACGAGGATCTCCAGTATATCTCAATTTGTGAATGCCTTCAAAACGAGTTGCCATGGTATTGCACTACCTCGAATAAGTAACCCTTCCCCATAGGAGAAGACTGTTGTTACTTATTCTCAGTGGATGCCAACACCCATACGGCACTGTTTTGAAATATGATATGGGATAAAGTTCTCGGTTATCCTCATACTATCCCTATTAGACTTAGAAAAGAGATAAAGATGTAGGAAAGTAATAGTAGGAGACGTAGAAGAAGGAAATGCCGTAGAAGGAAGAAAGGGACAGTTGCTCCTTCAACTCACACTCAAAGCTCATATATTCCTCGAATAGGCAACGCTTCCCCAGTAGAGAAGACTGTTGTTACCTATTCGAGGAAACTCCGTGAATATCAGGCTCCCCCCTCCGGGTGACCGTTTCAAGGCTATTGGATGGGCAGGTACCCATGCGGCACTGTTTCGGAGCTTATTGGGTCCTCAACAGTGAGTGGGCTGGCACCCTGGTTTTGCAATGATGACAACTCAGTTGCGAAGTATAACTTCATATATGAGAGATGGCTGATGGTGTACCTAGGTGCCTGCTCATCCAACTGATGTATAGCCAGTAAGCTCCGAAACGGTACAGTATTGGCAGAGCAGTGTCGAGGCATTTTAATACCTGAGGCAAAATTGAAACATCGCATCCTCCTCTCCTGCAGTGGCTGTACAGAGTATAAAGTGAGACTTATTTTTATTTATAGTCCTTTACTGCGTGTATTCACACTCATTTCAACGTTGTTCAGCACTCTGTTAAGGCGTTTCATCATCATTTGTCAACAGTTTTCTGACTTATTTCTGGCTGTCGAAGAGATTGTCTGCTTGTAATGCGACAGGTGCAAACACAAATGTGCTCTGAGTGGGAACTGTGGGTTAAGCCTACATGACTCCTAAATACAGTTAATGAGTGTATTTATTGTCAGAATAATTAATTCTGAAGTCCTCTGACTTAGTGGTTGTGCTGGAGTACAAACAGCAACTTTTTTTTTTTTTAATTTGCGTCCCTAGTAAGGTTTCATGACTGCTTTGTGATGTTCCCCATTGACTGAGTTATTCAAGCACTTCACCTATCCTCACACTATTGAGATTTTGGTTGTGGAGAACAGGGTGCAACAAAACCCAGGAACCACGTGTCACTATGGTGCTTAATAATTTCTACATCATTGTTCCAATTTTTTTTTTTTTTTGAACAAGAAATTTGAAATTTAAACCTTTTTAGGTGCTTGTCAAAATGTTCGATGCCAGTTAGCTGCCGAGTGTTATGGTAGAAATCTTTATAGAAAAGAAGATTTATTGTTCGATGCAGCTATCACATGAAATTTGTTAGAACTACATTATCATTATAAAGTACATTTGATAAATGGTTTTATGGTTTTCTTTCCCTTACCAAGAATTCATATTATTTTTTTTTATCTTTTGCTTTGAGGCATTTAAAATAACTTTACCTTAAATATTAAGAATAATTTTTAAAAAATGACAATATAGTTTATTGAACATTTCACTACTTCCGTTTCTTTAGAATTTTAGTCAGTTAACACAGCCTTTGATGAGATCAATTCTTGCCTTGATATTATCGAAAGCAGAACTGACGTCTTACAAGTGTGTTTAAAAGAACTTCTAGAGTCAAATCGATAAGCTCGAAGAGAACTGCAGCTGGCAGCAAAAGATGGTTCATCTCAATCAAATATTTAACTGTACAAGCAGATTTTGTGTTTTCCTTTAAAAATCCTCATCTATGTATATATTATGTAAAAGAGCTTTCTGATTGTTTCCTCATGGATTTTGACTAACTGTAATCTACAGGTAACTTAAACTATACTAAACTTTTCCCCATTATTGTTTTTTTAAACAAAAATTTCTGTTTATTTTTAAATTTAACTCATGTAAACGAAAAATACCAAATGTAAGTGAATACACCACAACCACAGTCTAAGGAAAAACCAGGGCATTACATTATAAGGGCAGCATCTTGATGGGTTATGCTAAATTGGTCACACTGAGTACGATTGGAATATTTATAACTACCTTTTTTTAATAAAGGCTAATATTTTTACTCCTAAAGATATTTTTATTAATAACTGAGGTATCCTTACATTCAAGGTTCTGATATTATTCACAGTTCATTGTTTTTGCTGTGTCACTGACTTTTGTGATAAAAAATATGGTGTAGGTGCACTGTTTTGTTTAACACGGGTCATTATTTCCTGCTAATACTGAAATGATCGTTTATAATTTTAAATTCGGAATGGTATCTAAGCCAAGGTGGCAGGACTTTTTAGAAAGGGCTTTATTTTAGCATTCTAAAAAGCTAGAATGTATATCGGACTTCTTAATTAACCAGAATACGTTTCTCGCCAATACACCAAGAACAATATTGGCTTGTGTCCGCCTGTTTCTATGATGTGCCCCGTAAACGTTTCTTGATGTGTGTGTGCTTCTTAATTAAAGTATTAAGTTCCTATTAGTGCTACCAGATAAACATAGGCCCTTGGATTGCCAGATGCATGTGCTTTACTATTTCAGCAGACCACGGATAAGTATTAAATGAATTTCTGCATGTTCATTCTGCTTCTTTATAGAAGCGCATTCAGTCATTATCTTGTAGTTCAACTTATACATCAAGTGTCTAACGGACACTTGACCTTGACTGCATTACAGTTTTGCATAGCCGCTCAGCCTCCCCTCCCGACTTATACCCCTGCTACCTGTGGACTTCACTGCGGGGCAACTAAGACGGCCGGCTGGTCATGGTGCCAGTGGTTTGCAAAACCACAGCTGTTGGTGATTTGATGTTGTTAAGTAACCCTGCAGTATCTGATATATCATTCACTCAACGCGAGCAACTTTAATGGGCTTTTTTTCACTCCGTGGCTGAGTTAGTCGGTCTCAGGCGTAGATAGCAAGGTTTTATTCGTCCAGCAAAACAGGCAAATCGACCAAAGAACACAAGCAATTTACTCACACAAATACGGATTATTGTAATCAATTCCGGGCAACCCTAAAATAATAATAATAAAGATATCATTCACTCAAACCGCTCAGCTCTATTGACCTGCCTGCCTCTTCTGGGATTTTCCTAAGAAAACAACGAACGAACAATAGAGTAACTGGCCACTGAAACCATCCCAGGAAAGTAGGTGGCAGGACCCGCTAGAGTACTATATAGGTAACACCCGGCCAGCTTCCCCGTGGCGAGGTATGGTAACGTCGGATCCCATTAGGGGCCCGGTGGCTAACAGGCCGGATGAACAAGGGCACAACATACTACATGACCCGTATACTTTTAAATCCCTGGCTTGTCCGATTCAGTGTACATATGCGGATATAGGAGTCGTTAGATCCAAATATACCTATCACATCATTCCTGTTTTCTCTCTTGCTCATTTGGATAGCTACATCTCCAGTACTCAGGTCGGCATATCATCCTTCTGTACATGATTTTTTAAGATGACGGGACGTTGGAAGACTTGAAGACGGCCAGTCGCAGGCCGAGGTGACACGTGAACATAATGTGTCACGCAGGAGATGGGGGGAAACCCCTCGTTCCGTTTGACACAAAATACACTATGAAGACACTGAAATCTCAATAAAC
Organism: Mastigoproctus giganteus; assembly: GCF_048544385.1. Lineage (NCBI taxonomy): Eukaryota > Metazoa > Arthropoda > Arachnida > Uropygi > Thelyphonidae > Mastigoproctus > Mastigoproctus giganteus. Next base: position 13,476,032 of record NC_143577.1, read on the forward strand.
TAGATGACAGCCTGCCAGAATAAACACTTCAAACTGCTGGATGCCTGGCCTGCCTCCACGAGGTTAAGTGTGGGCAATGTTGAACCTCAGCTGGGGTTCAGCGGCTAAATGATCAGATGAACAACGATACACAACACTACCCATTTACAAAATCCACGCACTTTTGAATCTCTGGCCCTTACAGTGAACTATTACACCTACAATGAAAGCAACACGTAGATGAGGAAACCTCTGGTGCCGCTAGATATCAATACACACTCTTCACTTATGGAAGCAATTTGTCTCGCCTGTAGCACAGTAGTATTGCCACCGTCCCAATCAGATAGGTCCAATTCATATCAATGGTTTCACTGTATTAAACCATAAAACACTGCAATTAAAGGTTTTTCCAGCTAGCTTGGAAAAACCTTTAATTGCTACATAATTATAAGTATTTAGACAAGGAGTTCCATTAGCAGGACTTAAATCGGGTATCACCTCAATCAATTGTTGCCCACAAGGCAAAAATAAATGACAATTATATAATATGTGACTCCAAATTTCCTCAGATCTACACAATCAAAACGGATCCGACACTAAGCCAAAATAGTATAATTTACGTCTTAACGATCCCTACCAAATTAGTAGATAACATAGTTCCAAACTAGGATAGAACCGTCTATTCTTCTCATAATTAAAAGCAAACCGAACATTCGGAATAAATAATCTAGTAGCAGAACCAGTTATACCAGCCTCCCACCTCTCCTGCCAAAGAGCCAACATTTTTCCTAATATGAACGTCCTCTCCTTTTTAGAATCTCCTGCAGCGATATTGCTAATACTCATAAATGTGTATTGCTTGCCTCTTCTTATGTAATAACTGAAAGCTCAGTATACAATATACAAATCAAGATGCACATGACCAGCAATAACATGTAAGACATGTGTTCACACTGTTCTACACATTCTGTGCATAGCAAGCAACATAACCTTCTGCAAGGAATACAATTTTGTCCTAAATCTTATTGACACTTTACCCAAACTGATTCAGCATAAGCCACAATTGGCAGAAAAATTGCCTTGTAGTAAAGATTTAAAACTCTTCTTTGCAACCCCCCTCTGATCTAGATATCCTAATAATTGCCATACTAAAATTCCTAATCCTAGTCATTAAATGATTTAAGTGTGGAAAAAAAAGTTAACTTATGATCCAATATAATATAACCCCCAGATACCTGGTCTGAGGAACCAATGCAATTTGCTTATTAGCATTAATAGAAGCATATGATGCAAGAAAGCAAGTTAATGCAGCATCAGCTCTATGAGCTTGCTTCCACTTCCACTTCACCCCTCCGTTCGTTCAAAATACCAGTCCAGCTGAGCCTTAAATTTATTTAGGCTATCAACTTCCACAACAAGGGATGGAAGTCTGTTCCACCAACCACTCACCCGCTGGCTAAAGGCAAATTTCTGCACATCTATCCTACATCTGTCTTTCTTTGAATTTAATTTGAATTTATGCCCTCTCAGGTGATTTTTCTGAGCTAGAGGAAGAATCCCATCAGCATTGAACATGCTTAAACCATTCAAGGGTTTATACACCTCTATCAGATCACCTCGCTGGTGCCTAGTCTCCAGACACTGTAATTTGCAAAACTTAAGCCTTTCTTCGTAAGAGCACCCCTTTGTTCCATTCACTAATCTTGTTGCCCTTCTCTGTACTCATTCCAGCAGCTCTACATCCTTCTTGAAATGAGGCCTCCAGACCTGTATACAGTACTCACGGTGTGGCCTGACCATTGCCTTATACAAGGGAATAATCACCTCCTTATCCCTGCTAGAAAAATTCCTGTATATCATTGACAAGACACCATGAGCTACTCTTGCAACTCGTCTGCACTGAACAGAAAACTTCATATCTGCCTGAACAATAACCCCCAGATCCTTTTCATTCTCCACCACTGCCACTGTCAATGTAGTACCACAGAGTTGATACGTTGCTCTGGGATTACTGCTTCCCATATGTAGTAGTTTACTGTCAATGTTAAACTTCATTTGCCACCTCTCAGCCCATCTGCTCAACCTTTCTTGATCCTGTTGCAGCAGCGTACTGTCATTAGTAGGGTTCGGATTTTCATTTCGCGTTTTGAGTCCAAGGAAGTTTCGCGTTATGCCGAGTTCAACGAATTATTCGTTCAACTTATTTTATGCAGTAGAAACTGCAACTGTTGGCGAAATGAAGCCAAAATGGAGCTTTTCAGAAAACGGATTTCTTTTGTAGAAGAGTCTAAAGACACAAAGCAAACGGATGGTAAAATAATATATTTCAACGGGTGCAATAAAGAGGTACGTAGATGAATATATATAATATCGTGTAGATACACCATTGATAACTCTTAAAGAACAACTGCGATAGTAGTGTGAAAGGCATCATTTCGTCTGTATGTCATATTGTGCTCTTGCTCCACAACGAGTTGCCAATGCATTGCACTGCCTTGAATAAGTAACGCTACACCAGTGGCGTAGCCACCATGTAGGCAGGCAAGGCAATTGCTGCCCGGCCCGAAAAAGGGTAGCTACGCTAGTGCGCTTCACTAATAGAGAAAACTACTTATTCTCAGTGAGTACCACCACCCGGACAGCACCGTTTCAAAGCTAGTTGGCTTTTCATCGGTGGGTGGTGGTAAGACAAGTAACAATAGTCTTCTCTTTTTGTGAAACGCTACTTATTGGAGGTAGTGCGATACATGGGCAACTCGTTTTGAAGGAAGAGCAGAATATGAGATACAGAAGAAATGATGCCTTTCACACTATTATCGTAGTTGTTCTTTAAGTTGTTCTTAATCTATGGTGTATCTACACCGATATTATATAGAACCTTACACTCTTAAATAGTATGCCTTGTTGAATTTAGTTTATTTAAGTAAATTAATTAATTAACTAGTAATAGATCTACATTAATTTTTATTTTTGGATGCTTCGATATATGGACATTCCAAATTTAATGCTCATGCATATTTAGATTTAATTTAATTTAAGTTGCTGGCCTACTACTTTAGCCTATACATTTTGGTTTTTGTATGTTTAAAAAAAATATTTTAATGTTTATAATTAAAAAAAAATTGTGAAATTTCCATTATATTACTTGTTAGAAATGTGTATAACAAGTCGTTGTACAACTTCAAAAGAATAAAAAAAAGTAAATACAGTATTTTAATTTAGACGGTATGTAAAGGTAAATTATTTAGTCATAATTAAGGCCATATTTGGTTAAATTTAATAACATATTTTCATCATGTTTTGACATTTTTAAGGTCATAAAAATCCGAACCCTAGTCATTTGTATCCTTAACAACCCTGGGAACATACGTATCCCCTGCCACCTTGAACACTAAGCTTGATATACCATCATCAATATCATTTATAAATACAGGAAAGAACAAGGAATCAACATTGAACCCCGAGGAACTCCACTAATAACATTAGTCCACGTTGAGCAGTGTCCATTGATTACCACTCTCTGTCTTCTGCCACTCAACCATCCCTTTATCCATAGCAGCAATTTGCCTCCAATGTCACACTGCTCCAATTTGTGTAGCAGTCTTCCATGTGCAACAGTATCAAAAGCCTTTCTAAGATCAAAGTATAAAATATCAAAGTTATTCCCTGCATCCAGTTCTTTTCTGACTGCATCATAGTATCCAATCAAACTGGTCAGGCAAGACTTCCCCTTAAAAAACATGCTGTGTCCGAGTTATAACTGAAGTCTTGTCTAGATGATCCTGCAGTGCTTCTTTAACCAGTGCCTCCATTAATTTTCCTGGAACAGAAGTTAAACTCACAGGTCTATAATTACTTGTGTCAGCCTTTGATCCTCCTTTGTGAATTGGGGTTACATTTGCACATCTCCAGTCTGTGGGTACCTCCCCTGAGTCCAAAGAAGCTCTCATAATTATGGCTAGGGGTTTGCTTACTTCCTTTGCTGTCTCCTTTAATATAACTGGATAGATCCCATCCACCCTGGGTGCCTTTTTTATGTTTATGCTCAACAATTTCTCATCCACTATCCTCTCATTTATTTCAAAATCATCTAGCTCACTGCCAGAGTTTACTTCACCTCTGGCATTCCCCTCGCTGAATAACTCGTCATGTGTGAACGTAGATGCGAAATACTCATTTAGCTTGTTTGCCACCTGAGCAGGATCATCAACAGTTGAATCATCAAAATTACAGTCAATCAATCTGATTCATCCCTTGTCTTCTAGAGTTTACATATGTTTATTATTTATTTTTACTGTTGGTGGCCTATTATAATCAATATTTCCCTTTAATAACATCATCGCCGTTTTGCTTGCAGAAATCTTTAACTTGTTAGTTGTTGTCCACTTATACAATTCGTGTATAATGCGGACCATTCTGTCTTCTAACATTCTCCTTGACTGCTCAGATATACAAATGACCAAATCATCAGCAAAAGCAATCTTAAAGCAACACTCTACATAATCAAATGGCCTTGATAACCATTGATTTATAACTATATTCCAAAATAGAGGTCCTAAAACAGACCCCTGTGGACATCCCCTACTAACCCTCATATTAAATTGTAAATGCTCCGATCTAACAGTAATTTGCCGGTTGGTCAAATAACGATTTATAACTTTATACAAATTAAAAGGACAGTTTACTTTCCTTAACTCCTGTAAGATACTTTGATGCCAAATGGTATCAAAAGCCCTCTTAAAATCTATAAATACGTCTAATTCATAATTAAATCTTGAATTATGTTCATGATTTAGGAATGTTTTAATTTCCTCTTCAGATGAGACATTTTTCTTGAAACCAAATTGATGACACAACATAATTTTCCTATTTATCAGTAATTGCTGTAATCGCCCATACAACAATCTCTCATACAGTTTAACAAGATTAGGTAATAATGATATTGGTCTCAATGAAGGCCTTTGGATTAATAATTTCCTTACATTGTTTCCTTATCAATTTCAGGGGTGCATTCTTCCAAAAACCAGGAAAATTACATTCCAATAAACATTTATTACACATATTTAAAGCTACACTTGGGTAACAATCCACAAATTTAATTATTGCAATATTCTCTACTAAATACAGCCCAGCAGTTTTATTAATATTTAATTGTTTTAATACTGAACGCAATTCAGCAATCTCAAACGAGGAATCATTATCATCTGTAAAATATCCAGCATTACAGGTTCTGATCAAAGTTTGTTCCTCATTCTCATCCAACACATCTTGTGGACACAGCTTGCACTGTTCATTGCTAATCCATTGTTTCACTAATATCAGTTATAATTGTATGGACAACTTCCTGTGTTGTTATTTCGTTCATTGAAAAACTATATAAAATTTCTCATGGGTCACTGTTTCCAACTGTAAACCCCAATGACCTCCAAGCTCTTACTTTATGTTCATATATGGCCCTTTGATATTTCTTTCTTTTATTCCTAAACAGTTTTTTTAAAATAACTGGCTTCAGCGGGCATTCCAAGATCTGTGCCTTTGGTAATGTTTTCTTAACTGAAATACTTCTGCAGTTGCATAAAGTAAAGCCCTATAAAGTGCATCCTGCACAAAAAGAGAGCATACTCTGATGCATTCAAAGTGTTTAGTGTGTCAAATACTTATTATTCCCAAATTATAGATCAATGGAATGCCTTAACTTTATCCAATTAATGTTTTTATACAAAAATCTAAGTTGCTCCTTACACCTCAACTCATTACCCAAATCTTTCCCTCCTATTCTTAAATGAAATAACAATGACCAATGGTCACTATCAGTCACCTCAGTGTCCACATACGAATGACATATTCTATTAATCACATTCTTAGAGGCCAATGTGACATCTCTATTGGACTCACCATTGGTGGTACTGAATGTAAAAGTGTGGTTTGGAACATTTATCACCCTGCTCACTAGTAACTCTTTGTGCTTTCGCCTTATGCGACTCTCCACCTGGTAAATCACTCACTGAACCTTGACTAGCACTAACTGTACTTTGACTTGCAGTAGCTGAGCCTTGACTTGCACTAACTAAAGTCCCTGACTTTGTTACTTTGATCTTTAAATACTTCCCTTCCATAATCTTTACAGAGGGATCTGAATGCAATCATGGCACCTTTGATAGTAATGGGTGCAGAGATAAGAACATTTCTCTCCGCCCACTCTAGTACTTGTCCTACAGGACTTCCTAGCCAGTTTACTCTGCATAATAATTTAGCATAAGAGAAAACAGCAACAAACAAGCTATCTCCATTAATACAAACACTTTACAAAAGCAGCAAGAGCTATCCAAGTCAATTTTAATGCAGTCAGTTATCCGGCAATTAAGCCAATAATCCGCAATCAAATCTGATCTAATTCAACGGCTGCTACTAAAATAGCCTTAGCTCAATTTAATTTTACATTTCTTCTTCTATGACAAAAATGTGGATGCAATGTAACTAAAACGATCAATATCTAGACAAAAAAATATATATAACAAAGTGGCTGTGCATCTCTAGAATAGACTAGATTGATTAGCATTAGCATATGATGCAAGAAAGCAAGCTTATGCAGCATCAGCCAAAATAAAAAAATAACTTCCACTTCACCCCTCCGTTCATTCGAAATACCTGTCCAGCTGAGCCTTAAATTTATTTAGGCTATCAACTTCCACAACAAGTGATGGAAGTCTGTTCCACCAACCAACTACCCGCTGGCTAAGGCAAATTTCTGCACATCTATCCTATAACTGTCTTTCCTCAATTTGAATTTATGCCCTCTCAGGTGATTATTCTGAGCGAGAGGAAGAATCCCATCAGCACTGAGCATGCTCAAACCATTCAAGGCTTTATACACCTCTATCAGATCACCTCACTGGTGCCTAGTCTCCAGACAATGTAATTTGCAAAATTTAAGCCTTTGTTTGTAACAGCAACCTTTTGTTCCATTCACTAATCTTGTTGTCCTTCTCTGTACTCGTTTCAGCAGTTCTACATCCTTGAAATGAGGCCTCCAGACCTGTATACAGTACTCAAGGTGCCTTATACAAGGGAATAATCACCTCCCTTGTATAAGGCACAATTTTTTTCGCTATATTTGATATAAATTTTAAATTAATTTTAAAAATGGAAGTAAATAATAGTTTATAAATCGTTATATATTTCTGAAATGGTTTGTATGAACTAAACATAATATGCAAATATTTATGCGTTAGCCAGTTAAGTTTCATTTAATTCTTCAGACTATAATGTGTTTTCTAATTTTCAGCAGAAATTTTAAAACAAATCGTATTAGAAAGCAGCTTGTTAAAAATATTTATTTATTTATAATTACAAACTATAAAAAACATACAAGAATTATAGAAATCCCTAAGAAATTATGAAATTTTGTTATACTCTCAAGATAATTAAAAAATATACAAAAAAACCCCTTTTTGTGCATTTTAACCTCCTATTCATGAAGGGGTTCCCTTCGAAAATAATGAGCGCGCTTTGGCGAAAAAAAATTGATTTAATTTATTTTTAACTTTCTTAAATATAGATAAGTTTTACTGCGTATGTCTTTAAAGCATTTTTTAAATCTTTTTCTTGGAGTTTTTGGGGTTTTTTTTTGTAACAGCAGGTATATCGCCAAATATATAATTTTTAATCAAAATTGAATTTACGCATTTATCCCTTGCCAAATTTAAAGTTAATTTTAAAACTGGTGGAATATTGTAGTAAATAACACTTTCTAAAAACGTATATAGGTTTTACACTCTTAAGACTATTCATTAAGACTTAAAACTATCTTTAAATTTTTCCAACTATTTAGAAATTTTGGGCCTGCGAATGTTTAAAAATTTATCTCTTTTAACTATTTTTTAATAACAAAATATGGACGGAACTAAGTTCTTTTTATTCTATGTCTATAATTACTTTTTTTGAAAGTAACAGTTATAAAAGATACTGCCATTTTGTATTCAAGGGAATTCAAGGAATTAATCATGGAAGCTGCTAGTCTTTTCATACCGATTAAGAAATATTGTTGTCAGATTAACTAATGAGACTCGTGGTAGAGAAGAAATATGCATGGGTTGCATATAAATTATACAATAGAGAGCCGATTATGACAAATCGTTGGAAAATGATGCTAAGAAAAATAGCAAGGACTTCTTTCCTTATATAATCTGTAAAAGCAAGAGGATGAATCAGATTCGTCCACTTGATATCAATTTCTTGACTGTAGATGATCATTCTCAAAGGGCTGCCGAACTAAATGAGTATTTTTCATCCATTCACACATGAGGAGTTATTCAAGGAGGAGAGCCAGATGTTTATCAAACTGTAAAAGGGTGCTTAATGATTTTGTAATAACTGAGATCAAAGTGGAAGGGAAATTGTTAAAATTAGACATAAGAAAGGCTCCTGGTGTGGGTCAGATCTATCCAGTTTTATTAAAGGAGGCAGCAAAGGAAGTAAGAAATCCTACAGCCATTATTTTGAGAGCACCCTAGGACTCAGGAGAAGTTTCCACGAACTGGTTATGCGCAAACGTATCCCCAATTCACAAAGAGGGATCTAAGGGTGACACGAGTAATTACAGACCAGGATGCAAAGAAATTTCTGTTCCTTGTAAAATAATGGAGTCACTGGTTAAAGAAGTAATGCAAGATCATTTAGACAAACCTGCAGCTAGATTTCAGACACGCATAGGTTTGTTAAGGGAAAGTCTTGTCTGACAAATTGCATTGAATATTATGATGTGGTTACAAAGGAACTGAATGCAAAAAATAATTTTGATATCATATATTTGGAATTCAGGAAAGCATTTGACACTGTTGAGCAAGGAAGACTACTGTACAAATGGGATCAGAATGGTGTTAAGAGTAAGTTGCTACAATGGATAAAAGGATGGTTGAGTGGGAGAAGACAGAGAGTGGTAATCAATGGACGCTGCTCTTCGTGGAATAATGTTATTAGTGGAGTTCCCCAAGGGCCGGTGTTGAGCCGACTGTTGTTTTGTATATTTATCAATGATATTGATGAAGGTATATCGGGTTTAATACCGAAGTTTGCAGATGATACAAAAGTTGGCAGGGTTGTTGATGACAGTAATGGCAGTATGCCACAGCAACAGGATCTAGAAAATTTGGATAGATGGGCTGAGAAGTGGAAACAGAAGTGTAACATCGACAAATGCAAAGTACAGTACTAGATATGGGTAGAAAGAACCCTAGAGAGTTGCTAATGTTCAATTTCCAATAAGCCAACAAAGGATAATTTTCAGAAAAGCAGGATACATAGGATAAATTGTGTTATATTAAATAAAAGTTAATTTGTAGTAATTTTTAAAAATTTTACAATTATTTTTCAATACGAAACTTAATAATTATATTTACATTTATGTTGTAAACTGTTATTTTAAATTGTTAGTAAAAAACAACTTTATTCGTTTCCAACCTATTCTTTGACACTTAATGGAACTTGAACATTAGCAACTGTTAGGTTGCTGTGGTATAAATATTGGAATCCCTCATTTTTTTAAAGTGGCTTTTCATCAGACTGCTTCATTCTTTCCTTTATTTCACACAGTGCTCCAATTATTTATTTAAGAACTTAGAAGGAAGCTGGGGAAGAGTAAAATTGTGAAAATATTGTTTTAATATAAAATTTCCTTATTATTTTGAATAATCAAGACGAAAACGCCTGAAGATGACAATTACCTCGGAAAGTATTTTGCAAAATTTTTGTTGCCGAATTTGAAATAAATTTTAAAAGCATTTTAAAAATGAAAGTAGATAATAGTTTATAAATCGTTATATATTTCTGAAATGGTTTGTATAAACTTATACATATAATAAGCAAATATGCAGTCCTTTTAAAACTTTTTAACAGTTTTAATCACTCGAAAATTAACAGTTTCATTTACTTCTTCAGACTGTATTTTTTTTAATTTTCAGCAGAATATTTTTTAAATAAATGGTATTAGAAAGAAGTTTGTTAAAAACATTTATTTATTTATAATTAGAAATTTAAAAAAAAACAAAAAACATTTTTCTATACATTAACTATGTAGCTGTGTGCTCTTCGAAAACGGTGAGTGCGCTTTGGCGAAAAAAAAATTGATTAAAATTTTTTTAAACTTTCTTAAATGTAGTTAAAATTTTACCGCGTATGTCTTTAAAGCAGTTTTTTTTTTTTTTATCTTTATCTTGGAGTTTTTGATTTCGTTTTTGTAACAGCATTTTTTTTTGTTTTGTAACGCCAAATATTTTTTTTTTAATCAAAATTCAATTTACACATTTATCCCTTGCCAAATTTAAAGTACATTATAAAAATTGTTGGAATATAGCAGTAAATAACACTTTCTTAAAATGTGTATAGTTTTTACATTTATTTTTCCAACTATTATTTAACAGGCAGGAATTTTTGTTCTGAGCACCAGAGTTGAATTCTGACGTGTTCTGCGACACTGTGACCCATCTGTTTACTTGCACAATTCTAGCCATCCTCCTCTGACCTCTCTCATCAACAAGTGATTTTCTTCCACATGAGTGCCGTTGAGAAGATGTTTTCTGTTCGTTGCACCATTCTCGATACACTCTTGAAACTGTAGTGCGTGAGAAGTTCAGGAGAACTGCCATTTCAGAGATGCTTTGTCCAGCACGTCTTGCACCTACTACCATGCCACGTTCAAAGTCCGTTAGATCACTCCTTTTCCCCATTCTTGCTCCGGTTTGTACGCTTAACTGATACTAGAAAGGTTGTTCTGCTGCATTTATATCCACGACTGTGGTCATGTGACTCGCAACGTTGTGAAACAAACCAACTGTGTGCACAGCAGGGGTGTACCTAATAAAGTGGCAGCACAGTGTACATACCGCCAATTTCTCCCCCATTTCGAATTTAGCACGTATTAAGTTTCCACGTGCACTGAAATGCATTTCGGGAACCCAACCCGTATATAACACAAGCGCGCTCTCTTCCCCCCCCCCAATATAGCTAACTGAGGACGGATTTCGAAAGTCGCTCGTGCGCGACTATTAGCTTCTATTTCTTCATTTAATTTAATTTCATTAGGCAACCATAGAATGGAAGGTGCACTTTCCTTTCTTAGAAAAATTTTTATAGCCCATAACTTAGTTTTTAAACCCATAATCCCTGTAAGTTATTAGAATCCTATAACCACCATGTATGTGGTAAAACTCTCCACCAGCTAAGCGGATTACTATGAGGTGAGTGCCGAAAATTAACCTAAGCTATACATACGATCTAGTTATTACATTACAGCACATAAGGACTCCTTAAAAATCAAGAGTGAATTTAATTAATTAAAGAAACTATAATTACATAAAAATCTAGAAATTACTCACCGCTTGGCACAGATAACTGTGCTTTTGAGTTCTTTCATTCCTTCTTCACCTCTAAATATAAACGATGCATTTTCCCATAATTCCTGTTTGCTTTGTAGTTAAAACTGACAACTCGTATTTAGATTTGTACTCCAAATATGGAACGACATGTGGTAAGGTATAACTATGCTCTTAAATCTTTGTCAATCACAACTCTTAACCTAAGCCGCTTCTATTTTCATATTAAATTTCATTTATTAGCAATTTATAGTGCAATGCCATTATTCCGAGTTTTATAGTTGTCTATAGTGAGACGTTTTAAAAGTTGTGTCATCATAACGAGGTGAGAATGCATCCTGTGGTTGTGTGTGAGAGGAGTGGGACTGTAACAAACTGAAAACAATTTAAAGGGGATCGATCGCTTGTAAAAATATATTGTATATACGCTAATTTATTTTAGTGTAGAAGAACTCGTATGTAAGCTTTAATCTATGTGCGTATCTGAAGCAGTTGTTCTCTGTTGGTTTCCTTATACCAGAAATGCGTAGTAATTTTCTAGCGTGTCTTCAACTCTGACGTACTTCAATCAGAAACGCCCTTGTTACTTTGATAAGCGAACGAAAACTGTTAAATTCAGAATTCCGGTTCCTGAAAATACTGCGCTATCCACGTTTAGGGGTAAATAGCCCTTGTGGGCTGTTTCTGTCCATAATAGAAACTGAGAGTAGCGCTTGAGAATTGTGACAATTCAACTTCCATAAATTTCTGAACTTCTAATTACGAAAGAGAAAGTTGAGAGAACGAATCTGAGGAAACGAAGCGAAAAGTCTGTCCAGACTCGACCATAATTACAGGAGACGTTTCAGCGCGATCCTGTTGAGGGTCTTGTGTGTCTGGTAGAAATGAGTTCAGCCACTAATCTCTGATGTGGGGAGGTTCGCTAATAATTTCGTTGCGAAAATTATTTTGTCTGCATCTGCTTTGTAGTCAATACGTTACCTGATTTAAGGGGATGTAGAAAAATAGCACACAAATGGAGAGAAAAAAGAGGTAGGCCAAAGAAAAAAATATTTACACTTAAAATTAGAATGAGAAAATTAAGTGGTGGAGACCTTTTATTTAAAATAAAAATAAAATGGGAAAGAAATGAAAAGTGAGCGCAAAAAATAAAAAGTAAACTCAATTTAAATATTAAAAATAAATATACAAACAAGAAATGAAACGGAAGAAAGAATAAAAAACAGAGTTGACACCAAAGAGCGCCATTAGTAGTACTGGGTAATGCAGTGGATGAATAGGGTCTCGGGCAACGTATTCAACATCTCTACGGCTGTTTTATACGCCAATCTAAATATCACTCCCTGGAGAGTTCACACAGCATCCTGGAATATTCTTCTTCTCTCTCAGATGCTTACGGGTGTAATTGACGCCCCCAGTCTTCGAGGACTTATTTCTACTCCACGTGCTGGACGCAGTAATGACAACCCCTACCTAACGTTGCATTCTATAATGTCCAACCTATGCTGTCTGAAGAATTTCTTCCCAAACAACGCAGTCAACGTTTCCAATTCACCACCTTGTGAAATACTCCGAAAGCAAGCAGTACAGAGTGAAGAGTCTCTCAGAAGCGCACAGCTTACTTCAACTATAGAACGGGAACATCCCCTCCCCGAGGAAACTACTCGGATAAAGAAGATGGAATGGCCAACATGAAATGACTGTTGAACATTTACTTTTGCACGAGACTGTATATAAATTCCATTTTTAATTTTGCCAATAATTCCATTTTGTAAATAATATTGTACTTTGCTTCTTGCCCTAATGGTAGCCGAGCATTCTGGTCTCTTTCCAAAGCTATTGGCCGCAACTTTTGCCCATCTCTGCTCCCACCTCTATCCAAACCAGATGGTTCTATTGTCACTTCAGCCAAGGATAAAGCTGACCTGCTAGCATCCCATTTTTCTTCCAGCTCATGTATTAATGATCTTGGTAAAGCACCTCGCACCATTCCCAACACGCTCCATTCAATGCCTCCTATGGTCTTCCGTCAAAAGGATATCAGAAGGATTTTGATGAATCTTGATGCTAAGAAAGCTCCAGGTCCTGATGGTATTTCTCCACTTGTTTTCAAAACCTGTGCTCCTGAACTTACTCCTATTCTTTGCCTCCTTTATTCACTTTCTTATTCCACAGGTGTTTTTCCTTCTGCTTGGAAATTTGCTCATATCCAGCCAGTTCCTAAAAGGGTGACAAATCCCTCCCATCCAATTATCGTCCCATTGCAATTACTTCTACTCTTTCTAAAGTAAGGGAGAAATCAATTAACCGCCAACTCTTAAACTGCCTAGAAACCTTCCGTCTGATCAACGATCACCAGTATGGATTCCGTCAGTGTTAATCCACTGGTGATATTCTGGCTTATGTTACCCATTTATGGACTAATTCAATAGAAAGGTTCGGTGAAACACAAGTTGTTGCTCTTGACATCTCAAAGGCTTTTGATCGTGTTTGGCATAAAGGTCTTCTAAACAAGCTTCCATCTTATGGTTTTCCAACTGTTTTTAGTAATTGGTTATTCATGTTCTCTCTGATTGCTCACTGAGGGTGATGGTAGATGGCTCTCTGTCTTCTAAGTTCTCCACTAATGCCGGTGTCCCACAAGGTTCAGTTCTTTCCCCCACTATTTTCCTCTTCTATATTAATGACCTTCTTCCATTGACTGGAAATCCTATCCATAGTTTTGCTAATGATAGCACATTGCATTCCACTTTCCATTTTGAGAAACCTTGTCCTGCTCAATCAGCTTCAACTTCTCGAAAATCTGCTACCAGTTCCTTAAATGCCGATCTTCAGGTAATTCTCCAGTGGGGCAAAGACAAATTAGTTGATTTCAACCCTTCTAAAACTCAGTCTTGTCTTATATCTCGCAAAAAGGATTCTTCTGCTCCTATGCTTATCTTTGGTGACACTTCGATTTGTAGGCAAAATGATATATCTCTTTTGGGGATTACCCTGACTTCTAATCTCTCTTGGCACAACCACATTACAAATATTGCTTCCTCTGCATTTAAAAAACTTGGTTCTCTCTTTTGCTGTCTACGTTACTTTTCTTCCAAACTGCTGTTCACTCTGTATAAATCGCAAATCCTCCCTGCCATGGAACATTGTTCCCACATTTGGGGTGGTGCCCCCAAAACCTCTCTCAGGCTTCTTGATTCCATTCAGAAGAGGGCAGTTAGGTTAATTAATGATTCATCTCTAACAGAGTCTCTCCACTCTCTCATAGACGTCATGTTTCTGCTGCATGCCTCTTCTACAAATACTTCCATGGGCACTGTTCTTCTGAATTGGCTTCTATAATTCCCACACTCTCTTTCAAAACAGTGCAAACACGCGCTGCCAACATCCATTTACTGTCCAACTTCAAACTCACAGAACCAACTTTTCATCTTCCTCGTTTATTCATTCAACTGCCGTTTTCTGGAACAACCTTCCTTCATACGTATTTCCTGAAAATTACAGTCTACACAAGTTCAAGTGTAATGTCAATAAATATCTTCGTTCGTCTTCTCAACCTCCAACCCAAGCACAGTACTAAGTACTATAGGTTCTAATACCTCACGTGTTTGGGGTCATCATAAAAAAAAAAAAAAAGAGGTACGTATGTCGGGAATCAGTCCTACCCCACATGGGGTTTGCAGCTTCTTCTACCCCAAAAAAGTGGTGGCGTTTACGTTTCCTTATGCTGCTCCAAGTTATTAGCGTGGCCTCAATTGTCCCGTTATACTTGTAATCCATTTGGACAAAACTAAACAAACAATCTCATTGGGGTCATTGCTGGACGAAAAAAACCCAGTTTCTGGGGGGAAGAACTTCCTCTATGGAATGTTTCTTCTATGGTTTTTCACAGAAGAAACATTCGTGGGAGTTGAAACACCCACTACGCAGATTTATTGGGTGTTACATAACGATACTCATCGGTTAATCTTTAATTAAAAGCTGGTACATCCGGTTTAGTTGAGGCAGGAGGCGTACGTCTCTGCAGTGATCGACAACTTTCGATCCTCCCACTGCTCACCTTCAGTTTCTGTTACACGACTCGTTCCTCCCTCCCCCACAACCGCGCCGAAGCGAGCGTCAGCTAAGAACGACTACCAGTTAAAGAAAAAATGTATACATTTACCTTTTTACAAGTTTCTACGATTGCGAAGATAGCGCGGTGACTTCCACCATGCTGAAGCGAGAATCAGTTGTCACGTGACCCATTTCCCAAGCATCTTTGCGACAAGCGGCGGTGGCGAAGTAGCGTGGAATCTAATGCCGTCCCACCACCGACTGCGTGTCGTCGTACCACTTTCCACATTTGCGTTGATCGCGGGACAAATGCCAACGCTTCGGCACGGCGGCTGTTGTCACGTGATCGAATTCATGGCGGAGAAGATGGACTACCAATTTCTGCGGATGCGATGCGATGATCGCAAGAAAAGTACGTCAGACATGCGAGAAATGATCCGTTTAATATGTATGTACAGTCCCGCAATTTCTTTTTTCTAACCACGAGAATAGTGAACAGCATCTGTCGTGCTTGGAGAAGTGCAGAGTTGATGAACTCTCCACCTCAAGTGCAGAGTTGAAGTTTTAACACACTATTGCCCACATTCATCAGACAGTCCTGGATAGAGAAATGGAGAAATGTTTTCGATCGGACTTTAAATGTAAATCGAATTTCCTGCTCGTCAGAATCCTCCGATCATATTTTCTTCAAATAAAGGAAATTTTAGAGAAATGGTAGAGTTGCTATCGAATTATGACCCCCGCTTAGAAGGAACATATTTTTAGAATTGAACGTTCATCTGCTCGGAATGAACCTTCATATTTATCGCCAAAGATTCAAAATGATGAAGGTATATCAGACTTAGTGTCGAAGTTTGCACATGATACAAAGGTTGTTAATTACAGTAAAGACAGTAAGCTACTGCAAGAGGATCCAGAAAAGTTGCGCAGATGGGCTAAGAAGTGGCAACTGAAGTTTAACCTTGACAAATGCAAAGTACTACATATGGGTAGAAGTAACCCCAGAGAAACGTACCAACTGTGTGGTACTACACTTAAGGTGGTAGAAAATGAAAAAGACCTGGGAGTAATTGTGCAGGCAGATATGAAGTTTTCTGACAATGCAGACAGGTTGCCAGGGCAGGTCATGGGGTTTTGTCAATGATATATAGGAATTTTTCTAGCAAGTAAAAAGGAGGTGATTATCCCTCTGTATAAGGCAATGGTCAGGCCATGCCTTGAGTACTGCGTAGAGGTCTGGAGGCCTCATTTTAGGAAGGATGTAGAATTACTTGAGCGTGTACAGAAAAGGGCAACAAGATTGGTGAGGCCAATGAAGGGATCCTTTTACCAAGAGAGGCTTACGTTCTGCAAATTGCAGTGGCTGGAGACTAGGCACCTGCGTGATGATCTGATTGGGGTGTATAAGGCCTTGAATGGGTTGAGCACGCTGAATTCTGATGGGATCCTTCCACTTGTTCAGATTACGAACAAGGGGACATAAATTCAAATTAAGAAAGGACAGATGTAGATTAGATGTGCGGAAATTTGCCTTTAACCGGCGGGTGGTTAATCGCTGGAACAAACTTCCATCTGTCGTTGTGGAAGTTGATAGGTTTAATAAATTTAAGGAGGAACTGGACAAATATTTAGAGGGCATGGTTTTGTGAATTTTTATTTATTTATTATTTATTTTTTTTTTTTTTGGGCTGATGCTATATAGGCTCATACGCTTGCTTTCTTGCATCACATGCCACGATTACTATTACTAAGAGTTCATTAAATGCTTTTCCGAGAGATTTAGTGTGAAGAGCGAACCACGTTATAACGAGGGCCTGCTGTACTGAAAAAACGTAACAAACATCAAATTAGGTAGGAATTAATGTGACTTTTGCTGCTGAACGTCATGAGGAAGTCTCTCAACTTCAGGCGAGTATGCCACAATTTCCATCCTTAAACATGCTGAGAGGCTCGTATTGTTCAGACGGTTTCTTTATTTATTTCATGTTCAAATTTAATAGCAAATAATGTGACACCCGTACACGTAATGAACTCGCCGTCGTCTACCAATCCATAAATAAGATATCTTATTCCTAATAACTACAACTCGGTGCTTACCAATGACATTCTTTTGGTTACGTATTATAATGCTTATTTTAGTAAGTCTTGTAAAGCGGTTTATATATGTTGAGAGCCTGCAAGATGAACAATAGAATCAGATAAGCAACGAAACAATAGAACCGCCTCATTAACTTAATATTAATAGAGAGAGAGATTTAAATAATATCATTATGTCATTACTAGGTAAAATAAAACACATAAAGGAGAGAGACAGGCAGAGAGAGAGAGAGAGTCATAAATAATATCATAATGTCATTAATAAGTAAAATGAAATACAGAAGAGACAGACAGAGACGTAAATAATATCATTATGTCAATAGTAGGTAAAATAAAATAGAGTGAGACAAGCAGAGAGAGAGAGAGAGAGAGAATGAAATGCAAACGTTTACTTTAGAACATCACTTACATTCTAGATCGATGACTTGAAAAGTCTTCTAGGATTAGGCTTTTTACAAAAATGAAATTTATACTGTCTAATATTTTTCTTTGATTATTTCCGTTGAAATCACAATTTACAAACTGCAACGATTCAATTCTTTGAGAACGCAATA
The DNA here is from genome assembly GCF_048544385.1 of Mastigoproctus giganteus. Taxonomy (NCBI): domain Eukaryota; kingdom Metazoa; phylum Arthropoda; class Arachnida; order Uropygi; family Thelyphonidae; genus Mastigoproctus; species Mastigoproctus giganteus. The sequence goes on from NC_143577.1 coordinate 13,494,087, forward strand.
TAAAAATAAACTCTCGAAGTAGTTGTTCTGAATACACCCTTCTATTTCTAAAATCTTTGCATTATTTATGGTCATTGTATTTATTGAGCATGTACTATTTACAACTGCTAATAGCTTTCGGATTATTACAAAATAGTCACGGTTCTCATAGTTACCACGTTTGAAGATAATTCGTACAATCCGATAATATTGAGCATATCTGAAAGGGAAAAAATATATATTTAATGTGCATTACATTTCAGTAGTTCTAACAAATAGTAATACTTGATAATTAAAAAAACGAAGAAAGAGAACATTTCGTTTCAGCGCATGGCAACAAACAGAAATATCCAACTAATATGAAGAATGTACGAAGAATATAAATAACTGCCACACTTCTATTTCGTCTAATTTTTTGACAGAAGTATTTATTATTTATCTTAATTTATTCTTTTAAGTGGCTATCTAGTAGCCACTTGTACATTACCTATGTTCTTTTCTTTCTCCCCTTGTGGTGCAGGTTGGGCTTCCTTCCCGGCTCGGAGAATCTTTCTTTCAAAATTACAACCCTTCGGGTTTCAAAATTTTACCTCTTCCAGCTCTCTCGCTTGTTAGATATTCCAACTAGTGTTTTCCTCTTTTCTATTTCTTCTTTTTCCTGAGAGAGTGTTTTGCTCTCTTTTCAAATGAACAAATGAAACCGGGATTTCATTTGTTCGAATCCCACTTAGTGTAATTCAGATAGTTCAATATACAGCGATAATGCGAGGTGAACGGTCGCACCGTTTTCTGCTCTGCTGAACGGAAGTTAAAAATAATGATATTTTCAACGACCAGATGTCCATTTGATCCTTGTGCCAACACGCGTCTAAATACAGCCATATCGTGGATGATAGTCGTTCAAGTAAACACGTATCTTATATTATTATCATGTTTGAATGCTCTTTATGACGACTGGCACTCGCATATCCTGCATAGCTTCTGTTAACTGCACTTATCCTCGTAATCCTAGCCTACGGCGATCGTAGCATTGTCTCTACTGAGGGAAGAACACCTGTCCGGGTCTCAACGCCTTGAGCAGTGCCTGACGGAACTGATGCTATTAACCCTATACGAAATTGAAAGCCCACAAACAATAGTGACCTTCCTTCTTTGTGTCTGCTCTAAAAGAATTATGTGGAAGTCACTGTAAAAGAATTCGGATCAACGTTAAAACCTGCTACATTCAAAAAGTAACAGTGAAATAAGCAATGGAAGATTGAATAACACGTGTCAGGCCTGTCTGAAGAAGGTCAAACATATAGTAATATGCAATAGTGATTGCGGCCGCTCCTTAAGCGGAAACTGCTCTGGACGGTCACAAATCTTTAAAATGTCAAAGTCAGCTAAAGAGCGTTACGTTTGTGCTCATTGCCGGAGGGTATCCCCAAGGAACTCTGAAATCTCTTCAGAGAAAGCCGGTTCGACGTCACAAGACGTGAATCCAGTTCAGAAACCGGAGGGCACACGGCCAGCTACTTCGACAACTGATTCTGAAGGTGCCAATCCGTTCCTCGGACTAATTGACTCTGAGGATACTCCCAGCGAAACCAGTAACGCTAAAGAGATTCCCACGACCAAGCGCACCATCGGAACACAGCACGATCTCAATCCAACCTCTCACGTCAGCACTGCCTCAGACTGAATGAACCCACGCACCCGAGGCCGCCGCGTTGATTTGGACGGCAAGGAGTGTCAGCATGTACCCTGATGGGGAGGTCACAACGGAAACGAATAGGCAGTATTCAATAGGGCTGCGAAATAGAAACCCTCCCGTTTGTTCCACCCAACCTCATATAACTGACGAGTTCCTGTTGCCAATGTTGAGTAACTTCAAGGCTGCGCTACTAAAATAATCGGAGTTTGATACATTCTACGATAAGTGTTACGAGCTCTTCTCTAGCAAAATTCGTGAGGATGTGAAACGCAGCATAAGTCACTCTATTCCTGCCTCACAGTGCTGTGGAAAAGATGCAGAAACCCATCACTACACAGAAAAGATATCGCATTCCCATGCAAAAGGCAATAATATATACCTGTAATGCGGTCCTCAACTGACACGTCAAATGAAAAGGTAAAAATTCCACCGAGTGGGCATTCCATGTCCCTTCCAACCAGCTGTGGCACAGCCATTATGAGTGCCTCACAACCTATACACATGCACAATTCATGCAGTCGTGAAGAAAGTCCAGAAATGATGCCATCGGTACACACGAGCATTGCACCAAGAAGTGACATCAGCCATCATACGGAACCGCTAGTTCACGATGCTGAAATTCGTCCTAATAAAAAGGCCATCAGAACAACATGGGCAGGGATTGTGGCTCGATCTCAGCCCCATCCCACTCACAACACTCCATCACCAAGGGTCAAACAGTCACAAGAACCAGGTGCGCGAATGAAAAATGCATGTGTAATACGCACGTCAAATTCTTCTAGGCTCAGACCCATGGTGCCACATCCCAACAAAACATCTAAGAATTTCTTCATTTCCAGGCTGCATCCCCTAACAATTCCTAAACAGGTAATTAACGTCCTCCTTCAAGACCTCTACGTCAGCGCGGAAGTCACTAAGCTACCTACCAAGAGCAATAATTATGCTTCATTCAAGTTATCCTGTGAAGCAGCTTTCCTCGAAGCTATCAGTAACCCTCTTCCTGCCCGATTGGTGTTATTGTCCGACCGTTCTACCCAAGCAACAGCGTCAGAAGGAGAAACATCACGGAGCACGCATCGCACACTCGACTAAATGGAAGCTGACTCAAGATCCAGGCTCTACATTGGTCGCGCCCCTTATGCCATACACAAAACAAGACAGTCGGTTCAACCATCGCAATAGACAACAGCCCCATTTTATCCCATAGCCTAAATTCTCCAAGCAACCAAGACAAGCTACGCTGGCCGATCCCAACCGTGATCACAAGTAGACACCCACGACCTCGTGTGGTACTTCCTCCTTCGAGGTTCAAAAATTTAATTCAAGTGCTCTAACACCGTAAGTGTAATGTATCAGAACGTTAGGAACTTGCGAAATAAAATGGAGACAACGGAGCAAATGCTGCTAGCAGGCGAATTCGATATTTTAGCTATATCGGAAACATGGCTTCAGCACGAGCAACAGAATATAGTGATAGCTACACCAGCAGGCTATGTGGCAGAGTTCACCTCCTGGAGGAATAGAAGGGGAGGTGGTGTCGCTATGTTCTTCAAAGACGCGACCTTCAAATTGATCAACACTATCTACAGTGACTCACCAAATTTCGAAGCCCTAGCCGTGACACTGCTCAGAAATTCATCCACAATAGACATCTGCGTAATGTATATCCCGCCAGTACCCACAATTGATATCATTACTGAGGCAGCCAACTGGGCAATCACCCACTTTCACCCCTCAGCTCACCATATCGCCATCGGGGATTTCAACCTCACTCCACAGCTCACTGCCCACAAGAAGATCCTTGTTGACTACATGAAGTCAGCGAATATACACCTAATCGATCACTGCCCTACTAGACGAGAAAACCACCTTGACTTGCCATTTTCCTCCTTAGCATGTACGATTGAAGAACCACCCGAGACTCACTACAAATCGGATCACGACCCTATCTACGCAAAATTAATTATTCCTACTCGGGGACCACCTGCCCGAAAAAACGTGCAAACCGCCGTCATTGTCAGCCCCAAGCTCCTTAACATCGAAAAATGCCTGCAAGCTGCCATGCCTTCAAGGACATGCCTTATACCTTTGCATGTCCTTAAAACGTGTGACGTTCCGCTTGCGATAACACTATTAACTGGGTAAACACCATTGCACAATATTCCGCATCAAAGAAGATAAGGATCTCATCTTACTCCCGAGTCTGGTGGAATCCAACTGTTTGTTATTTGGTTTTTAAGAAGCATTAGCAACTAAGGCCGTATTGCTCCGGGAATATGCAGTGGTCATTCCCTGACCTTTCCGCATCCTCCGTATTTGGTGGTGACGGGCTCGAACTCCGGTCTAATCAAAAAGCGTGTACTGCTCCTTCCCACCTGGCTACGGAGGCGCCGAATCCAACTGTACACATGGCCTTCCTGTTAAAGCAACAGCTACACCAGATCTGGAAAAGAACTCAGACTTCCGACCGGATATCTTATTCAAGAGTAAGAGCGCAATTTAATAGGGATAAATCACGAGCAATAACAGAACACCTGGGCGCCCAACTTCAAAAAGGGAAAAATCCCATACCGCTTCAGGTCCCATAGCTTTCCGAGTCAGCTGGACCCAACTCAATGGTTAGATCATATTACCAGATTCAATACGCGTGCAGATCAACTAAACTCTTTTATGTCCCGACAATGAATTACAATAAGACATCTTGCATTCCATCACCATCTCTACACACCAGCTGATAGCAGCGATAAACTCCCTTCCAGCGACAGCAACCGCGGGGCCGACAAAGTGCCGCAATTCATGGTAAAATGCCTCAGTCCGTTCATCCTCCAACCGCTCAAGTCCATCTTCAATGGAATTCTAACAACAAGAAATTTTCCTAAAGCCTGGGACAACTACCTTGTCAGACTACATCCAAAAGTTTGAAACCCCACTCTGCCCAGGCACTTTCTGCCGATATCCTCAACGCTCCTAAAAATCCTGGAAAAATCTATGCTGCCTACCTTAAGCAGATTCTTGGAGATAGGCCGCCACAGGTCTACTACGCAATTCGAAACCGATCCACAGTGACCAACCTCCTTGCAACCACACGTAATATATTGTCCGCCTTTGAACAGCAAGAGGAACTCGCAATCACGTACCTGGATATTGAAGCTGCCTTTTAGGCCATCATCGTGTCGGCGCTCCTCCGCTTACTAGAAGACCTTTATCTAATCCAAGGTAATATCCTCTAGTTCATAGCATCACTCCTCTATGATAGGGTACTGCAAGTCGACGCCTATGGACAATCGCACAAGAAAGCAATTTCTGCTGGTGTTCCGCAAGGAGGAGTCTTATCTGGCTTATTATTTACAGCCATCATTGCGCCTCTTGTCCGTAACAATGAGAAAATCATCACGTATGCAGATGATATAAAAATTCTAACGCGTATTGCTTCCAACAATCACCTTGAAGCTACAGCAAGCATTAATGATAGTCTCATCAACGTCGCCTCTTACCTCAAACAGTATGGACTCTCTATCAACCCACAAAAAACAAAACTAATGGTGTTCTCTCTCAGACCAACCCCTACAATAATAGCCCCAACACTCGATGGAACTGTAATATCTGCCACTCCTATACATGCAGATTTGCGAATCGTATTTGACCCAAAACTCCGGTTTCACGCTCATGTAGACAAGATCACTGCCAGAGCAGCCTCTGTCCGATGGCTAGCTAAACAACAACTAATTTATGTTAAGGAGCCTCGTGTAATTAAGAAATTCATCAGAACAGTAATCTATTCTCCACTCCTCTATGCTGCTGAAGTGTGGGCATCAGCAGCTACTACAACGAAGAAACCAATCCTCACTGCAGAATTCTGGCTACTTAAATGGGCTAACCGGAAAGGTTGTCTCCCACCCCAGGACAGAACCACAGCGTTAGCTACCTCACTGGGGATGCAGCGACTGCCTGTTATCATTGAAATACAACAACTGATAGCTACAGTTAAAATGATCACGGGCCAGATCTCAACACCGTCCATTTGGGATTCGTGTTACTGGCGAATACCCAAGCCAGAACTCCGGTCAACCCCGATGCTCTCGAGGAATCGGAGGCTTCATATCTCAGACTGCTTCCTCTCAAACCAAATGCTACCAGAAGTACAGCACCTCGACGCTGACTTGCAGAGGTTTTTCAGCAATAACACCAACAGGAAAGAAGTGTTAGAAGCTCGCTCCAATCCCAGAATCGAATAAGATCAACCGTGCGCCCTCCACACCATCTGCCAAGCTCTCCTGTGCCACAAAATTTGTTTGACAGAGAAGTGCCATTCGTGTATGTTTTTATTGTAAATATAACCTTACGATGTCACTTGTAAATATAGTTAATACTGTGTAAAGTGAGAAAGTGTAATGATATGTTTACACGTTACATTTTTAATTTCAGAATGTGCATTATCCATTATATATCCTGATGTGAGCATTATCTATTATCCATGTGCATTTTCTATTATTATCTATTGTGGTGTGAGCCCCTGGCCGTTGGCCGAGACGGGACAATTGCAACTTTACTTAAATCTAAATATGCACATTGTATTCATTTAGTTGCAATAAAGATTTTCTCTCTCTCTCTCTCTCTCTCTCTCTCTCTCTCTCTCTCTCTCTCTCTCTCTCTCTCTCTCTCTCTCTCTCTCTCTCTTCCTGGAGAGCCTCCACGTGGCTAGGAACGACAGTCGGGACGCAGGCAGCTTGCTCCCTGCCGCCCGGCTGCTGCTAACACTCCAGGGCAGGCAAACAACAACCATCACAACACACACACACACACACACACACACACACTTGCCGTCTATAAGTAACCTGGAGAAGCTACAGCGGTACATAGGGGTTACCGTGGAGGCCGCAATCAATACAAGAATACCTTGCCCCTTGTTCCTTCGTCTAATTTTAATGACCTTTCTAATTGCGTCATTTTAGCCACACTGTGCACCACTAAACAACCCCCTTTTTGGAAAGGAGATGGCACATACCACGGGTTATAACAACCTAAACTACAAGCTGCAAACCTTGATACTAAATCAGTTTATCTTAATCCCAATAAATTTAAATATACTTTCTCTAAAAACAAGAAACACACTTCTCAACTTACATTTCAAAACAAGTTTCAAATAATTTTTATTAAGTAATATTACATTGAATATTAATTTTATGAATTCAATTAATTAAAGAAATTATAATTACATAAAAATCTAGAAGAAATTACTCACTTTCTAGTACACAGAATTATGAATTACATAAAAATCTAGAAATTACTCACTTTTGAGCACAGGTAACTGAATTTCTAAGCTCTTCAATCCAGTCTATTCCTTTTAATATAAAATACATATTATGCCATATTTCTTCTTTTGTTTCTATATACTTCTCAAATGTGTTATTCACTGCTGAAAGGGACAGTCTATCTCTGGAATCGAGATACGGTAGTACATATTCTAACACTTGGAAAAATCTGAAAGGTATAACGATGCTCTTAAATCTTTCTGTCAATCACAACTCTTAACCTAAGCCGCTTCTATTTCACTATTAAATTTCATTTATTAGCAATTTATAGTGCAAGGCCATTATTCCGAGTTTTATAGTTGTCTATAGTGAGACGTTTTTAAAGTTCTGTCATCATAACGAGAAGAGAATGCATCCTGTGGTTGTGTGTGAGAGGAGTGGGACTGTAACATATCATTAATATAGAGATTGTAAGAGTCAGCTTGGCAGTTAATCTTCCAGCTACTTGTTTTGAGAAGTAGATGGAATTCAGATGTTAATTCACAAGAACATGAATGGAGAGTGGAAAGAGTTTATTCAATATAGGTCATTAATGAATCTGACTGCCTTCTTTTGTTTTGGCGTATATTCGAGTAGCTGTAGTAGCACAGATTAAGGTTTTTCAAATACTTAAGCAGTACTCACATAGCTAAGAACGGTACTAGAATCAGAAAGACCATGGGTGCTATTTACAATTAAGGGTAATAAGGTGGGTAAACGATTTGAATTTTGAAATAGAGTAGACAGGATAGTTGTTGTTGTGGGGTTTTAGGCACATCTAAAAACTTAGGCCATATTGCACCGTGTATCTTTGTGATCTGCTTGCTGTTTTCTGGACGAAATACCCCAGTTTCCGAGGGAAGAAAAACCATGTTACCCTCAACTGAGACCGACTAACTCAGCCATTTGTGAAAAAGACCCATAAAAATTGTTCGCATCATTGACGGGATTCAGAGTCAGAACTTCTAAACCCTGTATGGGAAGGATGGTGATTATTCCAACTGCTACCCAAGACGACAAGACAGGATGGAGTTTTATCTAATATCTTCTGTATTTATTGAATAACCACAGATGTAAGGATGAATTGGATCTCACTCAGAAACAGAAATCCATTGAAACACATTTGAAAGTTTCAAACGCCAGCAACCAGGACAGCTTATCGAGTGTTTCTAGACTTTTCTATCAAAGTTACCCAAAGAACAATGTAACACTTGAGATTCTCTGTAGAACGATAACGAAAGAGTTGGCCGATAATAATTTCGATTTGTTTCTCTGATTTTCATAACCCGAGTTTCGAGAAATAAAATCATCTAACTCTTGTTCGACATCATCGATTAAATCGATGATGTCGTATTTCCTGAAAATTACAATCTACAGAAGTTCAAGTCCAATGTCAACAAATATCTTCTTTCGTCTTCTCAACCTCCAACCCAAGCACGGTACTAAGTACTATAGGTTCTAATACCTCTCGTGTTTGGGGTTTACATAAAAAAAAAAAAAAAATTCTCATAAGGAAATATAAGAAATGTGTTAATATGACTCTTACTGTGTGTGTAAAAAAAAAAAAAAAAAAAAAAAAAAAAAAACTTCGTTACCCCTGTACATGCAGCTCTGTCGTATAGCTTAATTGCATTGCATCACGCAATTTTAAGAATTAGCAATTTGAATGCCTTTACAGGGTGTTCAAGGGATTGTCGTGCATTCCATAACCTCTCCCACCCAAAGGTCAACTCACCTTCTCGGGGCAAACTAATCCGTTTCCACAGACGAGGCTCTGGCGACCGAGTCACAGCGGTATAACTGTCCCATCACATACGGAAAAAATTCTGTACCTGAAGTCTGTCTGGAGGCTATAAGGTGGCAGCCCCACCACTAGACTAACCCTGGGAAAGACTGTTAACCTATCTGGGGGGACATTCTAAATACTCGAAATAAGCTCAAGGGAAAAAAGTGGATCTCAAGGATTCCGTAAGTCGAGTATTACGTACCTCGGGGGGAGGGGGTTCTGTACATCATTCTTAATAAATTCCAGTTACCAATGTTTCCCGTTTAATTCGGATTATCGGTATCTTTGTAAGTGTGTCACGAAAAACTAATACAAACACTCCTTTAACCAATATCAAGCTTAATTTTGATTATTAATTTCCCAAAAGAATTCCTGGTCAATAATGAAGAAAATTCAATTTATCTCCATATCCTCATATTATTCATTTGATTTTGGTTTCCTGGCACAACTCACGGGTATGAAGATAGATTAAAATTCTGTCTAGTGTTGTTACAAAATTTCCGATACATAACAGGTTATAAATACTGCTGAAAAAAAATTATTAATCTATATTTAATGAGATGATCCCTAGGCCTTTTTTCTTAGGTTTTAGGAGCATCGGCAACAAGGCCACGTTTCTTCGTTTATACTGTCTGTAAATTGCGTGTGGTCTGAGGTCGATTTGCTATTTGCAGGAAGAAAAACCCGAGATTGTGAGAGAAAAAGCCATGTCTGAGACCGCCTAACTCAGCCACAGTGGAAAACTGCCAAATAGAATTCCTCTCGTGATCGACGGGATTCAAACCGAGGTCTTTTCCACCTGGTGTGGGGATGACAGCGATTCTATCAACTGTCTTACTCACGAGGGCCATTAATCTTTAATAATATAAATAAATGTTTCATACAGTTTTATCATTTTCACAAATTGGTAAAAAAAAAAAACTGAAGAAATCGAAGAAGTTCTTTCCTCCCCCAATAGTGGATCGCTCCACTCAACATTTTGGGAAATAGAAGAGTGAAATGTATCTTCCTCGAATCAGCTGGAACAGGACAATCACCACCGCATATTATCTAACTTCAGGGAAGCAGCCCGTAAGGGATTTGCTTCCTTAAAATTTCCAAAAGGTTAGTTTCTGCACTACGCACAATATTGGAGGGCCGGGAGCCTGTTACTACAATCCAGAGTTTCGTTACGCAGAAATATTGAGAAAACAGACTACAGATATACACTCATTCGTATATTGATCCCAATTCATAGAAATGCCGTGTTTTCTTTTGTTCGTCCGTGTGTGGGTGTGTGAGTGCTATGATCGGTTTCCCCGTTTTGCTAGAAGAAAAACCATGCTACATCTTGGCAGAGGTCGACTAACTCTGTCACTAGTAAAAATAGCATAATACCTTCTCCCCTTCTATAAGGAAAGCATCATTCAATTTGCAAAACAAACAGAATCCAAGCTATTTTCACCCGATGTGAGACAGCATTTTCATTTGTCCGCTCTGCTTCGGCGCCATCACATCACCTAAAGAATTCCTTTTCTTTCTTTTGCAGAAATAAAACTACACACCAGAACTCAAGACGTCCACCAAAATGAAAAATAGTCTCAACAATGAGTCGACAATTGGACTCAGTGTTATTTACAATGCCTTCCGGTTACCTTCCATTTTCAAATATGTTGTGGGTTATTTGTAATAGGTTCAAACCTTGTTTCATCAGTCATGGATACCAGCATCCATGTTTGATATAAAAACTGGAGTTCAAAAATGTTTAAAATTTTTTTCTTAGGCTTTTCTACTAGACTTGTTTTGTCTTGCTGGTCAGGGAAAGAAAATGTATTTTGTCACTCTTTCTGTGCTTCTAAAACATGGTTTTTCTGTGTATCAGAATCCTCGATTGATTTGTTTGAAACAAATTAAATATTAATCAATTTACAGCATGCGAATCCAGAGATGCATCACTTATGAAATGGCATATGAGAATAAACAGAATACGAAATGTATGCTTGCATTCTGAAAAGAATATTAAACTTTTTTTTTTCTTTCTGAATTAATTTTCTAAATAATTATGTAGTATTATATAAAAATCCAGATTAAATAATAATTATAAACAAAAGAAGAGGCAGTAGAAATTTATTCACCTCGATTCCCACATCGTAATAATTCTGTTGAAAAGTAGACCTACAGTGACCTTGAGCTGCCTGTTGTTTCCCTCTCTGCTATAATGGCCCCTAGAATGAAGCTTGGAGACCTTCCTTATTCATTGCGATAATTTGATTTTGTTTATCTGCAGAAAATCATGAAACAATTAATACAAAGTAATTATTTCCATATAAAATAGGCAATTACAGAAGTATAATGATAACGATTATCTATTTCTATGCAACTATTGGCATGAGCGTACAGAGTGTGCGCAGTAGCGATCAGGGAGAGCGCCTCCAGCGACAGTTATGCAAAGTTCTGCATTAAACAAATCTTGCACCGGTCTGCGCGTTAAATGATCACCTCTCGTAAATCCATTATCAAAAAAACTACCAAATTAATAAAAATATAAAACAAAGCTAATAAACTTACATAATTTATCAATATTTTTTCAATTACTTGAGGGGAAAGTGATTTGATAAAAAAAATTTAACACACCACATTATTTCAGATATGCTACAATTCACTTTAAATTGAAACGGTTCCAATATACGTACGCAAAGGTAAGATTTATAATAAAAAATAAAGAAGTCTTTGAGTTTTTCTTAATTTTTTTTAGAAATTTCTGATAACTTTCGATAATATCAGTTTTTCTCGTTTAAGATATTCATAAGATTAATTGCAGAATCTTCCAGATGGGTCTGCATCCTTTGGTGGAGGATCTCACATGCCATCCTTTCTTATCTAACCATAGGGTTCCTTGATTTTGGACAATGCATGTCTTGTCTGCGAGCTTCGGACATTGACAAACATGTTGGGATTCTTATTTCTCCTATTTACTTGTTCGGGGTTATACTTCTGGAGCAGAATCAATAATAAATGTCAATGTCCTGTGATGTCGGAACGCTCTGCTGTTTTCAGCCTATTCGCCTTTTGCTTGCATTATCTCTCAAGACAACAGTCCAATATGCTGAAAACTCGGGTATAGACACTCAATTGATGAATATGAAATGCTGGGCAAGGCATCAAAAGAAAGATATTGGTGGGATATCAGAGTCGTGGTGTCACATAGAAGTAAGGAACGCAGAATTGGAATTTCGGGGGTTATACTGTTAGTTAAGAAATGCATAAAATCTAAGATAATCCAACCAGTTAACATCGATGGATTGTGCAAGTTTCTGTCAGTTTGATGTGAAATAAGAAATGGGAAAGCAAAATTGAGAGGAGTGTGTGATAGGACTAATGACTCTGATGAACAACTGTACAGAGAAATAGAGTGGGACAGTAAATACGAGTGTCTTATAATGGGGGATTTTAACTTCCCAGATATTGATTGGAGCTTGTCGAATTTTCACTCGCACTCTTGCAACAGTTTTCTAGATTTCTTCAATGAGTGTTTTCTACAGCAGCACTTTCGGTTGGCAACCAGAGGGAGTAAAACCCTTGGTCTGGTCATCAGTAGTGGTTCTTCTTGAATTAAGAATTTCCAGATAAAGGAACCACTAGGTGACAGTGATTACAGTGTGCTGATGTGGAATTTACTTAAAGATGTAAACTCACCATCAGGGGTAAAGGAAACTGTTTTTGATTTCGTAAAAGAGACTACTGTAGTCTCAGACAGTTTTTAATTTCTATACAGTGGGAAAAACCGATGATGCTACAAAGTGCAATTGTAAATGGGAAGCCTTCACAGACTTCATTTTGGAGGTTACTAGGATTTTCATTCCGACTAAGAAATAATGTGATACAAATACAGCTATCTGGTTAAGTGAGTGTGGTTTACCACATCGGCAGAGCCAATATGGCTGCCATGTGGTAAAGATCGTCGTCGGTGGATCTAGTTTTGGCGGGATACGTAAATCAGTTTTCCTTTTTTTTTTTGCGTTAAACCTAAAAGGAATTGTTCAAGAACACAGGATTTAGAAGTTGGAATTATTGAAATACTGTAGTTGTTTTTACTAATATTAATCTATTTGTGAGTTTTTGATATCAAAGAATTATGGAAGATAGAAATCCTAACGGTAAACGATGTTTAGACAGATCCAGCGGGGAGGGAGAGGATACTTCACCCCTACTCCCACCTAAAATTCCTCAATCTCATGGCGATATACGAAGGTTAGGTGAGTTCGTATATTCTAAAAGTATTGGTCACGAGCAGTTAAGACCCGCGGCTCAGTTAGTACGAGAGCAGAGCACAGGTGGTGAGTTATTCGAAGTGGAGGGGATTGGGTCTATTCCCACCCCTATTTTGAATACTGATTCAAGTACAATGACTGATGAATGTGAAAATTATGCGAGTACAATAACTGAGGAGTGCGATAATATTCAAGATGCGTCCCCTGTATACGCGGTCATTTCTAAAATGCGAAAAGATATCCCAAGTTTTCTTTTCGGGGAGGCTAATAAGGTGACTAAAAAAATGGGGATATCATTATGGACAAATGGTGTAATTTGGAGACTGTAACAACTGCACTATTGATAGAAAATGAGAGATTAAAAGCCATTAATGAGGAAATTGATAAAAGAGCCCAATTGCTACAAACAGTGTTACAAACGTTATCTGTGGTCTCTGGTAAACACATTGAACAGGATGAAGGGAGGTCCTCTTACCAAAGTCAGGTGTAGATACAGATGAGTTTCTGACAGATAGGTTACATACACAAGAGCCTGTGCGTACCTATGCTGTACTGTGAGGGGTACTATTGAGAAGGGTGTTTCTTCTAGTGATCTTATTAAATCATCTAATAATGTTCTAATAATTAGAGCTTCAGATAACAGTGACCTGAAAACAAGTTCTGATGTGAAAAATGTAGTTACTACAACCCTTAAAAATGATTGAAGAATGTAAAAGTGAAATCTTTGCGACTTGTTCGCAATCGAGGAGTGGTTGTGCAAACAGCTACGAAATCAGATTTGGACTGCTTAACTTCTACGGCGGCGTTTTCCGAAGCTGGAGTGATCACTGGCGTTCCTCGTAAAGGTAATCCATCAGTCATAATTTATGATGTCCCACGGGATCTTTCAAAGGACGATATTGTGGATAATCTCTATAACAAGAACTTGATAGATTACGGTTTCACATTGGAAGAAGTGAAGCAACAAACAGTTTTTCGTTTTACTACTCAGGCCAGGTCGTCATCGCTAGTTCATTGGGTTGTTAGCTTCTCGCCTAAAATTCATAAATATGTGTCCTCCCTGGACAGGTTGTTTTTGACTTGGAGTTCTCGTAAGCACCGTCCTTATACGATAGTCACTAAATGTTTTCTCTGTCTTGGGTGTGGACATACTACCCAATATTGTTCGCATGAGTCCCCGTCTTGTGGACATTGTGCTCGAAGTGGGCACGTATTTAATGAGTGTCCATTTAAGGAAGAGCCACCTAGTTGTATCAACTGTAGGAGACGTAGGAAGGAATATCAGCACTCGGTTAGGGACGGCACATGTCCCGAGTACTTACGGGCATTACAGACGGCACGATTAAGGACCGCCAATGAATAATAGTTATAATAATACCAATACAAGTTTTATTCCCGGAGATGGAGCTGTTATTGGAGATAATGATGTTCTTGCTGATTCTCCTGCGTCTTTGCTTGCTGGTATTAGGATTATGCAAATTAATGGTCAGCGTTCTAGAGCAGTATCGGACGAAATTCGAGTGTCTGCTGAGCAAAATGCTATTGATATTATTGCAATTCAAGAGCCTTATACTGTTAAAGTGCAACCTGCATATACTCCAAAGGTAACGGGATTTCCCTCACTGCCCGTATAATTCAACCGGTCTCTGAGGAACTTAAAACATGTATTGTGGTGTTAAATAATCAGCTTGATATCACTATAATCAATGGTTTATGCAATAGAACGGCTACTTGTATTTTGGTTACGTATTTGAATTTGAATTTTTCTTTAATTTCTCTATATTGTCCTCCCTCAGAAGATTTTAATTTATCCTTGAATTATCTAGAAACAACTTTAAATTTCTTGGGTGCACAGAATGTCTTAATAACTTCTGACGTAAATGCTAAATCTCCACTCTGGTTCAGTAATGGAAGTGATCGTCGTGGTCATATGTTGGAGGAATTTATTATTAATAACAGCTTAAATGTAATAAACCTACCTCAAGTAGTAACAACCTTTTCCAGCTCTGTTGGAGAATCAAATATTGATGACATTAACTAATTTTCATTTTAAAGCAGTTGTTCGTGATTGGGTGGTGATTACTGATTGGACAACAAGTGATCATCGGGTTCTGTTTTTTGTTGTTACTGATTTTTCTAAACCTGGAGATCAATTTTTACTACAGTCAGCTTTAGTGAGATTTTCCATAAATCATATAAATTGGGAATTATTTGACTCATCGATTTCTGCAGATTTCCCTGAACAAGTCTTTTCGTCTCTTCACTCTTTTACGGCTGCTGGAATTGCTGCCTTATTACGCCAGTCATTACTTAAGGCCTCATACAAATCGTCTAGCAAGAAAAAGATTAGTTTAAAGACCTGTTCCTGGTGGACCTCAGAATTGTCTTCTTTAAGGAAAAAGGTACATCAAGCCTGTCGAAAATATCAGCGTCGACGTAGGGATTGGCATTCTGATGAAGTAGCTTATTTTTACTCTCAATACATTTCACTCAAACAACGTTATGTAAAGGCTATTGCCACACGTAAACGGGAAACATGGAAGGAGTTTGTTCACAGTGCTGGTAATGATAATCCTTGGGGTCTTATTTATAAGATAGCTCGTAATAAGATCCACTCTTTAGATGTATACGGCACTGTGAAAGAAGATTTCCTGGAGACTACTGATTGGATGAATACAGTTAATGTTATTCTTGACAGACTATTCCCGGTGGATGATCTAACTACTGATTCTGTTGTACATTCAAATATTCGAGTTGCAAATTCGCTTTATACCACCAGTATTCAGACAGAAGAATTTACCATTGATGAGTTAACCTCTGTTGCTAAAAAGATTAATATTAAGAAATGTCCAGGGATAGACCTGGTTGAAAATACATTTATATTGCGATTTTTCAAATTGCGTCCACAAGTACTGGTTTTACTTTTTAACAAATGTCTCCAAGAAGGTCTCTTACCTGATATGTGGAAAATTGCGCTTTTAAAACTGATTAAAAAACCAGATAAACCAGCATTGAATCCTAGATCTTATAGGCCTATTGCACTTTTGCCAAATCTTGGGAAGTTGCTAGAGCGTCTAATGACCCTGCGTGTTACTGATCTTCTTCAGTCGAAAAATATGGTGTCCTCTAATCAATACGGGTTCTGTGTAGGGAAGTCTTGTGAAGATGCACTTGTTGAATTTGCTCGCAGCATTGAGAATTCAACATCAAAGTACACGTTAGCTACCTTTGTTGATTTCGAGGGCGCATTTGATTCTCTATGGTGGCAGAGTGCTCTCGAACGGTTACGATCAGCTGGATGCTCTCAGCAACTGTACCACCTGTTCGCAAGCTATTTCAGTAATCGTCACATTTTAGTGAAATCTAAATTTCAGGAGGCGTCTAGAGAAGTTTCACGAGAGTGTCCCCAGGGATCTATCTTAGGGCCTCTTATATGGAATATGGTATTACATGATTGGATTTCCCGTTGTTTCAATAGTACTAAAATCATCGCTTATGCCGACGATCTCACTATCTTAATTCATGGTTCATCTAGATCTGCTATCGAAAGTAATGCCAATGATGTCTTACAAAATTTATTTAAATGGGAAGTGCATAATAAATTGACAATAAGTTTGTCTAAGACTAAACTGATGATCTTTGGATCACATTTAAACCCTCAACGACACCCTTTAGTGAAGATTAATAATAACAGGATTCCACTTGTCTCTGAAACTAAATTACTTGGGATTACAATCGACTCAAAGCTTAATTTTGTCTCATTTAAATAATGTAACAAGAAAGATCAGAAGATTCGGTGCTAGTAAGAATGGGTTAGTCGTTGAGAAAGTCAGAGTTCTTTTTTTTTTGGCTTTTACACTGGCTTTTCTGCTTCCATTATGCTGTATTTTGGTTTGTCAATGTTAAACTTCAGTTTCCACGTCTCAGGCCATCTGGCCAACTTTTCTAGATTCTGTTGCAGGGGTACTGTCATTACTGTCATTAATTGTCCTCACAAACTTCGTATCTTCTGCAAACTTGGACATTAAGCCTGATATATCGATTACCACTCTGTCTTCTTCCCCTCAACGATCCCTTTATCCATTGCAGCAACTTGCCGTTAATGCCAAACTACTCCAGTCTGTATAGCAGTTTTCCATGTGCAACATTATCAAGAGCTTTCCTGAAATCCAAGTATATGATTTCAAAATTATGTTTTTGCATTCAGTTGCTTTGTGGCCACATCATAGTATCCAATCAAATTGGTCAGCACAGACTTTCCCTTAACAAACCCATGCTGTGTCTGAACTACAACTTGTCTTGATGATCCTTCAAAAATATAACTTTACAGATCCCATCCACTTCAGATGCCTTTCTTATGTTTAACTTGAAAAATGTGTCCTCCACTTTGCTCTCAGTTATTACAAAATCATTTAGCTCCGTGTTAGAGTTTGAAAAGCTTCGGGCCTCCACATCTCCAAAGAATTCCTCATGTGTGAATGAAAATGCCACATCCTCGTTCAGTTTGTAAGCTAACTGAGCATTATCGTCAACAGCAAAACGAGAGATAATCAAGAAGACAATTGTGATTCATCCCCTTCCTTCCAGAATTTATTAAAGTAAAGACGTCTTTGCCTGTTTTCTTTGCCAAAAATTTATTCTGCTTTCACTAGCCTACCCTCCTTTGTGACTTGTTTAAAGAGTAGCTTATATCTGGCATAGGCTTCTGTATCTCCTGACAATTTATATGCATCCCATTCATTTTTCTCTTTTGCGACGAGCCTCATTAGTTCATCTGACATTCATTTTAGCCCAAATCTTGAACAGTATTTCTTAGTCAGAATGAAAAACTTTTTTTGCTTTCTCAGTGTTTATTTCACACCAAACTGACTCAATATGGCACCATCCAACAATGTCAAACGGATCCGCCTTAGATTGCATGCGTTTCTTAACTAACAGCATAATGCCTCTTCACTTCCTGTCCTATCTATCCTTTCTGAACACATTGTACTCCCCAAATTCCAATTCGGTATACCTTATTTCTGTGTCCCACCACGTCTCTGATATCCCAACAATATCTATGTTTGATGTCTTCTTCAGCATTTCATATTCATCAGTTGAGTGTCTATACATGAGTTTTCAGCATATTGGACTGTTGTTTTGTTAGATAATGCAAGCAAAAGGCGAATATGTTAAAAATAGCAGAGAGTTCCGACATCAGAGGACGTTGGCATTTATTGTTGATTCTGTTCGAGAAGCATAATCCCGATCAAGCAGATTGGAGAAATAGGAATCCCGCCACGTGTGTCGATGACCGAAGTTTATAGACAGACACATTGTCCAAAATGAGTGTGTGAAAGGAACTCTATCGTCGGATAAGAAAGGATTCCATGTGATCCTCGAAAGGGTGCAGACCCATCTGCAATTAATCCACAGAATTTCTTAACCGAGAAAAACTGATCTTTTTGAAACTTATCAGAAATTTTTAAAAAGTCAAGACACATTTGTGGCCACATCACAGTATCCAATCAAATTGGTCAAAACAGACTTTCCCTTAACAAACCCATGCTGTGTCTGATTTTTTTCTATAAATCTCACGTTCCTGTACATAAATTCGAACTGCTTCATTTTAAAGCAAATTACAACATATTTGAGATAAAAGTGGTGTGTTTAATTACTTATCTCATTATTTTATTCTGCAGCAATTGAAAAAATTATGGGTGAAAAATTTACGTTTATTAGTTTTATTTTTTATTATTAGCATATTTGTAATTTTTTTCGTAATGCATTTACGAAAGGTGATCATTTAATACGCGGAGTGGTTCAGGATTTGTTTACTGCAGAACTTTGCATAACTGCCGCTAGAGGCGCTCTCACTGATCGATACTGCGCACACTCCACGTGCACATGTCAGAGTACTTAGTATTAGTAATTGTAATGGCCGCATGGTGCATGAAAGCCTATGGCTTATGCTGCACCAGCCAAAAAAAAAAAAAAAAAAAAACCGAAAAAACCAATGATAAAAAATAAATAAAAGAAATAAATAATTAAAAGGAAATTAAATCTATTATCCTATGCGCTTCCTTGACCCAAACGTACTATCCATATGACCTTTGAATTTCCCCAAACTGTCAGCCTCAACCACCCATGAAGGCAATTTATTCCAGTAATTTATAACTCGCTGGCTAAAATAAAACTTTCTGCAGTCCAATCTAAACATTTCCACCCGTAACTTGAATTTATGTCCCCTAGTTCTAGCATCATTTATAATCTTGAAAATTTCCTCCTAATTCATTTTACTGATGCCTCTCAGAGCCTTAAACACCTCAATCGAATCTCCTCTAAGGTGTCTAGTTTCCAAACTCTGCAACCCACGTATTCGAAGTCTTTCTTCAATAAGGACGCCCTTTTGCCGATCTCACCAGGCGAGTGACCCGTCTTTGCACCCTCTCAAGAAGATCGATGTCTTTCTTTATGTGCGGTCTCCATGCTTGAACACCGTATTCCAAGTGTGGTCTAACAAAAGATTCTGTTTGTTTAAGTGTATCCCGTCTCTACAAAACCAATTCCTTCTACCTATAAGTGTGGGCCAAAATGATAAAAATTTCCCCCCTAAAGCCTTGCAGAGTCCTTCAAATCTTGAGTTAATCCACATATATTTTAATATATAATCCCTGCTATCGTGTCTGGGCAGAATTGCAGACAGATAGACATTGTGGCCTAGCTCGCGGCATTTCCTCAGCATGGTCCTGTATTTTTCCAACAAAACGTCAGATCGTGTACGTTTAATATCATTAGTCCCCACATGAATAATAATATTCTCTTTACCCCCCTTAAAATCTGACAATCTGTTTGTGACATCATTAATAGTTGCTCTCGGCAGACATACCCTGGTTCTACTCCACCTATCCTTATTCCAAAAAATATTCCCCGTTTCTCTGACAATGGAGTCTCCTAATAAAGCAATGTCCTTTTTAATCAGAGTAGTTTGCAGTTGGTTTTCTGTTTTGAGGGCCGAATCGGGTGTGTATCACTTGGTAGATTGCTGGAGTCTTGAGTCCCTGACGAGCTCCCAGATTTCACTTTTCACTTTCCACTTCTGGAAAGTGAAAAGTGAAAATGACCTGGGGGTAATTATTCAGTCAGTTTTGAAGTTTTCTGAGTAGTGCAGACAAGGCTGCAAGAGTAGCTTATGGGCTTTTGTCAATGATATATAGAAATTTTACTAGCAGGTACGGTGAGATGATTATCCCGTTGAAGAGGGCAATGGTCAGGCCACACCTAGAGTACTGTGTACAGCTCTGGAGTCCTCATTTTAGGAAGGATGGAGAGTTGCTATAACGATATAACGATTACAAAGAAGGGCAACAAGATTGGTGAGGGGTACATGGGGTGCTCTTACCAAGAAAGGCTTAAGTTCTGGAAACTGCAGCGCGTGGAGAATAGGCATCTGCGAGGTGATCTGATTGAGGTGTATAAGGCCTTGAATGGGTTAAACAAACTGAATGCTGATGGGACTCTTCATCTTTCACAGACTATGAGCAAGAGCAAGAATCCCATCAAGAGGAAGAATCCGTGAGGGGGGACACTTTCAAATTGAGGAAAGACAGATGTGCGGAAATTTACCTTTAGCCAGTTGGTAGTTGTTTGGTGGAACAGACTTCTTTTTTTTTTTTGGGAAGTTGATAGCCTAAAAAAATTTAAGGCTGAGCTGGACAAGCATTTTGAATGAATGGAGGGGTGGAATGGGAGGTTTTATTTGATTATTTTTTGATGATGCTGCACAAGCTTGCTTTCTTGCATCGTATGCCTCTACTAAGGGAAATGCTAATCAGACATCCACCAAAATGACAAATAATTTCAATAATCAGTCCACAATTGGACTCGTTGTTTTTTACAATGAATTTCACTTACCTTACATTTTTAAATATACTGGGTTCTTCGAAACAGGCTCAAGTCGTGTTTCATGGGTCATGGATATCAGCATCCGTGTTTGATATAAAAACTGGAATTCTAAAATGTTTAAAAGATTTTTTTTTTATGGGACTTTCCTACTCGACTGGTTTGGTGATCGTCATGTTATTTGTCTTTCTGGTCAGGGAAAGAAAATGTATTTTGTCATTCTTTCTTTGCTTCTAAAGCATGTTTTTTCTGTATATCCGAATCCTTGCTGGATTTGTTTGCAACAGACTAACGATTGGTCGTCAATCTGTTGGATCCAGAAGAGGTAGCTCAAATCCATTCACCTCAATTCCCACATCGTAATAATTATGTTGAAAAGAAGGCATGTAGTGACTTTGAGCTGCCTGTTGTTTTCCTCTCTGTTATGGCCATAATGGCCGCTAAAATGAAGATTGGCGACCTTCCTTATTACATGCGATAATTTGAGTGAGTTTTTCTGCAGAAAATCATTAAAAGGAAATCGGGATGAAATAATTTCTACACATAGTAATTATTTAAAATAGAGAATTATAGAAGTATAATGTTAACGAATATCTATTTATATGCTCATAACGGGCAAACATTCCACAGGTTCCGTTGTGGAACCTGTGGAATGTTTTCCAAGGTCGACCTAGTGACTAATCCTAGCTCACCTGGCGATTCTTTTCTTTGTGATCGATGTAAGGAGTGCACCGAACTTAAATTACAATGTGGTGAACCGATGGAACGATTTGAGTCCCTGAAAAAACGGGTGCTTGCCCTCGAGAATAATGCATCTGGGAGATCGTCAGGGACTCAAGACTCCAGCAATCTACCAAGTGATGCACACGCGATTCCGGGCTTAAAACAGAAAAACCAAGTGCAAACTACTCTGATTAAAAAGGACATTGTTTTATTAGGAGACTCCAATGTCAGGGAAACGGGGAATATTTTTTGTAATAAGGATGGGTGGAGTAGAACCACGGTATGTCTGCCGGGAGATTTTAAGGGAGATAAAGAGAATATTATTATTCATGTGGGGACTAATGATATTAAACGTACACGATCTGACGATTTGTTGGCAAATTACAGGACCATGCTGAGGAAATGCCGCGAGCTAGGCCACAATGTCTATATGTCTGCAACTCTGCCCAGACACGATAGGAGGGATTATATGTTAAGAGCCTTGTGGATTAACTCAAGACTTGAAGGACTCTGCAAGGCTTTAGGGGGGAAATTTCTATCAGCATGGCCCACACTTGTAGGTAGAAGGAATTTCGTTTGTAGAGACGGGATACACTTAAACAAAGGTGGTGCAAAAGGTTTTGCCAGTATTATTTAGGATACCTTAAAGCTTCAGGGAACTGCTAGTTAGGGGGGATGTGGGTAATACTGTCACGCGTTTATCTGATAATATTGGTCAAAGTAACTCTTGCACATACCTCAAGAGTTCTTATCTGTTACCCCAACTGGACGTATTATCTAGCCCGAGGAGGGCAAGAGGGAAACACCCCGACTCCTGTCTCCCTCTACGTCTTACTCTGTCAAACATTGATTCCCTGAGGAACATGTTTCCAGCCAATTGTCTTCGGATCTTCAATAAATTTAGGATCCACCCTGACAGGTTCTGTGAAGACAAGCCCTACAGGAAGGAAATCCTCAAGAACTGTTACCAGATTATGAACCTATAATACTCCCCTGCTCCTGGACAGACTTTTTTTTTTTTTTTTTTTAAACTTGCCTATGTGTATATGGCAAAGACTCTGTTTTCATGTAATCATGTATATTACTGTATATTTTGTACATTATTGTTTATTTAACCCTGTAAAGTCTCGGGTCGAGCACGAATGTACCCTTGCTTATTGTACATTGCGTTCCTCGCACCTTAGTCTGTATTCACACCCTTCTGGCACAGAGCCGTCCCGGGGTGAACCAAGGTTTCTTGGGAAATAAACTGATTTTAATAATAATAATAATCTAGATGTTCTGGGGGCAGAAACGTTTCACGTGAGCGGTTAGCTAATACCATGGAAGAGAGCCTAAAAAACTACAAGGGTTGTGTTAGGGTTGTTAAATATACAAGAACAGTAAATCTTAATTGTTTATTTAGTAACGTTAGAAGTGTCGTCAATAAAATGAGCGAATTCGAACTGCTGGTTAAAACGAGTAACGCGGACATAATAGGGCTTAAGGGGACGTGGTGCCACCCGGAAATAGGGGATGATGAGTTTCAGTACGGCTTGTATAATTTATTTAGGAAGGATAGGGTAGATAGATGGGGTGGTGGGGTCATGCTTCTTATCAGAAGCAGCCTGAGTGCGACTATAGCTTTCCCGGATTCAGATGTTTCACATGCTAGTTTAGAATCTGTATGGTGCGAGATAGTTGGAAACAAATGTATAATGCGAGTAGGAGTAATCTACAGACCGTGTGATTGTGAAGATTATGACGAAAGCCTCTACATGCAAATGGAACGCGCAAGTAAGCGTCAATGTCTTATTATGGGTGATTTCAATTTGCCTCTAATTGATTGCAGTAAATGGGAAGGAAACTCGACATGGGGAACAAAATTTTTAAATCAACTAGATGACTGTTATTTGTATCAACATGTCAGGGAAAGTACTAAAGAAAATAATATCCTAGACCTCATCATCACCCATGAATCAGATGTCATAACAGAGCTGACAGTAGAGGAACCACTAGCAGGAAGTGATCACGGAGTTCTAAGGTGGATGATGAAGAGAGAGGTAGCAGAAGCAAAAGGCAAAGGAATGGGTTTTAATTTCAGGAAAGGAAATTACGATGCCTTAAGGTACTACATGGCCTCTATTAACTGGGTAGATATCGCGCAGAGAATGAATAAATTTGAACTGTGGTACGCTTTTAAAACATTAATCACAGATGCCTTGAATGCGTATTAACCATTAAAAAAAAATACTCTACGAGAAGGGTTCCAAGTTGGATGATTGGTGACGTTGGCACATTACTTGAGCTGAAAAAGGTGGCATGGAAAGGTTACAGAGCAATAAAAAGTACTGAAGCCTATAACAGCTACAAGGTGATCTGTAATAGAGCCACAGAAAAGGTTCGACAGGCAAAGGCAGTTTATGAGAAATCACTAGCAAACAGAGCAAAGAGGGGGGATAAAGAATTCTTCACATATATAAATGCCAAGAAGAGCAGGACAAACCAGATCGGACCTTTACGGAAGGGAAAGGGGATAGTAATAAATACACCAGCTGCCGTTGCAGATGAACTCAACAGTTACTTTGCATCGATATTTACAAATGAAAAACCTTTTGTGGCAATGGGAAATTGTGGGAGCGAAGTTAATAAATATGTATTTAATGATTTTGAAATTTCACAAGATTATTTAATGAAAAAACTTTCGAGCCTACAGACCAGTAAGGCTCCTGGAGTTGATGGAATATAACCCTATAATCTTAAGGGAGGCGGCAAGCGAGTTCACTGAACCATTGAGGCTAATTATGCGAGCATCACTAGACTCTGGGGAGATTCCCTTGGATTGGAAAAGTGCCAATGTATCTCCCATACATAAGGGTGGCTCTAAAAGTGAAGTTGGAAATTATCGACCTGTCAGTCTGACTTCAGTAGTAGGGAAAATCATGGAGGCAATGATCACGGGTGGAATTCAGGATCATTGGATCGAATTGAAATTCTCAAGGATACTCAGCATGGCTTTGTAAAGGGAAAATCATGTTTAACAAATCTGGTTCGCTATTTCGAAAGGGTCACTCACGAGCTGGATTTAGGGAAGAATTTCGACATTGTTTATTTAGATTTCAGCAAAACTTTTGACTCAGTCCCACATGAGCGGTTGCTTTATAAGCTGGAACAGATTGGATTCACTGGGAAAATCCTTAGATGGATAGAAGGATGGCTTCAGGGCAGGAGGCAGAGGGTTGTGATAAATGGCTATTCCTCAGATTGGGTTGATGTAAGAAGTGGCGTTCCCCAAGGATCAGTATTAGGACCACTGTTGTTTTCAATTTTCATAAACGACATTGATGAAGGGATAGAGGGCGTCATGTCTAAATTTGCAGATGATGTTAAAATTGGTAGAGTAGTTAATGATCACTGTCAAGCTGAGCTTCTTCAGAGAGACCTAGATAGACTTCAGGAATGGTCAGAAAAATGGCAGCTATGCTTTAATCCAAGAAAGTGTAAGGTATTACACCTGGGAAACAGTAATCCCAAAATAGCGTATTCACTTGGTGGAGTTCAACTAAACCCAGTACTGGAGGAAAGGGACTTGGGTGTTACGATACGGTCAGACATGAAATTCTCTTAGCATTGTAAACAGGTTGCAAGGAAGGCCCACGGTGTGCTATCGATGATCTATCGAACTTTTGCAAGAAGAGATAGGGACGTGATAATCCCGTTATTATTATTATTAGCCATATGGTACAAGGAAGCCTGAGGCTTATGCTGCACCAGCAAAAAAAAAATAAAATAAAATAAATTCCCCGAGTTACCCCCCCCCCCGTGTGTGTGTGTGTGTGTGTGTGTGTGTGTGTGTGTGTGTGTGTGTGTGTGTGTGTGTGTGTGTGTGTGTGTGAGAGAGAGAGAGAGAGAGAGAGAGAAGTAGAAAGGCATCACCAAGAAAGAGAAGAATGATGATATCCAGCTCAGGACCCTGGGTTTGCCAAGCCCATACTCACCAGATGTGATCCCCCTGGGTTAGACCACGCTTGGAATACTGTGTTCAAGTTGGAGACCCCACCTAAAGAAAGACATCGTGCTTCTTAAAAGGGTGCAAAGACGGGTAACTCGCCTGGTGAGATCGGCAAAAGGGCGTCCTTATGAAGAAAGACTTCGAATATGTGGGTTGCAGAGTTTGGAAACTAGACACCTTAGAGGAGATTTGATTGAGGTGTTTAAGGCTCTGAGAGGCATCAGCAAAATGAATGAGGACGAAATTTTCAAGATTATAAATGATGCTAGAACTAAGGGACATAAATTCAAGTTACGGGGGGAAAGGTTTAGATTGGACTACAGGAAGTTTTATTTTAGCAAGCGAATTATAAATTACTTGAATAAGATGCCTACGTGGGTGGTAGAGGCTGACAGTTTGGGGAAATTCAAAGGTCATCTGGATAGTACCTTCAAGTGAGGGAATTGCATAGGACGATAGGTTTAATTTCCTTTTTGTTATTATTTATTTTTATTTATTTTTTGTTTTTATCATTGTTTTGTTCGGATTGTTTTTTTTTTTTTTTTTGGCTGGTGCAGCATAAGCCATAGGCTTTCTTGCACCATACGGCCATTACTAATACTAATACTAATACCCGATACGTTCACAGTGAACAATATAATGAGAAATGTACCGAAACAATAGGATCGCTTCATAAATTTAAAAATTGAATGAACATTAGTAAAGCTCTGTTTCTAGAGCACATCACCCATACGCAGAGGTGAGCCGAACGAGGCTCTTGCCTCAGGTTAAAATCTGAAAGAGGCGCCTAAAGAAAGATTAAATAGTTGCCATCATTAACAGTAGGGCGTAATGTTTCATTCTTGCCTCAGGTACTAAAATGTCTCGGCATGGCCCTGCCCATACGGTACCGTCTCGGAGATTATTGGCTCCTCATCAGTGGGTGGGCCAGTATCCATGTTCACCCTCAGGCATTGCTCAATATGTGAAGTTATACTTCGCAACTGAGTTGTCATCATTGCAAAACCAGGGTACCTGTCCACCCACTCACCTATGAAGAGTCAGTAAGCTCAGAACCAGTGCCGTATGGGTGTTGGCATCCACTGAGAATAATAACAAGTCTTCTCCTATCGTGAAGTGTTACTTATTTCAGGTAGTGCAATACCATGGCAACTCGTGTTGAAGGTATTCACAATATGTGATATACAGGGGATCCTCGTCATCCGAGTATAATTGGTTCCAGAAAATTCCACTTTAAACGAATTCACTTAAAATGGGGACCAAATTTTCGTAATGTTTCTTAAGTAAATGAAACTAGGAATAACATTTTAAGATTCTCTATGTATATAATATCGGTGTAGATACACCACAGACAAACCTTTAAGAAAAACTACGGTTGTAGTGTGAAAGGCATCATTTTATCTCATATTGCGCTAATTCTTCACAACGAGTTGCCGTGTATTGCACTACCTCGAATAAGTAACGCTTCACTAATAGAGAAGACTATTGTTACTTATTCTCGGTGGACGCCACCACCGTTTCAAAGCTAGTTGGCTTTTCATCGGAGGGTGGGCAGATATCGCAAGTGAAGCGTTTCTTATTCGAGGTAGTGCAATACATGGGCAGCTCGTTGTGAAGGATGAGCAAATGTGTATTTACACCGATATTGCAGTATATAGTAATAGTTATGTACACCTTGTCACTGCGTTGCGGGCATGGCCAAATTCGGGACGGATTGAAGAAAACGAAACGTTTTTTTGTTTGACTCATTTTTGGGTGAAAAACAGGTTAGATCAGTTTACGCCAGTAATTCGGGACGGATTCAAGCAAAAGAATCCACTTCCTCCAAAGGTGTACCCATAATCTCGAGTATAAGTATAACCCTATTTGGATTGCTTAAATATCTAATGAGGGATATTTAAAGACTTTACCTTTAAAAAGCTGCTGCTTAACCTCCTTGAAAATCTTATTAGTAAAAACAGAATTTTGATTTTCCAAATTACGAAAGATGAATATAAGAATTCCTTCTTTTCTAAGTAGATTTACTATCTGATTACTTCAACTGCGAGTCGCACTGTTTTAAGCAGTTTAATATTTCTTCTGCGATTTTTGGATATCCGTCCTCTCATAGATAAGAGAGCTTTAATTCATGTAAAGCAATTTTTATCGGTGTTAAAATCCTTAAAAATCTCTCACTTTGTAATGAAATAGCTATTTGAAACTACGGTATATTTAAACAAAAATTAAGCATTTCAAAATAAATTACGGAACAGGCTGAATATTACAAAATCAAAAATAAACAAAAAAATCTCAATTTCTCGGGTATATTTTAGGTATGTTTTTGCTTTTCCCCGGAATCGGGAATTTTAAAGTTAGGATTTTTTTCCTGGAATTCTCGGGAAGATACCCTAACTTGAATGTACGTTTGAAACAATTCATCCACTCCTTATCCCTATCTACAACCTTCAGAATGCTCATCGCTTTGTTTACAAAACCCCACAGTAGCCTCTGTTTCCAATAAACAGGCAGGCAAGAATTTAACCGCAGAAATTAAATGGCTAGGGAGACTAGATTCTTAATAACAGATGATTTAGAGTCTGGTGCAACCTATGCCAAGCTTTCCAACTGATGAAAGGATTGTAGGAGTCTCAGTTATTTCGAGTCTTAGTGAATATTAGTCTATATTTTTAATGCTGAGGACAAGAAGGTAGGTGGATGCTATAATTTGTAAGTTACAATCATTCAATGATATCTATTTTATTAATTAAAGGCAATGTTTCACAACGTAAATATTTCATTTACTTGCTATCCTTATTTAAGGATAGCAAGTAAATAAATAGATTATTCCTGAAACAAAATAAGTAAACACGATCGCAATTTATTACTCAACTTTTTTAGGTTATTAATGTAAAAATTATTTCTATAACGAATTATTGATTAAGAGAATAATTAATTGTCGAACGAAAACAAAGACAAACTGGCGTCATGAAATTTCTCTTTGATTAGAAATGAAAAGGTCGATGGGTGCTGCTTTGTGTAATAAAGATCCCATTAATTTATTGAATTTTAAAATTACATTCCCCTTAAAAATTGCTCTACGTCAGTGACAGTTTTATTTGGACAGTTCCGGAATATTTATGCATTTCGCTTTAACTTACACCAACATAATATTTATTTTATTAATTTGTGAATATTCTGTAATTATTACTAATAATGAAATTTGTATTATTGTTTTTATCAGGGAAACATCCATAAAACACTTTTTCAGCACTCAATACATTTTAGACTCTTTGCATTTGTCCTAAGTGAAATGCGTTACTCTAAAATGTTCTGTTGTCATAACAACGATCATTTCCAAAATATATACTGTATTCACTTTCCTATTCTACTGGGTTTTTCCCGATTAATTGATATTAAACATATAAATTAATTGGATTTATCAATTGAAAATATCTAATTAATTAACATTAAATGTGTATATAAAATAAAGAATACGACTGAACCGAAGGAAGTTTGAGAGATGCCTTAGATAAATTAGAAATGAAAAAGATGAAATTAAAATCATTACTTCCAGTTATATCCCAGCATGCCTTTGAACTAGTATTAAAAGACACACAGGTTGTTAATTAATTTTATAATTAATGATTTATTTTTGTATTTCTATTTTAAAAAAATAGATTAATTCTTATATCATATTTTTTTACACTTTATTATATTGGGCAAATTCTTAAACGTCTGCCTTTTTCGAAAATTATCTTTTAAATAAGAAAAAAAAATAAAGCTTCAAAAAAACAAAAAAAAAAAAAAACAGCTTAATAAATCCTATCAAATTAGCTAGACAAGTATGGATGCAAGTAAAATTGCGTCTTTTGATGAAGAGCCCTAGTGAAGAGAAAGGATGTTTTAAGTAGTTTAGTAATAGTGGAGATTTCCTTCCACTGTTCCCAAATATTCTCTACAGCGAATATTTGGGAATTCAACTAGAACGATCTGATGGATAAGTATCCGATTCATTGATTTTTGCATGATATTCAACAGAGAAGGGGAAGCAGAGATGTGGTTGAAGTCTAAGAGCCGAAATAGAATACACTGTCTTTATAAGAATTGTCGCGGGTGTTCTATAAACATCAATATTCTTTAAAGGGATTGTTTGAAGGATTCATTAATATACGTTTTAGTTATTATTGTTTTGAATAATCAACAAGAAAACACCCAAGACAATATTCAATAGGGATTGGAGTTAGACATTAAAATCTGGGGCGGATCACAACGTGCGAAATGTAAAATATATTTTTAAAATCATGCGAAAAGTTGTCATTATAAAATGGCACATATTTTTTAAGAAATTACAATAAATTAGTAATAGCACACGCGTGTGAATAAGTACACATGCCTTCACTGACCGGGATTTAAGCCTCACTTTAAAATATGAAATAATTTTGTATTAGTATGTTATTAGCAATGGCCACATAGTGCAATGACTTATGCTGCGCTAGTCAAAAAATAAATAAATAAATAAATAATAATACAATTTTGCCTATAACAAGCAGACGAATGAGAGCCTCTGTTTTTTTTTTTTTTTTTTCGACCAAACAATTACGAAATACATTTTATCATTCTTTATTAGTCACGCTTATCACTCTTCCCAGATTATTCGGATTATCCACATTTCTCTATGTGTATCATAAAAATTAATATAAAAAACAGGTATAAACCAATATAAAGCTTAATTGTGGTTAATTTACAAAAGTAACTCCTTTGAAGAATGAAAGAAGTTTGGTTTATGAAGTGTACATCCATCTTCATATCAGTCTATAATATGAAGTTGGATGATATTGATAGGAAGATTGATAAATTTGTCTACTGTTCTTGAAAATATAATTTCAGATGTTAAAAAGAAAAAAACATAAAATATTAAATAGTTTCTTAAATTATTTTAATAATCCTTACTTAAATATAATCGTTAATAACATGAAAATATTGTCAATACACTATTTGATAATTTTCATATATTGTTCACAAATAATTTTAGATCTCGGAATACTTTATTCTTCCTACAAACTGGATTCGATTCTGCTGATTCAGTTTGTGGGGAATAGGAACTTTAAGATTACCTTCCTCAATGGGGGTTCCGCTCATTGCAGGAAGATAATCGACACTGAAAAGTTGTCTAGTTTCGGAGAAGCAGCCCGCAAGGGATTTGCTTCTTTAAAATATCCAAAGATTAGTTTTTGTACTCCACACACTGCTTGGGGGCCGGCTATCTGTCTCGCCTCCAGGTTTCGCGAGGCAGCGAATAACACATATATATATATATGATCTTTCGACCCCAAGCCTAAGAATGCCTTCTTTGCTCGTACTCCTGTGTTCTATGGTCGGTTTGCCTGTTTTGCTGGAAGAAAAACCCGAGATTCCGGGAGGAAAAACCATGCCACACCTCTGTAGAGACCGACTTACTCTACCACCAAGCCAAAATAGCCTTTTCCTATTATTCTATAAAGAAACCATCTGTCAGTTATAGTTTGAAAAACAAACTGAACCGAAACTATTTTCACCCGATGTGGGACAGCAGATTCACTTATAAATTGTGCTTCTCACGAGGCGCCACCACGTCAAATAATGAAGTCTTTGCCTTTGTTATGAGGAAACAAAACTCCACACCATAACTCAAGACATGAGACATCCACAATTGACAGATTTTTCAACTGTCGACTTCTATATATAGAGGAAGTCTACAATTGGACCCATTGTTTATTACAATGACTTCCGGTAAACTTCCATTTTCAACTATACTTGATCATTGTAATTCGCACTTGCGTGGTTTCATGTGTAAAAATGGTACTTTCACTAAATATGCTAATATCTATTGTTTATTCATATTTAGTTCCCATTGATTTTTTTCGATTATTCTGTTTAAGATATCAGCATCCGTGGCTGGTATCTTAAAAAGAAGTGGAGACACATCGATAAACGGAGAGAAAAAGAGGATGATGGAGGAATGATCTCTCCTAAACCTACAAACGGAATGCTTCGTGGGAAAAGAAGAAAACAAAATCCAGAACTAAACTGCAGTGGGCTTTATTAATAAGATTAGTGGAGTCCACTTAATTTTCACAGCAGTGATTCATATATAGATACAAAAGATTTCCTGACATCCAACCGTATATGATATACGGTTTAATGTCAAGAAATATTATAAATACGGATGGAATATGATATCTCATCCGTCTAAACTCCTTTTTTATGTTTCGCTTCAACAGTTTCTGTTCACATCTCTCTCTCTCAGTTAGCGATTGCAAATGCCTTTAAAAAATACTGCAGGAAAGAGTTTATTCTTTCTTCATAAGATGCTCCAAGTCCATGTTTGACTTTACTCAGATTATGCTGCTGGCAAGAAAAGGCATAGATACTGCAATTCACTTATTTCTCATTGCAGAAGCAACTTGCATTCGCAAAGAGTTTCCCCCTACTGTTCCACTTCTTTTAACCAAATGGCTAAAAGTTGGAAACGGAAAAATTGAATAAAAGCTGCCACACCCTGCAGTTAGCAGACACAGTTCTCACATGTTGGGTATTACAGCCCTGTTCGATTTCGGAGGCTTACAACTCGTTCGAGAAGACTACAAAAGAGCTGATTGGAGTAGGATTACTTTTGCAACGCCGATGTTACAGACCCTGGGGAGGCAAGCAAAGGATTTTTGGCTGAAGGCACGCCCACGGGCAAAAACTCAGATAATTCTATATTTCGACGCCTTGTTTGATACACCTCAGCAATTTGGGCAGCTTGAGTAAGAATATTAGAAGCTATTCAAGTATTTTGCAGAAGTGAGCTGCCAAACAATATGCGAATTCAGGTTTCCAAGTTGTGATACAGCTAAAATAAGGTATGATTTTTGTTGAGTGGGGTTTTAGGAGCATCAGGGACTAAGGCCATATTATTCCGTGTATACTGTCTGTAAATTGCATGTGTTCTGTGGTTCGATCTGTTTTCTGGACGACAAACCCGAGTTTCCTGGAGAAAAAAACCATGATACCCTCTCTTGAGACCGACTAACCCAGCCACGTTGTTGAAAAGGCGTAAAAATATTCTATACGTCATCAAAGGGACTTGAACTGAAGTCTTTTCCACTCGGTGTGGGGAGGACCGCGATTATACCAACTGTGCTACCCACAAGGGTCCTAAAGCCTTTGAAAGTAGTACAATATCAGCGCAACTCGCTAAACTGTCAATTTTGTTGTGTTGTGAGAATTAAAAGCATTGTGTTTTTCATGTAGTATAAAATCTTGGCGGCAGCCAAAACATGAAGAGCAAAAAGAGTCATTATAAATATTATTATTAAAATATGATGGATAATTTTAATATAATTTAATTCAGTTGTTATTAAAGTATTATTAAAATAAATAATTAATTATTATTATTAATTACTCTATCAGTAAGGAATAATAACATGCATTGAGTGTGTTAAATATATTGACTAATCGATGTATATTTTGATTGATGTGTTCCATTAATTTGTGAATATTAACTTGCAGACCATCTGAACATAGCTACACGAATGAAAATTCTGATATGAATAACATGGTCAGTATACAACTTTTGTCGCGAGATGTGCCATCTGATGTAATTTCAAAGAATTGTAATACCGCTAAATCGATCCTCCCTACGGATACTCTCAATAACGGTCATAATGAAACACCCAAGTCAATCAGTTGCAAAACACCGGGGTGTATCAGGGGGGAGATAAGTCTTTCGTCGCAAAGCTTGTTGCAACCGTCGTGTACCAAAGACAAATTAACTATTTCTCAGGCCCGGAGCACTAATAATGCAACGATCCAAACTGATATCTCTTTGCCAGGAATAGTGTCAACGGCCGCACTCTCCATACAGGACAACCCAAGGCCTGAAATCCAGAATGAGTCAATAAGCAAGTCTATAGCAGATGAGTTGCAAAGAAATTTCATACCTGTGTTAATAGATAAACTGATGTCTGCTCTTAACGATCTGTATACTAATATGCAAATCAAAACCGGATGCTTCAAAATTCATAAGTTTTCCAAACAAAATGAACCAATTAACAGAATCAACACTCAATCCACTGCCCAATCCGCAGAGTTAGATATTTTGACCTCACACGATTCCGTTGAATTGGAATGTTGCCCAAATACTCAGGGAGCCAGTCACCTTTCTGAGGAATCTCAATTCCCTAATGTAGCAAGCAGCGAAGTCCCAGTAATGAATTCGTGTCAAGAAGCTGAACAGAGGTGCGATCCACAAGTGGCAGCCCACCAAATTAGCATCCCACCTCCAGAATTGACCTCAGTTTTACCATCTGTGCTGCTGTCTGAAAGCAGCCATCGCCCACCTGTCATGAACAAACAATCTTGGGCAAAAATCGCTGCTACCCGTCCTGTTTCAGCTCAATTAACAGCTAATCAGAACCCTCATTTCCCCAGGTCATCCTTTCAAATCAAGAGTCACCCTGCCAATATCAAGGAGAAGGGTCAGATTAGGATTGGTACCTCCACGTCCTCTATTCTGAGATCGATGAGCAAGCCTTCCACCTCCCAGCACAGAAGCCTTTTTATTTCCCGACTGGGGCCACTGACAACTGCTGAGGAAATTGAAGCTGCAATAAGTAAAGAACTGCATACCAAAGTATCTGCAAATTTACTCAAGAAAACGCACAATTACTCGTCCTTTAGAGTAGTTTGCGAAAGTCGGGCTTTCAGATCAGTTGCATCCACATCTGTATGGCCAGTTGGCACTCTAATCAGGCCTTTGTATGAATCGAAAGACCCAAAACCATCCAATGCAACTTCATCTTATGACCAAAACCGAAGGATGATACAGCTTCCCCCTGCATGACTAACTAATTGTGAAACTACACTAGTGTCTCTCGACTGTCGAAAAACACCACACCACATGTTCAGCTCCAATCACTTTCTTGCCCCAGCTACTGCTTATAAAAATACAGATGTGATACCATATAACCCTGCTTTTCAACCACTTTCAATTAACAGTATAATTTCCACCAGGCCTAATCTGCTGAGGTATTAGCATTAGCATTAGCATTAGCAGAGGCATATGATGCAAGAAAGCAAGCTTATTCAGCATCAGCCAACAAGGGAATAATCACCTCCTTATCCCTGCTAGAAAAATTCCTGTATATCATTGACAAGACACCATGCGCTACTCTTGCAGCTCGTCTGCACTGCTCAGAGAACTTCATATCTGCCTGCACAATTACCCCCAGGTCCTTTTCATTCTCCACCACTGTCAGTGTAGTACCAAAGAGTTGATACGTTGCTCTGGGGTTACTGTTTCCCATATGCAGCACTTTACATTTGTCGATGTTAAACCTCATTTGCCACCTCTCAGCCCATCTGTTCAACCTTTCCAGATCCTGTTGCAGCAGCATAGCGTCAGTATTGTCCTTAACGACCCTGCCAACCTTTGTATCATCTGCAAACTTGGACATTAAACTTGATATCCCATCATCAATATCATTCATAAACACCGAAAACAACAACGGACCCAACACTGAACCTTGAGGAACTCCACTAATAACATTAGTCCACGTTGAGCAGTGTCCATTGATTACCACTCTCTGTCTTCTGCCACTCAACCATCCCCTTATCCATAGCAGCAATTTGCCTCCAATGCCACACTGCTCCAATTTGTGCAGCAGTCTTCCATGTGCAACAGTATCAAAAGCCTTTCTAAGATCCAAATATATAATATCAAAGTTATTCCCTGCATCCAGTTCTTTTGTGACTACATCATAGTATCCAATCAAATTGGTCAGGCAAGACCTGCCCTTAACAAAACCATGCTGCGTCTGAGCTATAACTGAATTCTTGTCTAGATGATCCTGCAGTGCTTCTTTAACCAGTGCCTCCATTAATTTACCTGGAACAGAAGTTAAACTAACAGGTCTATAATTACTTGTGTCAGCCTTTGATCCTCCTTTGTGAATTGGGGTTACATTTGCACATCTCCAGTCTATGGGCACCTCCCCTGAGTCCAAAGAAGCTCTCATAATTATGGCTAGGGGTTTGCATACTTCCTTTGCTGCCTCCTTTAATATAACTGGATAGATCCCATCCACCCCAGGTGCCTTTTTTATGTTTATCCTCAACAATCTCTCCACTTTCCTCTCAGTTATTACAAAATCATCCAGCTCACTGCCAATGTTTACTTTACCTACATCATTCTCCTTCCTGAATAACTCCTCATGCGTGAATGTAGATGCAAAATACTCGTTTAGATTGTTAGCCACCTGAGCAGGATCCTCAACTGTTGAACCATCAATATCCAGTGGACCAATCTGATTCATCCCTTTCCTTTTCGAGTTCAAGTATGTAAAAAACTCTTTTCTGTTTTTCTTTGCATCCTTTGCCAAGGATTTTTCATAGTCTGCCTTTGCCTGCCTAATCTCCTTTGTGACTTGGTTACAGACCAACTTATATCTATCATAGGCTTCCATGTCACCCATTAATTTGTATGTATCCCATGCATTTTTCTTCTCTGCCACATGTCTCATTAGTTCATCTGACAACCATTTAGGCCTAAACCTTGAACAATATTTCTTAGTTGGTATGTAAAGCCTGGTAGCCTCCAAGATTAGTTCCTTGAATGCTTCCCATTTTGAGTTTGCTGTTGGTAACATCATCAGTTGGTCCCACTGTATAGAATTTAAATACTGTCTCAGACCATCATAGTCGCCTTTACGAAAACAAAAACCCTTGTTCAAAAGCATCTAAAAAGAGATCAGCACTTATAAAAATTCCCCTTCAACTCACCCTTAGAGTTTTCTACCA